>NC_052146.1:226167395-226467395 GCF_902713615.1 Scyliorhinus canicula
ATCAATTACCACAAAGACGAGAGTAGTGGAATAATCGAGGCTTTATTGAACAAAGATGTTGGGCACGATTCTCCGATGTCACGGCGGTTGGGAGAATAGCGGCTGCGCCAGTTTTTCACGCGACGCTGGTCCGACGCGCTCCCGCGATTCTCCCAAACGGCCAAATCGGTCCCGTCGTGTTCCGCGCGGCAAAACCCGTAGAATCGCCCGAGGCACCCAAAATGGCGATTCTCCGGAACCCCAGCTATTCTCCGGCCTGGATGGGCCGAAGTCCCGACGGCATGACCCCAGTTCACGCCATCGGCGTCCACACCTGCTTTTTAAAGTCGCCAGCCAGTCGTGCTGGTTGCCGAGCAGTGAGGAGGTGAGCGGACCGTCCCTGAGTCTCCGCAGACATGGGGAGGGCTTCCCCGAGAACGCAGCGGCCAAGGGGGGGGAGGGGGAGAGAGAGCGAGTAGTGGGAGGGGTGGAGGGAGAAGTGGGGGGGGGGGACAGGGAGCGAGTAGTGGGAGGGGGGGAGAGGGAGTAGTGGGGGGGAGAGGGAGTAGTGGGGGGGAGAGGGAGTAGTGGGAGGGGGGAGAGGGAGTAGTGGGGGGGAGAGGGAGTAGTGGGGGGGAGAGGGAGTAGTGTGAGGGGGTAGAGGGAGTAGTTGGGGGGTAGAGGGAGTAGTGGGAGGGAGAGGGAGCGAGTGGGAGGGGGAGAGGGAGTGAGTGGTGGGAGGGGGGAGAGGGAGTGAGTAGTGGGAGGGGGAGAGGGAGTAGTTGGGGGGTAGAGGGAGTAGTGGGGAGGGAGAGGGAGCGAGTAGTGGGAAGGGGGGAGAGGGAGTAGTGTGAGGGGGGAGAGGGAGTAGTGGGAGGGGGAGAGGGAGTAGTGGGGGGAGAGGGAGTAGGGGGGGAGAGGGAGTAGTGGAAGGGGGGCAGAGAGAGTAGTGGGGGGGGAGAGGGAGTAGTGGGAGGGGGGGAGAGGAAGTAGTGGGGGGGAGAGGGAGTAGTGGGTGGGAGAGGGGAGTAGTGGGAGGGGGGAGGAGCGAGTAGTGAGGGGGAGAGGGAGTAGTGGGGGGAGAGGGAGTAGTGGGAGGGGGGAGAGGAAGTAGTGGGGGGAGAGGGAGTAGTGGGTGGGAGAGGGAGTAGTGGGTGGGAGAGGGAGTAGTGGGAGGGGGAGAGCGAGTAGTGAGGGGGAGAGGGAGTAGTGGGGGGGGGGAGAGGGAGTAGTGGGGGGGCAGAGAGAGTAGTGGGGGGGGAGAGGGAGTAGTGGGGGGGGAGAGAGAGTGTGTGGGGGGAGGGGAGTAGTGGGGGGGAGAGGGAGTAGTGGGGGGGAGAGGGAGTAGTGGGGAGAGAGAGGGAGTAGTGGGGGGAGAGGGAATAGTGGGGGGGGGAGAGGGGTAGCGGGGGGGGAGAGGGAGCACTGGGGGGGAGAGGGAGTAGTGGGGGAGAGGGAGTAGTGGGGGGAGAGGAGGGAGTAGTAGTGGGGGGGAGGGAGTAGTGGGGGGGGAGGGAGTAGTGGGGGGGAGAGGGAGTAGTGGGGGGAGAGGAGCGAGTAGTGGGGGAGAGAGAGGGAGTAGTGGGGGAGGGGAGAGGGAGTAGTGGGGGGGAGAGGGAGTAGTGGGGGGGAGGGAGTAGTGGGGGGAGGGAGGGAGGGGGAGGGAGGGAGTAGTGGGAGGGAGAGGGAGTAGTGGGGGAGAGAGGAGTAGTGGGGGAGAGGGAGTAGCGGGGGGAGAGGGAGTAGTGGGGGGGAGAGGGAGTAGTGGGGGAGAGAGTGAGTAGTGGGGGGAGAGGGAGTAGTGGGGGGGAGAGGGAGTAGTGGGGGGGGAGAGGGAGTTGTGGGGGGGAGGGAGTAGTGGGGGGGAGAGGGAGGTAGTGGGGGGGAGAGGGAGTAGTGGTGGGGGGAGGGAGTAGTGGGGGGGAGAGGGAGTGGGAGGGGGGAGAGAGGGAGTAGTGGGGGGGGAGAGAGGGAGTAGTGGGGGGGGGAGAGGGAGTACTGGGGGGGAGAGGGAGTAGTGGGGGGGGAGGGAGTAGTGGGGGAGAGGGAGTAGTGGGGGGAGAGGGAGTAGTGGGGGGGAGGGAGTAGGGGGGGGGGGAAGGAGTAGTGGGGAGAGGAGAGTGGGGAGAGGAGTAGTGGGGGGAGAGGGAGTAGTGGGGGGAGAGGGGAGTAGTGGGGGGAGAGGGGAGAGGGAAGTAGTAGTGGGGGGGAGGAGAGGGAGTAGTGGGGGGGAGAGAGCGAGTGTGGGGGGGAGCTGAGAGGGAGTAGTGGGAGGAGACGGGGAGTGTGGGGGGGGAGATGGAAGTAGTGGGGTGCAGAGGGAGGAGTAAGGTAGTGGGGGGAGGGGATGAGAGGGTATTGGGGGGGAGAGGGGAAGGAGTAGGGGGGCGAGAGAGAGGGAGTTAGGGGGGGGAGAGGGAGTAGGGGGGGGACGAGGAGGAGGTAGTGGGGGGAGAGGGGATTAGTGGGGGGGGAGAGGGATGGTAGTGGTGGGGGGGAGGAGAGCGAGAGCGGGGGGAAGAGCGGGAGGTAGTGGTGGGAGAGGGAGTAGTGGGGAGAGAGAGTGATAGGGGGGGGAGGAGGATAGTGGGGGGAGAGGGAGTAGTGGGGGGAGAGGGAGTAGTGGGGGGAGAGCGAGTAGTGGGGGGAGAGGAGTAGTTGGGAGAGAGAGGGAGTAGTGGGGGGAGAGGGAGCAATGGGGGGGAGAGGGAGTAGTGGGGGGGGAGAGAGCGGGTAGTGGGGCGGGGAGAGGCGTAGTGGGGGAGAGGGAGTACTGGGGGGGAGAGAGCGAGTAGTGGGGCGGGGAGAGGGAGTAGTGGGGGGGGAGAGAGCGAGTAGCGGGTGGGGGGAGAGGGAGTAGTAGGAGTGGGAGAGGGAGTAGTAGGAGGGGGAGAGGGAGCGAGTAGAGGGGGGAGAGAGCGAGTAGTGGGGGGAGAGAGCGAGTAGGGGGGAGAGAGAGGAGTAGTAGGAGGGGGGAGAGGGAGCGAGTAGTGGGAGGGGGGAGAGGGAGCGAGTAGAGGGGAGAGAGAGGGAGTAGTGGGAGGGGGGAGAGAGTGAGTAGAGGGGAGAGAGAGGGAGCGAGTGGAGTGGGGAGGGGGAGAGGGAGTGAGTGGGAGGGGGAGAGGGAGGAGTGGTGGGAGGGGGGAGAGGGAGTGAGTGGTGGGAGGGGGGTGAGGGAGTGGGAGGGGGAGAGGGAGTGAGTGGTGGGAGGGGGGGAGAGGGAGTGGGAGGGGAAGGAGGGATGTGAGTGGTGGGAGGGGGAGAGGGGGAGAGGGAGTGAGTGGAGGGGGGGGAGGGGGAGAGGGAGTGAGTGGGAGGGGGAGAGGGAGTGAGTGGTGGGAGGGGGGAGAGGGAGTGAGTGGTGGGAGGGGGGAGAGGGAGTGAGTGGTGGGAGGGGGAGAGGGAGTGAGTGGAGTTGGGAGGGGGAGAGGGAGTGAGTGGGAGGGGGAGAGGGAGTGAGTGGGGGAGGGGGGAGAGGGAGTGGGAGGGGGAGAGGGAGTGAGTGGTGGGAGGGGGAGAGGGAGGAGTGGTGGAGGGGGAGAGGGAGTGAGTGGAGTGGGGAGGGGGAGAGGGAGTGAGTGGGAGGGGGAGAGGGAGTGAGTGGTGGGAGGGGGGAGAGGGAGTGGGAGGGGGAGAGGGAGTGAGTGGTGGGAGGGGGAGAGGGAGTGAGTGGAGGTGGGGGGGGAGAGGGAGTGGGAGGGGGAGAGGGAGTGAGTGGTGGGAGGGGGAGAGGGAGTGAGTGGGAGGGGGAGAGGGAGTGAGTGGGAGGGGGGAGAGGGAGGAGTGGTGGGAGGGGGGAGAGGGAGTGAGTGGTGGGAGGGGGAGGAGAGGAGTGAGTGGAGTGGGGAGGGGGAGAGGGAGTGAGTGGGAGGGGGAGAGGGAGTGAGTGGTGGGAGGGGGGAGAGGGAGTGAGTGGTGGGAGGGGGAGAGGGAGTGAGTGGAGTGGGGAGGGGGAGAGGGAGTGAGTGGGAGGGGGAGAGGGAGTGAGTGGTGGGAGGGGGGAGAGGGAGTGAGTGGTGGGAGGGGGAGAGAGGGAATGAGTGGAGTGGGTCGTCCACCCACGGATGCAACATCTCAGCCGCCCTGCCATGGCAGGACGGTGACGAGGACATGGTCGCTGGTTACCGTGTGGCTGATGGGCACAGCCCACTGACGCACCGGTGAGGAGGACGTTCTTAACTAATCGTTGGATGCAGACAGTGACCAGGGGTTAGGCTGGCCGCGTGTCAGCAGCACGACCAGGCCACCGGGACACACAGGTATCCCATGGCAGCCGGCTGCCGAGATGTCGAATAACCTCCGTCTAACATGTCGTTTCTCTGCCCCCCACCACCCTTCTGTAGGTGACCATAATGTATTCGAACCACACTGCAGTTGGATATCCAGCAGGGTCAACAGCGACATCCCACAGTGGATGCAGGGATGGCTGCAGCAGCAGAGGGAATGGCCGCGGAGTGGCCCGTCGTCGCCGTACAGGCCGCAGGCGCTCATGGCCGGTATGTCCAGGGGGATGCCGAGGGGAACATTGACCCCCAAACGCTGAGGACGGCACAGGATGCGGGCACTGATGTCGAGCAGCATGGGGGGGGAGGAGGAGGGGGAGGAGACACTGATGGTGGAGCCAGGGCACCAGAGGCGACGAGCGAAGCCTAGGGTGTACCGTGACCGGATCTCTTTCGAGACACTGCCGGACATCACCTGCAGGAGGAGACTCCGGTTCTGCAGGGAGACGGTCGCACATATCTGCCACCTCGTGTCGCACCTCGCCCCACGTGGAACGGGAGGAGGACACGCGATACCGGTTTCCGTCAAGGTGATGATGGCACTTAACTTTTATGCTACCGGCTCCTTCCAGTCTCCAAGTGGGGACCTATCCGGGATATCGCAGGCATCGGTCCACAGGTGCATCCGGGATGTGACCGACGCCCTGTTTGCCATCGCCGACCGCTACATAACCTTTCCCAAGGACCGAGAAAATCAAGAAGCACGAGCCCGTGGATCTGCCAACATGGCCGGGATACCGATGGTCCAGGGAGTGATTGATGGTGTTCACGTCCCCATGTGCCCGCCTGCAGGCAACAGGGAAGTGTTCACTAACAGGAAGGGGACATACTCCATGAACATCCAGGTGGTATGCGACCCCCACATGAGGATCATGCACGTGTGCGCAAGGTTCACTGGGAGTGTGCTTGATGCGGACATTATTGCGCAGTCGTTCATCCCCGCAATGTTTGAGGGATGCCCCCCCACCCCCCCCCCCCCCCCCCCCACACACACACACACACCCCACCCTGGCTGAGGGGCTGGTTGCTGGGCGACAGGGGTTATCCGCTGAGGTCTTGGCTGATGACGCCTATACGGAGGCCTCAGACCAACGCGGACACCCTATACAATGAGACCCATGCAGCAACCAGGGGTGTGGTGGAGCGCTGCTTTGGTCTGCTGAAAATGAGATTCAGGTGCCTGGACCGCTCCGGAGGGGCCCTGCAGTACCAGGCCGACAGGGTCACTCGCATTGTTGTGGTCTGCTGTGCGCTGCACAACATCGCGATGCAGAGGGGAGATGCCCTGGTGGAGGAGTCAGAGGGAGAAGCCACTGGCAGTGGTGCTAACGCTGAGTAGGAGGAGGTTGGTGGTGTATCGGGCGCAGCACGCAGACACGACCCGGGTGCTGGTAATGTCCAGGAGGCTGCACGACGGCACCGGTGAGGACAGAGGGCACGCGACGCGTTGGTGGCTGCAAGATTCACGCATCACACCACTACCACCTGCATCGCCAGTCGTGCAGTCGGACAGCACACAACTCCCACCACCACCACACCACACCCCCCCCCCCCCCCCCCACCCCCACCCCCCCACGCTCCGTGTACACTGCTCCACTTCAAGATCACCCTTACCACTGCGGCACAACGGTATGGCACGACATTGATGGCGGGTGTGATCAGTGCCATGTTGAATGATGACAGCCCGATCTGCGATGAGGTGTGAGCTCAGAATCGTTAAACATAGTCTGACTTATGGCAATAGCTGAACCATCCATCTCGGTGGTCGCTGAGTTCGTCAGGGACACTCCATCTCGTGCCCGTGTGGGGTAGCTGGCGTCGGAGTGCCGAGGACTACGGTGTCCGACTGTGGGGGGGGGGGAGGGGGGGACTGCACACCCGGCACCGAAGTTTCACCGCTCGTCAACCCCAGCGACACTCGGTCACCATCACAATCCCCGTGGCAACAGGAAAATCACACAGTCTTACAAGTTAGGTGCAACAGTGAGTTTAATGGTGAATATTATGTACAGATGCCCTAGCCCCTACAACTAAACTGTGCCCTGCACCCATGCCAAATTACTCTATGTCCCTCTTCATTGCCTTATGGGCCCTACTACTACATCTAAGTGAATCCCCAGATGGTATAGCGGGAGTGGAGGCGGACTGCTGAGAATCACGCCCCGCGACATGTCTCCCCGTCGGCACTCATTTTCTGGGGCGACCCGGCCTTGATGGGCCAGGCTGCTCTACGGGCATTTCGGATGACGTGGTGCCACCCTGCTCTGCCCGCTACCCACCGGATGCGCCAGGGATGGGACGGGGGAGGCCGAGCGTTCAGGGACGTCCCGTGATGGAGTTCATGGGACGGGCCCCGAAACCTCCTCCTCCCTCGGGGAGCCCGGTGGCCCCCGGGCCTCACTGTGGGTCGGAGGTGCGAGCGGGGAGGTGCCCCGTCGCCCCACCGACACCTGGCGCTGCCAGTCCTGGAGGCCTGCTGCGGTATCGACCAGGGTCCGAACGTTCGCTGAGACGGAGTCCAGGGAGTGAGACATTCCCGCAAGGGACTGTGCGACCTCAACCTGTGAGTGCGCGACGCCATCCAGCACGTGCGTCAGGCGGTCGTGCTCTCCGCGACTGACTGCTGGGACTGTGCCATGGCCAGCTGGGACTGTGCCATGGCGTGCTGGGACTGGGCCATGACCTGGTGAGACTCGGCCAGGACCCGTAGCGCGCCGGCAATGTCATGTTGGCTTTGGCGCATTGCTGCCTGTGCGAGGGCAGCCCTCTCCTGGGCCATGGATGACGCGTGTACGTGAAGCCCAACGCCTTGCATAACCTGACCCATGGCCGATACCGTTTCACCCATTGCCTCGACCGCGGACGCCACCCGTGCGGTGTCGGCCTGGGTGGCTGCAATGAGCGGCACCACTCCCTGCTCCTGGATGCGGATTGACTCCTCTAACTGCGTCTGCTGGAAGATGGCCCTCATCCCGTCATTGTGTCCTTGGGTGTCAAAATGCATCGGCTGTCCGGGTGGGTCGAGTAAATCCAGGAACCAGGACCCGTCTGGCCGCCAGCTGCATGTTGGGCCTGGGCTGCCCTCTGACCGTCCAGCCCCTCGGCTGCTCCAACCTCCACCTGCTGCACCGGCTCAGCTGTGTGGTGCACACCAGACCGTGACCCAGGAGCCTCATCACTTAATTGCCCAACCGAGGTGAGTGTCTCTGGGATGGTGGATGGTGTGGGAGACAGTAGTGCTGCAAGCTCTAGGTCCTCGTCCGTCAGTAAGTCCGGTGTGTCCTGGTCCCAGTAATGTCCCAGCGCAGGGCGCACGCGGCCCAGGTACGGTTCAGCGTTAGGTGAGTCCGTTGACTTTGTTACCGTCCTCTGTGCGTCTGGGTCCACTGACCCCGTCCTGTCCTGTCTCACGGCCCGACCTTCGGGTAACGCACAGCCATGAAAGTTGTCGCTGTCCGTCCTCTGTACGTCCCGCTCGAGAGTCCCGGATTTGGAGGATGGCTCTCCTGGCCGACCTCCTGCCACCCTCTGGCGTGCGGCCCTGGGTGCGGTGGTTGTCGTGGATGGTTGCCTGTGTGTGGCACCAGACGGCCCTGGACGTTCATCAGCTGGCCCTGGGGAACAGAATGATACGGGTTTAGTTAGACATGGTCCAGTGGGCAGAGTGTGAGGGGACAGAGGATGGGGGGTCCAGTGGGTAGAGTGTGAGGAGACAGAGGATGGGGAGTCCAGTGGGTAGAGTTTGAGGGGACAGAGGATGGGGAGTCCAGTGGGCAGAGTGTGAGGGGACAGAGGATGGGGGGTCCAGTGGGTAGAGTGTGAGGAGACAGAGGATGGGGAGTCCAGTGGGTAGAGTTTGAGGGGACAGAGGATGGGGAGTCCAGTGGGTAGAGTGTGAGGGGGCAGAGGATGGGGGGTCCAGTGGGTAGAGTGTGAGGGGGCAGAGGATGGGGGGTCCAGTGGGTAGAGTGTGAGGGGGCAGAGGATGGGGGGTCCAGTGGGTAGAGTGTGAGGGGACAGAGGATGGGGGGTCCAGTGGGTAGAGTGTGAGGGGAGAGAGGATGGGGGGTCCAGTGGGTAGAGTGTGAGGGGACAGAGGATGGGGGGTCCAGTGGGTAGAGTGTGAGGAGACAGAGGATGGGGAGTCCAGTGGGTAGAGTTTGAGGGGACAGAGGATGGGGAGTCCAGTGGGCAGAGTGTGAGGGGACAGAGGATGGGGGGTCCAGTGGGTAGAGTGTGAGGAGACAGAGGATGGGGAGTCCAGTGGGTAGAGTTTGAGGGGACAGAGGATGGGGAGTCCAGTGGGTAGAGTGTGAGGGGGCAGAGGATGGGGGGTCCAGTGGGTAGAGTGTGAGGGGGCAGAGGATGGGGGGTCCAGTGGGTAGAGTGTGAGGGGGCAGAGGATGGGGGGTCCAGTGGGTAGAGTGTGAGGGGACAGAGGATGGGGGGTCCAGTGGGTAGAGTGTGAGGGGAGAGAGGATGGGGGGTCCAGTGGGTAGAGTGTGAGGGGACAGAGGATGGGGGGTCCAGTGGGTAGAGTGTGAGGGGACAGAGGATGGGCTGGGGGGCGGTTGTCATGCAGGGATGTCTCACTTGGTTCTGCACCTCCAACCTTGCATTGCACGACCTCTCGGGTGGCAGATCCCCCAGCAAAGCCCTGTGCCCTCTGCTCGAACACTGTCAGGTGGTGCAGAACGGGTGAACCCCTCCGGTTCTGTTGCGCTCCCGGCTCTGTTGTGAGCAGTCTTGTCCTGTTGGTTGGGGGGGGGGGGGGGGGGCGGGGGGGGGGGGGGCAGCATAGATAGAGCATCTCAATTAGGCGGGTATCATCGGGGCGTTCAGATATTAGCACAGGGTGGGGGGAAAGTTGCACCCACACCATGGCATCTCTCCTGGGGGTTGCAGCGCTCATGTCGGTCTGTGACAACTTTGTTAACCACCCTCCAGTCACTCTCGCGCCCGCGGGGGAGGGGGGGGGTGGGTGATGAGGGACATGGGGGGGTGGTTGTGACCCGGGGGCACTCTTGTGGCACTTACCCTGGCAGCCCTGGTGAAGTCGTGGAGCTTCTTGCGGCACTGCTCCCCGGACCGAGGGGTCTGCCCCACAGCACTGACTGCCGTGCTCACCTCATGCCAGGCCCGTCGCACGGTGCTGGAAGGGTGACGATGCCCTCATCTTGGGCAGAGGATGCCCCTGTGCTGCTCCACCTCATCGAGGAGGGTCTCCAGGTCCGTATCACGGAACCTCAGGGCGGCCCTCCGTGGCTCCGACATTTCCCTCCCTCCTTTCCGTGCGTGGATCGCGCCCTTTTACGACGCGGAGCGGTGTCATTCGGGCATTGCGCTCTGATGATGCGCTTTTGACATCACGTCCCCTGTGTTCCTCACGGCCCCAATGCTAGCCCATTCCCGGGGCCAGAATCGATCGCGATCAGGGCCGTTTCGCCCCGTCGTTGAACTCAACCGAGTTCACGACGGCTTTCTTGATGGGGCGCAACATCGGAGAATCGCGCCCGTTGTGCCTCCTGTAGCTGGAACCAGAATGGCTGCAGCACCGGCGAGCACACACATTTATACGCCACCTACTGGGCGGAGCCAGCAGGCAGGGATTTACCCTTGTACCTCTACTATATGGGCAGTGCCGTAATACATGTAATATACTACTAGTGGTGACTACCACAGGTAGTTCATTCGGCCCTTCGAATCTGCTCCAGCATTCAATAAGAACATGGCTGCCCAGAGTGTGGCCTCAGCTCCACATTCCTGCCTTTCCCCTATAACCTTTCATCCCTTTATTTATCAAAGATCAATTTGCATCTGCCATAAAAATATTCAAAGACTGTTTCCACCATCTTTCAGGGAAGAGATTTCCAAAGATTCACAATCCTCTGAGAGAAAATAAAATTTTCATCATCTCTGTACTGAATGGTTGACGCCTTAATTTTAACCAATAGCTCCATGTCCTAGATTCTCCGACAAGTGGAAACACCCTCTCCACATCCACCATGTCAAGATCTCTCAAGATTTTATATGGTTCAATCAATTCACCTTTTACTCTTCTAAATTCCAGCAGTTACAAGACCAGCCTGCACAAGAGAACCCTCCCATTCAAAGTTTGGTCTGGTAAACAGACATCTTTCCTTAAATAAGGAGACCAATTCTGTACGCACTGGGCGGGATTCTCTCAGCCCAGGCCACGGCGGAGAATCGCCGGGACGGGCGCGAGCCGCACGACACCGACTCGACGCCGGTCTGTCAATTCTCCGGAGAGCAGAGAATCAGCACCATTGGCGCCGGCACGGTCGGGGCTGCTCTACGTGGCCCCACCCCCCCCAGCGATTCTCCGCCCGGGATATGCCGAGCGGCCGCGCAAAAAATCCTAGTTAGCTGTTAGCTTTTCTGTTTTCCTGTTAGCTATCCTGTTTTCATCTATGCGAGTATGTTTGCCACATACCATGAGCTTTTGTTTTTCACAATGATCTTTGATAGGCTGAATAGTCTCAGACTATTCTTATTAGAACGACGGATGTTCGGGATGACCTGATAAATGTCTACAAGTTTATGAGGGGCATGGATAGAGTGGATGGGCAGGCACGTTTTCCCAGGGTGGAGGGGTCAATCACCAGGGGACACAGGTTTAAGGGCCATGGAGCAAATTTTAGAGAGATGTGCAAGGCAGGTTTTTTAACACAGAGAATGGTGAGTGCCTGGAGTGCGTTGCCAGGGGAGGTTGTGGAAGCAGATACATTAACGGTGTTCAAAAGGCATTTCGACAAATAGGATGGGTATAGAGGGATACGGCACTAGGAAGTGCTGAGGGTTTTGGCCAAGGGTATTATCATGACTGGTACAGGCCTGGAGAGTCGAAAGGCCTGTTCCTGTACTGTATTGTTCTTTGTTCTTATCAAATACCTTCTGGAAATCCAAGTACTGTACATCCACCGATTCCCCTTTATCCACAGCATATGTTACCTGTTCAAAAAACTCCAATAAATCTGTTTAACATGATTTCCCTTTCTTAAAATCATCTTGATTCTGCCTGATTACCTTAAATTTTTCCAAGTGCCCTCTAATGACATCCTTAACGGTAACGTCTAACATTACCCTTATAACTGATGTTAAGCTTTCTGTCTCCTTCCCTTTTTACATAAAGGAGTTACATTTGCTATTTTTCAATCCAATGGAACCTTCTCTGATTCAAGGGAATTTTGGAAACTTATAACCAATGCATCAACTATCTCACGAGCCACTTTTTTTAAGACCCAAGGATGAAGTCTGTCAGTACCACAGGACTTGTCAGCTCAAAGGTCTAACAATTTTCTCAATACCACTCTCTTGGTGATTGCAATTTTCTTGACTTACTCCCTTCCATTTCCTGATTTACAGCTATTTCTGGGATGTTACTTGTATCCTCTATAGTGAAGACCGCTGCAAAATACCTGTTCAATTCATCTGCCAGCACTTTATTTTCCATTATTAATTCGCCAGACTCACTTTCTATAGGACCAATGCACACTTCGTTACACTTTTCTTTTTTTAATGTCTGGAGGGCGCAATTCACCCAAAAGAGAACAAAATCCCTCAGAAGCGCTTTTAGCCACGTGTTTCATGGTACTCACTGTGCCAACACACCCTGATGGCAGTGCCAGGGTACCAAAGTGGCACAAGCAGTGCCAGGGCACCATCCTGCCCAAAGGGCATGCAGCTGAGGGCCTCCAACCCCCTGGGAGACTCCTACGACTGCCTCATTTGTGGAGACCAGTGCTGAACAGTGCTCAGCTGAGGTCTCTGAGGCAAAGGGAATGAATCCCAATGCCTCGAGTACCTCGGGAATCTGCACATTAGAGTGAGACTAGCTCTCTCACTCTAATATGCAGATTTGCCAAAACGTAATGGGCGGGATTTACATTGCAATGATTCGCGAGATAACGTTGGATCTCGCGGCGCGCAGTAAGCCGGGTAGATCTCGGGAGCAGGGACTCCCAGCTTTCATCGGCCACGCTGCGCCGCAGCGAGCTGCTTTCCCGGCGCAGCGTGGCCGTTAGATCGATCCCATCAAAATTCTCGCCATCTGTCTTTATATTTCTAGCCAGTTTTACATGATTTTTCCTTCCTTAACAATCTTTTGGTCATTCATTGCTGTTATTTTATATTTTGTACAATCTTCTGACCTGCTACCCATCTTTATGCAGTGTAGGAGGTAGGAGCTCAAAGCCTCACCTCACTCTGAACACTATAGAGAGAAGCAAAGGTTGTACCATTAGAATAGTTCATATTAAACTGAAGGGGTGGGATTCTCCATTGGCCGACGGGAGGCGGAGAATCAGTTCCGATGCTGAAATTGTGGTCGGCACTGGTTTCACGGCAAGGCGCAATTCTCTGTCGCCTCGACAGTGGCGTCAATGCGTTCCAGAACTCGCGTACAGGAAACGCCATTGGCATATCATCAATGGGCCTGACCCGATATTCTCCACCTCCAACGGGCCGAATTCCCAACGGTGAGGTTCACTTGTGGGGTGGGGTGGAGGGGGCGGGGTGGAGGAGGGGGGGTGGCCAGGAGGTGGGCTGTTGGGGCAGGGTGGACGGGCATAGAGCACCGTTGCTGCAGTCTGCAAGGCAGCCATGCAGCTGTGGACACCACTGACTGGCCACTGTGAACATAGGGCCACGGGTCGTATGGGTGTTTCCCCAGGTCACCCCCCCCTAGATACCCTCTGACCCCAGCCGAGCCATCAGCGGTATGGACCCTCTCCAGTGCAACCAGTGCCGTCTTGTTGGCTGGGATGGTGCGTGTGGGGAATGGTTTGTATATGCGGCTGCAGCTTGTTAGCCTCATGAGTGTCAATCACACGCAAATCTGGCAGTGTTTCTCATTGGAATCGATTGTGTTCCACACGACACCAGTGCTAGCCTCTTAATAATCGCTGAATCAGTCCATGTGTGGCGGCAGTTTTGCTGTTGTGGAAGTCCACGGATCCTGCTTCGGCGTCAACACTTAGGGCTGGATTCTTCAATTGCCGACGCTGAAATCACATTTGGTGTTTGGCTGGAAAATCCGTTTTCATGCCAAAATCAGGAGCGGTGCCATTTTTCAGATGGTCCGCCCCCTCAAAAACAGCGTATTCGCTGAGTACGCAACACTGCGTCGGGATGGCCAACGATGAGCCGATTTCCCGACGGTGCCGATTGCGTGTCCTTTCAGTTTCCGGGGCCCTGAGTGACGGCTGTGGTCTGTGTCCAGCACCGCCACGGTTGTGGGGGGGGGAGGGGGGGGGGGGAGGGGGGGGGGGAGGCCGTTCCGCTGGCCAGGGGGGCTTCAGCGGGGGCTGCGGAGACTGGTGGGGGTGGTTGGGGGTGGTGAGGGGTGTTGCAGGGGGGCACTATCAGGCAGGCTGGGTCCAAAGCTTTGACAAAGGGTCATCTGGACTCGAAACATTATCTATTTTCTCTCCTTGCAGATGCTGCTGGACCTGCTGAGATTTTCCAGCATTTCTGTTTGCTTTCAGATTCCAGCATCCGCAGTAATTTGCTTTTATTTAAGCAACTGGAAAGGATTGAAGCTTGAGAAATGGAGGGAATGAACGAATAAAATTCTGGCTCAATTATTGGGATGGAATGATGTGAATATAAGGAGGACAAACAACCATGAATGCTGGAAACATAAGAAAAGCAATGGATGGTAGAGAATGAGTACTGAAACCGGGCTAAAGAAAATGCATGGACGGGAAACAAATCCGTAAGATTAAATGTACTTCTGGAAGAATAGATTAGGAGAGTGGGTAGTAAGCTTGCTGGCTGGCAAATATTTTAAGCTGACATTGAACTTCAACTCTTGTCAGTTTGTGAAGGTTTTATTTGAAGAATCAGACACTTGCATTTTTGGCTGTCAGCATCAGTAAATCAGACAATTTGAAAAGTGTTATTAGAATTTGTCAGATCCATATTGCTTAGAAAATGGGACAGGAATCAAACATGTTACTCCTGCCATTGTGCATGTAGTGCACAAACTTGACAAAAGATTTTCATATCAGCTTTTGGCTTCTAAGAGCCCCGATCATTGTTATGATTATTCAGTGCTGCTTTCTGAAGAAATAAACATAGAACATAGAACAGTACAGCACAGAACAGGCCCTTCGGCCCTCGATGTTGTGCCGAGCCATGATCACCCTACTCAAACCCACGTATCCACCCTATACCCGTAACCCAACAACCCCCCCCTTAACCTTACTTTTATTAGGACACTACGGGCAATTTATCACGGCCAATCCACCTAACCCGCACATCTTTGGACTGTGGGAGGAAACCAGAGCACCCGGAGGAAACCCACGCACACACGGGGAGGACGTGCAGACTCCGCACAGACAGTGACCCAGCCGGGAATCGAACCTGGGACCCTGGAGCTGTGAAGCATTTATGCTAACCACCATGCTACCGTGCTGCCCGTAAACAATATTATAAAGTGCAGCCTCCAAAAATGTATTACTTTCCACAAAAGGAACTTTGTGGGGCTTGCATGAGTGCGCTCCTTTTTGAAAGTATCTGCCTAAAAATAAGGGGAGGCGGTGGCATAGTGGGATTGTCACTGGACTAGTAATTCAGAGACCCAGGGTAATGCTCTGGGTAATCCCACCATGGCTGTTGGTAAAACTTGAATTCAATAAAATCCTGGAATTAAAAGTCTATTGATGACCATGAAACCATTGCTGACTGTCATTAAAAACCCATCTGGTTCATGAAGGCAATCTGCCATCCTTACCCGCCTGGCCTACATGTGACTCCAGACCCACACAACGATATGGTTGATTGAAATGGCCGAGTTAATAGCTCAGTTCAAGGACAATTGGGGATGGGCAAGAAGTGCTGGCCCAGGCAGCGATGCCTACATCCCAAGAATGAATTTTTAAAAAATGAACATGGAGAAAGATCCATACTTTCTAATGGGTAGGTCCCTGTTATTAGGCCCCATTCACCCAAAGCTAGCTCACTTCAGACATTCCCGGGCAGCTCGCGATGAAGTCACTCTGAATTTTGAACTGTTCCACTGTTGCCTTCTTAAAGTAGGTCCTGGAGAGAAGGAAGTAATCAGAAGTTAGGGAGCAACCACAAGTAGGATGGAGGTAGTGTCGGAGAGGGAGAGAGGGAGGAAGGAAGTAGCCAAGCGGACTGGGGACATAGGGATTTGTTGGGGGAGGGCAGTGAGGGTGGCATGCCATTGCCTGAGGTGGTTTTAATGTTGAAGAGGACCATTAGCCGTGGATGACTGTCTGTGTGGAGCCTGCACGGACTTCCTCTGGGTGCACCGGCTTCCTCCCACAATGCAAAGCTGTTTGGGTTAGGTTGATGGCCATGCTAAATTGCCCCTTAGTGTCAGGGATGTGCATGCAGGTTAGGTTAGGTTACGGGGATAGGTGTGTGAGTGGGCCTAGGTAGATGGGTTGGGGCAGACTCAATGGGATGAATGGCCTCTTTCTGACCTGTAGGGATTCTATAATTTGTCTCCATATTCAGTTCAGCATTTTATAACACTTACATTTTTACAAAGTATATTTATTGAGATTTTACATTTTATGGAATAATGCAACGAAGTTACCAAATAATATTAGCATTCATTTGAGAGGGCTAGAATACAAGACCAGGGATGAACTTCTGAGGTTGTATAAGGCTCTGGTCAGACCTCATTTTGAGTATTGTGAGCAGTTTTGGGCCTCGTCTCTAAGGAAGGATGTGCTGGCCTTGGAAAGGGTCCAGAGGAGGTTCACAAGAATGATCCCTGGAATAAAGAACTTGTCGTATGAGAAATGGTTGAGGTCTCTGGGTCTGTACTCATTGGAGTTTAGAAGGATGAGGGGGGATCTTATTGAAGCTTACAGGATATTGCGAGGCCTGGATAGAGTGGAAGTGGAGAGGATGTTTCCACTTTTTGTAGGAAAAACTAGAAGCAGAGGATACAATCTCAGACTAAAGGGACGATCCTTTAAAACAGAGATCAGAAGGGATTTCTTCAGCCAGAGGGAGGTGGATCTGTACAAATCTGTGTCGCAGAAGTCTGTGGAGACCAAATCACTGAGAGTCTTTAAGACCAAGGTAGATAGGTTCTTAATTAATAAGGGGACCAGGTGTTATGAGGAGAAGGCAGGAGAATGGGGATGAGAAAAATACCAGCCATGATTGAACGGCGGAGCAGACTTGATCGGCCGAGTGGCCTAATTCTGCTCCTATGTCTTATGGTCTTATAAACACGAAGAAAAAAAATTGGCTTGACCTACATGAGTAGAGAATGGGCAGGAAAACAGCATCACAACTGGCTCAATACAATCATTAGACAAAACCAGATACTCATATAGCCCACTGGAGACCGAGAGGAAAACAGGATAAGATCATGAAAACACAACAGAACGGTGCACACCCTCTCATGCTGCACAAGCCTGCAATCATCAGGATAGACTTCCCACGCCATGATCGGGCATATATGAACGTACACCCCCTTCAGCAGCAGCAGCACCAACGACCCATCACAGCCTCCTCTTTCTGATATCAGACCCATCTGTACCCATGTAGGAGCCAAGAACAGATTTCCTGGGAGGGAGAACCAATTCCCTCCACCCCGCGCAACCGGAGAACCAATTCCCTCCGCCCCGCGCAACCGGAGAACCAATTCCCTCCGCCCCCCGCAACCGGAGAACCAATTCCCTCCGCCCCCGCGCAACCGGAGAACCAATTCCCTCAGCCCCCGCGCAACCGGAGAACCAATTCCCTCCACCCCCCCGCAACCGGAGAACCAATTCCCTCCGCCACCAACAACCGGAGAACCAATTCCCTCCGCCCCCGCGCAACCGGAGAACCAATTCCCTCCGCCCCCGCGCAACCGGAGAACCAATTCCCTCCGCCCCCGCGCGACCAGAGAACCAATTCCCTCTGCCCCCGCGCAACCGGAGAACCAATTCCCTCCGCCCCCGCGCAACCGGAGAACCAATTCCCTCCGCCCCCAACAACCGGAGAACCAATTCCCTCCGCCCCCACACAACCGGAGAACCAATTCCCTCCGCCCCCAACAACCGGAGAACCAATTCCCTCTGCCACCAACAACCGGAGAACCAATTCCCTCTGCCACCAACAACGGGAGAACCAATTCCCTCTGCCCCCGCGCAACCGGAGAACCAATTCCCTTAGCCCCCGCGCAACCGGAGAACCAATTCCCTCCGCCCCCGCGCAACCGGAGAACCAATTCCCTCCGCCCCCCGCAACCGGAGAACCAATTCCCTCCGCCCCCGCGCAACCGGAGAACCAATTCCCTCAGCCCCCGCGCAACCGGAGAACCAATTCCCTCCGCCCCCGCGCAACCGGAGAACCAATTCCCTCCGCCCCCCGCAACCGGAGAACCAATTCCCTCCGCCACCAACAACCGGAGAACCAATTCCCTCCACCCCAGCGCAACCGGAGAACCAATTCCCTCTGCCACCAACAACCGGAGAACCAATTCCCTCCACCCCAGCGCAACCGGAGAACCAATTCCCTCTGCCACCAACAACCGGAGAACCAATTCCCTCCACCCCAGCGCAACCGGAGAACCAATTCCCTCTGCCACCAACAACCGGAGAACCAATTCCCTCTGCCACCAACAACCGGAGAACCAATTCCCTCTGCCACCAACAACGGGAGAACCAATTCCCTCTGCCCCCGCGCAACCGGAGAACCAATTCCCTCAGCCCCCGCGCAACCGGAGAACCAATTCCCTCCGCCCCCGCGCAACCGGAGAACCAATTCCCTCCGCCCCCCGCAACCGGAGAACCAATTCCCTCCGCCACCAACAACCGGAGAACCAATTCCCTCCGCCCCCGCGCAACCGGAGAACCAATTCCCTCTGCCACCAACAACCGGAGAACCAATTCCCTCCACCCCAGCGCAACCGGAGAACCAATTCCCTCCGCCCCCGCGCAACCGGAGAACCAATTCCCTCCGCCCCCGCGTAACCGGAGAACCAATTCCCTCACCCCCCCCCCCCCCCCCCGCGCAACCGGAGAACCAATTCCCTCCACCCACCCCCCCCCCCCCCCGCAACCGGAGAACCAATTCCCTCCGCCCCCCCCCCCCCCGCAACCGGAGAACCAATTCCCTCCGCCCCCGCGTAACCGGAGAACCAATTGCCTCCGCCCCCGCGCAACCGGAGAACCAATTCCCTCCGCCCCCGCGCAACCGGAGAACCAATTTCCTCCGCCCCCGCGCAACCGGAGAACCAATTCCCTCCACCCCCGCGCAACCGGAGAACCAATTCCCTCAGCCCCCGCGCAACCGGAGAACCAATTCCCTCCGCCCCCCCCCCCCCCCCCCCCCCGCAACCGGAGAACCAATTCCCTCCGCCCCCAACAACCAGAGAACCAATTCCCTCCGCCCCCGCGCAACCGGAGAACCAATTCCCTCCGCCCCGCGCAACCGGAGAACCAATTCCCTCCGCCCCAGCGCAACCGGAGAACCAATTCCCTCCGCCCCCGCGTAACCGGAGAACCAATTCCCTCCGCCCCTGCGCAACCGGAGAACCAATTCCCTCTGCCCCCGCGCAACCGGAGAACCAATTCCCTCCGCCCCGTGCAACCGGAGAACCAATTCCCTCCGCCCCCCGCAACCAGAGAAACTATCCCAAACCACTGGACCAGATCAGAATAAGAAACAACACAATACTCGCCCGGATGAAGAGAAGAAAAGAAAGCTCAAGGCGACCACCATAGCAGAAAGCATACCCAGAGCCACTGCAGCTCGACATCCCAATCACCCTAATAGCCCAGGAGAGGAGCAAAGTGAGAGGCCCAAATGGAGGAAAAGGAAAATTCAACTTCAAGGAAGATCCAAAAGGAACCCAGTCCTTTACAGGATAGAAACTCTGCCCAGGCCAATGAAGGATAATTACACACATTCTTAAATTCAAATAACATTTTTAAAAATCCAAAGCGGGGCAACCTGAAATGGATTAGCTCTAACTTGGGGGCCTATCCTCATTCCCAGTGAGGACTGAACTAACCCTGCCAACCAGAACCACACACCCTCCATCCCATCCTGGCTCCACTCATCTTCTTCATAAATGAGACGGGGGTGACAAAATCAATTCCCCTCCCCCAACCACAAGGGTCATAAGACATAATAACCAGAAGGAGTAAATCTGTGCACAAATCACACTTCCCATAATTGATTCAATGATTTTGCTAGAACAGGATAATCATTGACATTGGCCATCATATTTCGCACTCCTCTGCAGGATAAAAAACCCAGCAATAAATAATTAATAACGTGATCAGCAGGGAGCAACGTTAAGGATTATAGAGGAACAGAAGGGCAAATTGTAGGATAAAGATAGCTTCCATGTCGCATAAGAAGACAAATGGTCGGACAGGATCAATGAACATTCTTCAGGATCTCTCAAGGATTCCAGCGATCAAAGCACAAATGCCATTACTTCCACTATGCCGTTTCCCCGACTCCCAGACAGACCACAGTTTGGGCCCCACCAGGGGGAATGATTTGACCTGCTTGGCCACCTCCAACCCTCTCGGGTATAGGACCAGTGATCAGTGGGCCCTACCGATGCCTGGCCTCGCAGACAGGATACATTGTACTCCATCGAACCTAATGCACCCACCCTCCAAATCAAGATTACCAAAGCACGGCAGCTCATTTTCAAACTCAATCGGGATCTCACCTCCCACCTCTCACCAGAGATCGGGCTCAGAGGCACACACTTCCCAACCCCCACCTCTTGAATCCGTCTGGATAAGCAACACACCATGGAGGAGGATCTCAATGACACAAAAGCGGCCTCGAACCATGAACAGCGCTCTTTCAAGTGCAAGTACCCTCTCATGGACCTCCTCCACTCTTCCAAAATTATCCCGCAGTCTTTCAAAGTGAGTTCTAACAACCTACGCCACAGAACTGAGATTTTCAGCCATCAACATCCGAGATGGTGGCCATCATCTAGATGGACATTGCACCGCCAAGACGAGAGTCCGCTCAGCAGCAACTTTCCCAGTGTAAGTTGGACCCCACCCCAGCCCACTCCAACCGCCGAGAACAAACAAGGATTTTATCTTGGTTCTTCCTCGGCAAAAACACAATCAGGAACTTCCAGTTCAAGCCACGTAGCCCAAGTAAAGGCAAATATGAAAAGTGCACCAGGATGCAATGAAGCATTAAATACCATCAGAGGCGGAATTCACTAAAATGCAACTGCTGCTGTGCTCACATCATGTGACCCTCACATTTAAATATTTGATGGTAACCTGCAGAAATCCCATTAAGGACCCCTGGTTACTCTGCATGTAGACCCGGCTATCCTGACCTGGTAGTCAACACAGGACGTGTTGTTTCAGTTCAGCCACTTACTTTAACAAAATATCCTCAGCAGGTATAAATCCCTTCTTTGTATGAGAAAAGGTGCCTATTTCAGAATGGGGCTCTGCACTCCTCTTTTAACACAAATAACAGTTTGGTAGGTGATGGTGTCTAGCCCAGAACGGACATATTAGATGCTTTTGGGCTTACTTAACACTTGTAAAATGGGCACATCATCACATTTCTTGACCATATTTTCTTCCATATTGTTGCCTAAGAGAGAAGGTGAATTAACTGGCATCGTCTAATAATTCATGTAATCGTATCTTCGGGGGTTGGCAGGAATGTGGGACTGGATTCTCCATTTCTGAGTCTAAGCATTGATGCCAACGGGAAATCCATGGATTTTCACGTCAGAAAAATCAGCGCCAAACCGGTACCAATTCCATTACCGGTGAGAGGCTAGCCCTGGTGTTGTGTGGAGTACCATTGATTCCCATGAAAAACGGTGTGGGATTTTCCGGGTTGGAAGGCTGACAAGCACCTTGGCACTGCCAGCCGGGCAGTGCTCATCCAGCCTGGCAGTGCCACCAAGGCACCCTGGCAGTGCTACGCTGGCACCTAGGAGGCACTGTCAGGGTGCCAAGATGGCACTGCCAGGGTGTTAGGCTGGTGGTGCCTCGGTGCCACCAACAGTTTCAGCATCCCAGCCTGGCCTGGGGCCGACCACCTGGGGGCCTCCGATTGCCTAGGAACCCCCCAACCCCCCAAGTGACGTTCCGCTTGGTCCCCATTTATGGGGACCAGTGCTAAACAGCGCCCAGGTGGGATCTCCTCGACGAATGCCGGGTGGGCATTCGATCCAGCATAGTCATAGTTAAGTGAGCCTTTGGGCTCCCCTAACTCTGTGAGTCTGGGTCCCGCCCATTGTGGGCTGGTTGCAGATTGCGACATCTCGCGAGATCTGGTTAGATCTCATGAGATGTAACGACTGCCGGGAAACGCGGGAGAGGGAATGGGGTAGTTAAGGGAAGAAAATGGAGGCAGAAATGAAAAACTGTTTAGATTGTGTTATGTTTTTGAAAGGTTATGGGATTTGTGTACTTTGCTTTGGAATAAAAGTATTTTTTAAAAAGTGACAATCATCACAAATTACCACAGTAACCTATTATGATAAGGCACTTACTCTCTAACCTTTTGCCTTCCAGTGCTATATATTTATGCTCTGAGCTGTTTTTGAGCTGTCAGTCTTTTTGTCGGATATGTTGGAGTTATAAATTTGTCATGTGAACTAGGTGTTTGAGTTTTTTTATATGCGGTCTCTCCCATTAGCAGATCTTCCACCTCCCTCCGCTCGTGATTGGATTTCTACCTTTACAACCTTTTATTGTTAAATTATTGTTAAATTATAGTGTGTCAGGGGATCCAGCATTGATGTTCTTTGTTGTGTGTACATAATATTGTAACATCGCATTTGTTTCCACTTATCTCCCAGAAGATTGACTGATGAATATTGTAATAAGATAGAGCCAATTGTAAACCAATAAGTTGGTTTATTGTATTCATGTTATCTGAAAGAAGATAATACAATGTTCAGTAAAATTTAATTCCATTATGCAAAGTGTTATGCGAAACTTCAATTTAAAAAATTGATGTTCACTGAATTGACTGGCTCTAACCCTAGAAGAAGCAATTTAATTTCCTCTATGACTGTTTCTGATCACAATTTATGAGAACTGTTTTCACCTGGACAGAAAGTTAAAACCTTAACCTCTAACCTTCCATAGCTCTCAGGAAGCAGCTTACGATATGACTGACTGCTGGCCTCCTGGATATGAGTCCTCTGGCAGCACTTCTATTGGAATGGTAACCATTCCAGTATTACATGTATGAATGCAACTAGAATGCATTGATAAACCCCATTGTCCCAAATTACTGTGGCATGTAAAAAAGGTCATAAACTATTGGGCCAAATAAAAATATCACCCATTGTTTGTGGTGTGTAGAGTTAGCAGACTACCAACATCTCCTTATGATTTTCTCCTGTCTCCAACATTATTGTGTTACATTCCTGGGAAATAGGACCAAACTTCTACTTTATTGACATTGCTTATAAAACATTTGATGAGTTCATTGTAATGTACGACACAGCCAGATTACAAAGTTAAAACAGACACTTCTTCATTGTTTCCCCAGTGCGCGATCGAGTCAGGTCAAAAATGGAACGTGATATTTTGGCTGAAGTCAATCATCCTTTCATAGTAAAATTACATTATGGTAAGTTTTATAATAGTTAGCGCATCATTACCATCAACATCACCACATGATCAAGATGAATAAAAAGGGAGTTGAATTGGGTCTGACTAATATTATAAACTGCAAGTTGACAGGTTCCCAGGCCTCAGCTTAAATTGTATTTACTTTCAACGATAGGTATGCACTGGGATGATGGTTTTGGTTTCATTAGTTTATTCATTTAAGTCCTAAGGCACGGTCCTCATCAGAGGACTGCATTACTGTTCTATTTAAGAAACTCCCTCTGTTGGAATCTTACACTTATTCAAATGACTTGACACCAATTTACATTGAATTGTATCGTCCACTTATTAACCCCATTATTTTTAAAAATCTAGATGAAAATGTCAAATGGAAACTATCTCAGTTCGGAGCATTGCATGATAGGTGTATGCATTGAGAATTGAGGACTAGTTTGCAGACAGCTCAATTTGCCATTCATTGACTTAACACATAATGCGTCATATGATGATGAATTGAATATGGTCATCTCAGCATTTGAAATCCCACTGTTCCTTTCTCTATACAACTCTGCTAATAAGATCAATCCCCGACTCAGCATATGTTCAGAGCAGGCAGGGTGCTGGGTTTCCTATACAGAGAGTTGAATGTGAAGCCCAGCATATTTTTACTTCTTGGCTTCAAAGGCAATTGACAGACCTGTCTACTGTTCAAAACTGGCATGGACCACGTCAAAGCCAATGGATCGATGAGGGCAACAGGGCATCTGGAATCTTAATGAGAACAGTAAGACCAACATCTCTGAACCAATCCGATTTAAAAGGTTGAGAAAAAAACAGAAACAAGACAGAAATGGTAGAATTACTGTCTGTGTGGAGTTTGCACATTCTCCCAGTGTCTGCGTGGGTCTCACCCCACAACCCAAAGATATGCAGGGTAGATGTGCAGGTAAAAAAAAGAAATGGATGAATTAGAGGAAAATCACAAATAGAAAGAGAAATAAAGAGAAAGATAGAAAGATTGGATTAATTCAGAGATGAAATGCAGAAAGGAAAATTTAAAAAAAACCTCACGTACAACAATGAGTTTGAACAGTTTAATCTGCTCCCTTTCTGGGTCATGGAGGTTGGCTGGCTTTTCAATAACTATTATCATTTTGTTAAAAAAGACTTGCACTGTTAAGTTCCTGCTTTACCTCTCTGTGGCAAATTTTATGGACAATTAGGGCTGGATTCTCCGGATCCTCAGCCATGTGTTTCTTGGCAACGTGCCTTTCGCTGGCAACGCAATTCTCTACTCCCATGGTGTGTCATTGGGATTCCCCATTGAAGACATCCCACGCCACCAGGAAACCCTTGGGCAGGGGTGCACTGCCGACAGGAACAGAGAATTCCAACCCCCGGAGAATTACAGCCTTAATCTGCACCCCAGCAAGTTCCTGAAAATAACATGGAGGTTATTGCTTGAAACAAACCGTAATTAGATGTAACCCAACCAGTAAATTCTGGAGATTTGCAATTCATGACCTATCCTCTAATGCCATTAATTTGCTGACATGTTATGAAAACTAAACCCAGAATAATCGGTTTCTGTTCAACAAACTGAACTATGAAGAAATTGTGGTTGGTGACCTTTCAGTTCAAAATGTAGATGGATCTGCTGTAAATAGTAAACATTTTTTGTTTGTGCTTTACCACCTTGAGAAACATATATGCTTGTTTCATTGTTCCTCTACTATTTTCTCAAGCAATCAATGCCTAGATCACTGAAATGCTTCACTGATTAATATTGTCAAACTTTTACTGTCTCCTGGATATGCAGAAATATTTCCCAAACTTTTCATAGAATCCCTACAATGCAGAAGGAGACTATTTGGCCCATCGGGTCTGCACCAACGCTCTGAAAGAGCACCAAACTAAGACCCAAACGCCCACCCTATCCTCATAAACCCCACCTAGGGGCAATTTAACATGGCCAATCCACCAAACCTGCACATCTCTGGACTGTGGGAGGAAACCGGAGCACCTGGAGGAAATCTATGCAGACACGGGGAGAATGTGCAAACGCCACACAGACAGTCACTCGAGGTCTGAATCAAACCTGGGTCCCTCTGCTGTGAGTCAGCAGTGCTTGCCACTGTGCCACCCCCCGGAGCTCTTCCTCATCGATGCTTCCAGCCAATAAAATATTCTTATTTCTTTGGTTATATTTACTCCATATTTGGCCACTTCTCCATTTTCTTTGCCTTGCTTTCTCAATTACTCCCGGGACTTACTTCGCCTCTTAAAATCACTTTCACTTAATGTTGTTGTTTCCATGTTTTAAATGTTTATGAATTAAATAATCAATTCAGAAAAGAGACCTTCATTCCTTTCTGTCTCCCTTGCAGCATTCCAGACTGAAGGAAAATTGTACCTGATTTTAGATTTTCTAAGAGGAGGTGATCTTTTTACAAGACTATCCAAAGAGGTATGTTGGCAAAATCTTATATAGCTCCATCACAAGGAAGATGCCTCACCTCGGCCAAAACCCAATTGTCCACCTCAGGACCAGAATGATGAATGTCCATAGATGGTTTAGTAGCCTCACCAAATTCTACCAAATACCCAATTTAATTTAGAGACATTGGTTAATTGGTGAATGTTGCAACTTATTATTAAGCAAGGTCGGAAAGCATTAAGAGTTTTCTGTTATGACTATAACAGCAAAATCAACTTAACCTGCACATCTCTGGATTGTGGGTCCAACAATCAATTGTTGCATTTTACTATTTTTATTGCAATCTTACCACACCATAATAATAATAATCTTTATTAGTGTCACAAGTAGGCACTGCAATAAAGTTAGTGTGAAAACCCCCTAGTCGCCACATTCCAGCGCCTGTTCGGGTACACTGAGGGAGAATTCAGAATGTCCAATTCACCTAACAGCACATCTATCAGGACTTGTGGGAGTAAATCGGAGCACCCGAAGGAAATCCACGCTGACATGGGGAGTGTGTACAGACTCCGCACAGACAGTGACCCAAGGCGGGAATCGTACCCGGGTCCCTAGCACTGTGAAGCGACAGTACTAACCACTGTGCTACCATGCCGCCCATTCTTTGTGTTAAAACAGTTCACATGAAACTTTTCTTTTGTGAGTCATTGTTGTCACGTAGGGAGTCGACAAGTGAGATCTGACCAAAAACATATATTCAAGTTACAACAAATAAAGAGGCATCCAACACTGCATAAGTTTGAATTGTAGCAATTCATTTGGTTGATTTTACTCATTAATCTGTATTTGGTTGTGTTTTTGAGAAGGACATAGTAGTAAAAATATTAGAAAACTCCCTATTTCTCTTCCCATGGTGCTATGAGATTTTTGATATTCAGTGGAATCAACAAAACAGTAAGATGGGTTCCGGGTTTTACATCTTATCTGAAAGATCCATTTTATCGTGAACATTGCAACGGAATTTAGGATTCAAACCAGCTGAAAAATATTAAACTAACTAAAAACAAATATCGCTTGAATGTCACAATACAGCATCGAGGGGACCCCATGGCACAATGAGTTAATGTGGTACTTTTTCATTCCTGGAAGTTCAGAAGCCATATGGACTGATGAAAATGTTTTTTATTTTTCCCATCAAAAGGTACATTTCCTGCTATTGAGAGAAAGATAATAATGTCGCCAAAAGCAAATAGAGAGTGGATTTCAACAAAATTCTTAAGCTGAGAGCCCAGGAGTGCTGGAACAATTGTGGCCCAGGGAAAACATGGCTTGATTGGCAGCTCTGTCTCTCTGATCTATTCTGTCAATTTCACAATGTGTATTTACACAAAACAAAGTGGTTTCAAGTGCTTGAAGTTTCTGCTATTGGCACTTTAAAGGCTTTGGGTGACTGACACATTTATTGAGCTGCGGTTAAAAATAATTTTAAGAATGATCCTATATAGAGTGTATAGTGGTTGAATGCGCATGGAATGGAAGTTCCAATAGTTTGATATTGTGGATATGAGGGACTATGGAGGTGGGTGGAGGGGCACAGCTTGCCATGAAGGGTATGAGCGAGCCATGGGTTGGTCCAGGGGGCATAGCTTGGCATGGGTCTGGGGGAAACTATTTGAACTTACCTTTTTAAAGACTCCCTCATCCAGACTATAGTTCATGACACCTCCTGAGGTTATGTGAACCACGAGCCCTTTAAAAGTTGGCCCAACTCCAAGAAAACTGCCGAAGTCTAGAACATGCCACCTCTGCAATGGAGTCAGCAAGGATGGGGGTGCAGGCCAGCAGCCCGAACCAGTCCATACCCTTAAACAGGGCTGATGAAATTGGAAACCTGGGGAATGGGTTGGAAATGCCAGAATTGGGACCAAGCCACCATTTTCACTCAGTGAAAGCCCAGCACGCAAAGACCTTTGAAGATGGCAAGGCATATTGAGAAAGGAACTAGCAAAGCATTTGTCATAAATAGAGGAATTGAGTAACTAAAGCAGGGAAGTTAAGCTGGACCTTTCTAAAGCTCTGGTTATGTCCCCACTGAAGTATTACATCCAGTGCTTGCTGGCCTACTGTAGGATGGATGTGAGGGCCCTTGCAGAGAAAATTTACCAGAATGGTTCCAAGGATGAGGGATTTTAGTTGCACGTTGCAAAGTCTGGGGTTGCATTTGTAATAAAGGAGATTGAGGGGAACCTTGAAGGAAGTGTACAAGATAATGATAGGTGTGTTTTAGATAGACAATGGGATAAGTGGCCTGATCATCAGAAGGTACCAGTGCTAGGGGGATACAGATTTAAGGTTTTGGGAAGAAGATGCAGGGGTATGTGAGGAGGAACTTTGTTATGCAGTGAGTGGTAACTATCTGGAACTTTCTGCCCACGCGGGTGATGGAAGAGGAAACAATCCATGATTTAAAAAAGGAAATTCGATGGACACTTGAAGAAAATTAATTTGAAGAGCTGAGGAATTGAGTTGGTGAGTGAGACTGACAAGGGGAGCTGGCATGGAATTGATGGGCCAGATAGCCTCCTCCTTGCCATTTATGGGGCTGGTTTAGCACAGGGCTAAATCGCTGGCTTTGAAAGCAGACCAAGGCAGGCCATCAGCGCGGGTTCAATTCCCGTAATAGCCTCCCCAAACACGCGCCGGAATGTGGCAACTAGGGGCTTTTCACAGTAACTTCATTTGAAGCCTGCTTGTGACAATAAGCGATTTTCATTTTATTTTCATTTATAATTCTACAAATAAATCACTGTGGAACTGCTGAAATCGCTGCCTGTGCGATTTGGGGCTCATTAGTGCGATATTATTCCTCTTTACAATATCAAAATGGAGAGGAAATCAATTTTTGAGATGTTACATGATTACGGATACTTTAACAAAATGTGAGTAGCTCAAGGGATTAACTGGTACAAAATAATTTATCTGAAGAACTGTATTCTGTTTCTGTATGACTGATGTTTTAAACCTTCCACACTGAACTCAGCTTTTATATAAGATTCGATGGATTGGGAAGAACATTATCCTTAATGTGCCAAATAGCCAGTTCAACATTAATTTCATGGTTTTCTTCCGACAGGTGATGTTTACAGAAGAAGATGTCAAATTCTATCTAGCTGAGCTGGCCTTGGCTTTAGATCACCTTCATGGCCTTGGGATCATTTACAGGGACTTAAAACCGGAAAAGTAAGTTATCTGTCTTTCTCTCACAAAGATAAAATTGCGCTGGTAAAATTGCGAAGGGGGGGGGGGGTACTTCCTAGGCCACAGGGATGGGGGGAGTGGCTTCCTGGGCAACAGGGAGTAATGGGGAACAACATGGTACCAGGTCCATGCACTTGGGGTGCCTCACTAAGGATTGGGGTGTCCTGGCTCAGACCACCATTTCTGCAGTATGTTATTTAAATGCACTACTTTGGTGCTACTTACAGGCCCGTGGCAGTTCACACTGCTCACTGTAAATGTTCAGAGAGTGTCTAGTCATCTGGGAGCCCACCCAAGCTACCCCTCAAACCCAGCTGACCCATTAACAGGATGGGCGTGACCAAGCTCAATCAGTGGCCCACCAGGTGCTGGCACTCCTCAGTTCACTCATCATAAGCACAGCCCCACTGCAGGGGAAGCAGAGGAACAGCAGAGTTCATACCAAACAAAGGACACATGTTCCATGGCCTTTGGCACCCTCCCTGGCATACTGCTCCTCTCAGGGCAGAGGCCTCACCAGTGACACTATTAGCGAGTTCACTCCGCTGGACCACCAAGCCTTGCCTTTCCGCCATACCCATCCACCCTGCTGCCAGCCAGGAAACCTAGCCAGCTCACTGTCACAACCTGTGTGTCATGCATAGGACCCACATCACACTAAGGTTCCAGCAGATGCACAGTTCCCTCGCTCACCCCCATCTGTAGGACCTGCTCACACACAAGCCTCTAAGGATGGAGATGATCGGTGGCACAAGGTGACCTTTTCCACTGCACAAACAGTTGCCACCCTGCTGTCGGGATACACACGGCCCACCCAGTGAGGACATCCACAGAGGATCCCATTGGGGGAAACAGGGAGCGGGCCACATGGCCTATTGCTGACATGGGTTGGTTGCGGAAGCCACCGGTACCCCTGTTGACAGGGATAGGTAGTGAGGATAGAGGATCCCCACAACACAAGTCTGGTGCCACTCACCAATAGGAACAGGGGTGCAATGCGAATGACAATATATCAATGGGGCTGGGTAAGGGCTGAGGCTGGGGGAGATGTATTGAGGGTGACACAGCAGTGCAACTCGGAGTCACCATATAACCTGGTGGCTTTGGATGGCAACGTGCTAATATGTTCTGTCCTCCTCCGAGAACCAGTTCAACTGGGGGTGCTCTTCATCAATAACAAGTACTTCCATTCCCTGAATGGTGTGCGACCACCAGATGCACATCATGCATGTCTACACCCAATACCCTGGCAACGTCAATGGTGCTTACATCCGAGTGCACTCTGAGGTTCCCGGCACCTTTGAGGCGCTCCCTTGGGTGAGGGGTTGGCTGTTGGGTGACGAGGGTTATTCGCTGAGGTCATGGCTAATGCCACCTATGGGGAAGCCCCAGACTGACATTATAACAACGCCCATGCAACAACCCGGAGCGTCACTGAGCAGTGCATCACCACCTGCAAGATGCACATTCGACGTCTGGACCATTCTGGTGGGTCTCTTCAAATAGCCACAGGAGGGTCTCGAGCATCGTGCTAGTCTCCTCTGTCCTGTACAACATCGTGCAGCAGAGGGGTGGCATGCTGAGGAGGAGGAAATGGTGAACGGTTAGGGGTCAGTCCCTGGGGAAGCTGTCGTACAAGGCGGGCTCAGACTGCTGCCCCCATGTCCTGCCACTTCCCGCTGAGGGGGACACCATGTGGGACATTCATGTACCATGGGCCCTGCTCCACCCCATCCTCCCCCACCCAAACTCCCCCCAATCTGGCACGCCCTCTAAACCAAGGCCCAGCCCCTCCCTCACACCAATCAGATGCAGGTAAGACTGTTGGTGCAAACGTGTTTAGTGGTAAATGTATACATTGTTGTGTCCTGACCCCTAACTGCTGGAAGTGTGCTACACCTTTGCCAAATCAAGTGTTATCTACCGCTCCTTCTAGGTGTGATTCCCCAGACGGCCTGCTGCCTGTCTCATCATGTGACCTATAATGCCCTTGACAGCCGTCCTCTGGAGGGCTTGGACCTGGATGAGCTCTGCTAACTTTCAAGTGTCACTGGTGATGATGAGCCACCCTGTTCTACCCGCTGCCCATGAGATGCATCACTATAAGGTGGGATAGGATTCAGAAACACCAAGGTGTTCCAGTACCTCCCCTGCAGGAGGCACCAACATGGGCCCCATCACTTCCTCCTCCCACAGGGGGCTTCACATGAGGTCGGAGCGAGCTCTGGAGGCTCCATCGTCATCTGGCATTGCCAGTCCTGGAGGCCTGCCCTTGTCTGGGCCATGGTTTCGATGCCCTCAGCCATGGATCACTGAGACAGGAACATGTCCCTCAGTGAGTGAGACATGTCCTCACTGCCTTGGTCTTGTCACTCTGTGCCTGTGGCATGTCCCTATGTGACTGGACAAGGTAAGTCAGTGCCCGCCAAAGATCTCATTGCCCTCAGTATTGACCCTTTGTGACTGGGCTAAGCTCTGGAGCACACAGCAATGTCCATGTGCTCCCGGGATATGTCTGCCCATGACTGGGCTACCCTGTCCTGCACCTCAGCCATTGACAGCACAGTGTGGCCCCCACCATGGACATCCTCATGCAGGGCTCTGACTTCTTGCCCCAGTCCTTCCACTGCAGACACCACCCTTTCCATGTTGGCCTGGATACCACGCATAGTTGGCACCATCTCCAGCAACTGTAGGCGGTTGGACTTCTCCAGCTGTACCTGCAGCCACTAAAATGTTCCTGACATCCCCTCCTGTAAATCCTGGTTCTTTGTCTGCATCTCTACCAGTGATGAGATTATACTTTCCAGAAGTGCAACAACTATCCGGACAACAGCTGTTCCCTTAAATTGGGCAACCCATCCGACTGCCCGCACCCTCGGGAGTTCCTACCTCCACCTGATGTGCCACAGCAGTAGCGCGCACCAGAAGGTAACCTTCACTAAAACGTTCCTGTGAGGTGATAGCTTCTGCGATGCTGGGGGGGGGGGGGGGGGGGGGGGGGGTGCAGGTGACAGCAGTGACAGAAAGTTGGTGTCTTCCCAGGACTGGTGTTCCGGGGTGTGCTGAGAATGTGGCTGTGGGCGAGGTAGCCCGGACAGCTCAGCCTCGTCTGATGGTGATCCTGCAAACAAAGTACTAAAGACATGGTGAGATCCTGGGAAGGGCAAGATCCTGGGAGAGGGGTGACTTACTTGCTATATGGACATCAGCATGGAATTGGGCTCTCGCTAGGTGCATACCGACCTTCATGTCAACCTATGCTCGGCCTCACCCGGCTGGCTGTATTGCCCGCTCCCCGACAAGGTTGTGGATCCGTAAGTCTGGTATGCCCCCTCTGGTCTTCTGCCTCTCCTGCCTGTAATGGGCTGCCTTATCCTAAGGGACACAGAAAGGACATATTGAGACAAAACGGTAGCAGTGGTTAGCACTGTTGCTTCATAGGGCCAGGGTCCCAGGTTCGATTCCCGGCTTGGGTCACTGTCTGTGCGGATTCTGCACGTTCTCCCCATGTCTGCGTGGGTTTCCTCCGGGTGCTTCAGTTTCCTCCCATTAGGCCTGAAAGAAGTGGGGCGGAATTCTCCGCTCCCCACGCCGGGTGGGATAATTGCGGGAGGGCCGGGCGACTCACGACACGCCCCCTGGCACCCCCCTCGATTCTCCCACCCCCCGCTCGGAAGAATCGCCGCTCGCCATTTTTCACGGCGACCGGCAATTCTCCAGCCCGCATGGGCCGAGCGGCCTGACGTTCCCGACCGGTTCACGATGGCGGCAACCACACCTGGTCGCTGCCATCGTGAACATGGTGCCAAATGCTGGTTTGAGGCTTGTGGGAGCGGAGAGGGGAGTGAGCACCACGGCCGTGCTCGGGAGGGGACTGGCCCGTGATCGGTGCCCACCGATTGCCAGGCTGTCGTCTCAAAGCGACGCACTCTTTCCCCTCCGCCGCCCCGTAGGATCAAGCCGCCACGTCTTGTGGGGCAGCGGAGGGGAAGACGGCAACCGCAAATGCGCGGGTTTGTGCCATCAGCCGTCATGACGTCAGCTGCGCTTGCGCGGGTTGGAGCTGCCCAACCTGTGCATGCGTGGCTGACGTCACTTAGGCGCCGCCGTCGCGTCATTCTCGGCACGCCGCCTTGATGCAAGCGTCAAGGCCCGGCAGCCAAGAGTTACGGAGCGCCGCTCCTAGCCCCCCGGGTGGGGGTGAATAAGGTGAGAGGAGCGGCCGAGTTCACGATGGCCTTCCCGATTTATCACGGGAGCGGAGAATTCCGCCTGTGCTGTCAGGTAATTTGGACATTTTGAATTCTTCCTCTGTGTACCCGAACAGGCGCCGGAATGTGACGACGAGGGGCGTTTCACAGTAACTTCATTTTGATGTTAATGTCAGCCTACTTGTAACAATAAAGATTATTATTATTAGACACTGAGAGGAGAGTTCTATGGGGGGTTTGTAGCTGGTGGCATGTGTGTGCAAGGCTCCTGGCCAAAGTGGACAATACAAGTTGTTGTTGAAAATACAGAAAAATGTGTCATTTGAAACATGGAAGTCTGGCAATATCTGGTCTGAGAGAAACATGAGAGGATACAGGGAAAGTTCCCATGAAGGGTTAAAAGAGGCTGCAAAAGACAGGATTATAAAATGCAGATACTTTCTCTCAAGCAGACTTAGCAAACACACAGGATTCTTGTATTAAGCTAAAAACAATGGCTCACACCTTCATTGAAAGTAACTATCTTAGGAAGCATCTGGAAAAGCATGGATGAGAGTTTCAATTGAATTAAGTGACGAATGTTTAAAACAGGCAGGTTTTTCAAGTCATAACCAAGTGAAATTTTAGCATACAGCTAAAAGCAAAGGTTTCACACCTTCATTGAAATTAACTCTCTTAGTAAACAGCTGGAAAGGAAAGGATGATGTTCAGTTGAATTTGGTGTCAATTCTAAGTGTGAAATTCTACGAATACCAACTAAATTAAAAGAAAATTGGAGACAACCTGTCTCCGAGAAACATAGTTTAAAGTCAAAATCAAAGGCAATGTTATGAGCTGTGGACAATTGGAAAATTAAATTATTGAAATCACAGGAATTAAAAGTAACATCTCTTGAAACCAAAGCATTTTGAATATCACAAAGGAACTTTGAACATCACAAAAAACAATGTAATCAGATCTGAGAGGTGAGGTTATGCCCAAAATGAATAATTTGCTGTATTAGAATGTTTAGATCAAATATACTTTTTAACAATCAAAGTGAAATAAGTTAATTTACAATAAGGTAATAAAAACTTAATAATTGTTAGAAAGAGAATATAAACCCAGGGAACAGTAGCATAAGCAAGGAGACTCAGAGAACTCAGAGAGAGGAGAGAAGCATATTCAGCTCTCACAGCTCGGTCATGGGAAAGACAAGACAAGCAGCCGAGATTAAACAGCTATACATCTAAGGAAGACTAGAATTTAAACAGGAGTCAGAGTCAGCTGAGAGATAGCTAGCAGAGCCAACTCTTATAGCGCAGTACAGGGGATCAACAAGACACAGCAACGGAGCTAACCAGTGAATACATCTCAAGAAGACCAGACTTTAAAGAAGATTGATTGTCAAGGTGGGCCTGAAGGTCCCTTCAACCAACCAGAAGGATCCAGAAGCAAGATCTTTTTACCTTTCTGTAGAGAAAGTGTTTGCAGCTTTTAAAAGAAAAAATATAATAATAAAATAACTTAATTTAACCTGAAACAGTGTTTATTCCTAAAGTCTACTTTACTTACTTAGCAATTCAGGACCCAGGACATCTTTGGTGAAGGTATGGGTTATACCGGGAGATAACTTGAAAATATAGTTTGACCTGAATAGCACCCACCGAAGCCTGCATCGGAGTCAGGGAGTGAGAATCCCTGTTCACCATTTAGAATGTCGGCCCTTTTTGGTATCGGGGGAATTCTAAGAATAGTGGTGAGTTTTCAAAAACAATGTGTTGGGGTTTGGTAGAAGATAGGTTGTAAGGGAGATGCAGGCAGTTGGGCTGTTATTGGTCTCTAGGGGATGGCGGGGGGGGGGGGGGGTGACATGAGGGATGGGAATGATGCCCATTGGACACGGCTTCCCGAGGTGGCTTTTTAATTGGCCATCTCCAAAAGATTGCTTCCAATGTCCCACTGCCACCTATTCCTAATCTCCAATCCACCCAGGAAAATTCAAGGTGACATGAAGAAGTTTCACAAGCAGGCAGCTGTGTTGGTAAACTCACTGCACTATTGATATAATTACCAATTAAAACATTCACTTAAAGTTCTTAGGCTTTATTTACAATGAGACAGGATTGCGGAAAATTGGTTGGAATAGAACTTCAACCACAGAACATGAGGAATGATCCTGAATATCCAAAATATCAGTTTGTTTATAGCAGTCATCATAGCCAGACATTAGTGCATTATATTGTTGAAAATGTCAAAAAGACCTGCAGATACCCCTATGGGTAATAGTGAATAGGAAAAAAAGGAAGAATTTGTGCATATTGAATTTACTAAACCTCGCTTGACTTAAGCAGAATTAATTGTACCTACACCTCACGGACTGCAGCGGTTCAAGAAGGCAACTCACCACCACCTTCTGAAAGGCAACTAGGGATGGGCAATAAATGCTGGCCTAACCTGCGATGCCCACATCCCGTAAATAAATTTTAAAATACTTTGTGGTTCAACTGTATATCTTATTATTTATTGATTAAAAATATTGTATATTGAATTGTGGTGTCTTATTGAATCTGTAAGTGAAATATAAATGAACTTTGTGCTTAAACTTGGGTCCCATTGCCACTGGGTGATATGTTGCATTATATAGGTAATTACAGGGATTCCAAAAGTCTAAAAATTCCAGAATCCGAGACACTTTCTGCCCCAAGCATTTGGATAAAGGATGCTCATCCTGTATCAGAATAATATCATCAGGTGATGACAAGATGCAAAGACAAATAGTTTATATAGATATGTCCACGTGAACTGGCAGGTGGGACCCCAGTTTAATCATTTATTTCACTATGGATTCTGACAATTCACAATCTCTCCTAGTCCCTTTCAGTCTAGATTACATGTTTATATTCTGCACTTGAGGTTAGAGCCAACATTGAGTTGAGCTAACAACAATCAAATAACCATTCACCAAATTGAGATGTTTTTGCTCATGTGAGAAATTGAAGGGCGCCTGCTAGTTACAACTCGCTCACACTCACAACATGTAATCTAAAATGCCTTTCTTCGCCCTCAGTAATAAATTACCCTTGGCTTAACAGTGTGACAGATGCTGAAGATTGAGAGTTAGTGAGACATCAGTTGGCTGAAAGCATTGAAAGGAGACACTAATTGCAGCTCTTGCCATCTTCTGTCCAGCATTAAGAATGGAAACAGAGTTAATCCTGTCGGGGAGGATTTTTGTGTGCTGTTAGGCCAGGCTGGTGATCACTTACACGTCACCTAACTTTGAAGCCCATCATTCATGTGAAAAATGTCTAGAATCTGAACTTGGTGCCAACAGTTAGTTGTAATATTTCTGCAGACGTCACAAATCATTGGGAGAAGATGTGATATGCTTGCATTTCAAATATGAGGGTGGGTTTCAATTTTTGTCTACGCTGAAAGATTTCTCATTTCGTTTTACTGCTGTTTAAATTTCAGTGTACTTCTAGATGAAGATGGCCACATTAAAATAACAGGTGAGTGCATTTTATATTGATGTTCTTGAGGATCAAAACTAGCAGCATTGAAATTGAACATTTGAGCTGAACATATCATTTCTGACTGTTTGCCAAGATTTCAACTGTACTAAAAGTCTTTCTTGTTGCTCAGACTTTGGGCTCAGCAAGGAGGCTGTTGACCAGGACAAGAGAGCCTATTCCTTCTGTGGAACAATAGAGTATATGGCTCCTGAGGTAGTCAACCGGCGTGGCCATGCACAAAGTGCAGACTGGTGGTCCTTTGGTGTTTTAATGGTGAGTGAAATAACCTTCCTCTGTTAATAATAGGAAAAGGGGGGGAGGGGGGGGGCACGTTGACGCAGTGGTTAGCACTGCTGACGATCTGGGTTCGATCCCAGCCTCGGATCACTGTCCGTGTGGAGTTTGCATATTCTCCCCGTGCCTGCATGGGTCTCACCCCACAACTTAAAGATGTGCAGGGTAGGTGGATTGGCCAAGCTACATTTCCCCTTTATTGGAAAAACTTTAAAAAAGGGAAAAGGAATATGATTTGCCAGCATATCTTGTTCTATTCATTTATTCAAGGGTGGGGCCAAAGGTTGGCAATAGTTAATTGTCGATTTAAATAGACATTATTGGGAGTTAATTTTTGAGGTTATTATTTCAAGCAAAGTTGGATGAATTAGGATAAGATGCTGGGAGTGAATACGAGTGTAAAATCAGCATGCACTGATGACAACTGAGAATTGAGATCTTTCTGCTATCTGAGACCTCTAATCTGCATGAAACAAATTAAACAGCTGCTTAATTACATTTAGCAGCAAAATGAAAGCTATTATTTTCTGGAGTATTGTTCTGATGATCACCACAGAGACCGATACCTTTCAGAAAGTAATTTAAATTTCCAGGCTGAAAGTATCACACAAGATTTGAAGTTTTAAGACTTAACGAAAAGCAATATTGACTGAACGCTATTTTAGTACTGTAGTGCTGTACTGTTCTAATTCTAATTCTAATTCTAATTCTAACTTATGTTCTTCACTACAGAAAAGGTACTTTGTTTTCGACAGAGTCCCTCTATGTTTATACTTTACTGTGTTCCTTAAGTGGTCATTTCATTCTTCAGGAGCCAGCGCCCCCCTCCCCAAGTGAAGTCAGAATAGAGCCAACTTATTTCACGCCAGCCTGCCATGCAGCCATAGCGTGCCGTGAGCAGACTAAATTGCCACTGGGACATTTGCCTCTCAATTAGGAAGGAAGCCCCGTCCTTGCAAGCTGCCAGCCAATCAGATTGGCCAGCAGCTCCAGGATTCCCGGCAGTGTCAAGAGCACATTAATGCACACTGCCGAGACTGCAAGCAAGCCCGAGAAAAGGGACACCATAGGCCCAAAGCAATGTAAATCCAGGGTATTGGGCAAGGAGATTGTGGGTAGTTTAGGGAGGGGAGTGGGTGGGGAAGGTGGGGGTGGTGGGTTTTGGCAAACTGGCAGGTAGAAAGGATTTACTATCTTGGGATGGCTGCCCCCTAATGCATAAAGAACAGCCCCGAAGACAGTACCTCCATTTTCCTTCCCACAAGCTCAATTGACCTTTGATTATTTATTAAAATATGGTGGTGGGCTATCGATTTCAGCACTTGCCCACTTACTGTGTTATGGGCAGGAAGGTGATGCATTTGCACCTATTTTACATACCATCCCTGCCAAAAACGCACCCAGCAGGGGCACGTACAATCCAGCCCACAGTCGCAAAACAAAACAACCTCACAAAAATATTGACATTGATGCAGTTGCTGTTTGAACAAGCATTAGCAATTCTTGCAGTTGCAAATGGATTTTTTTTTAAAAATCTGACTGAATAGCTAATCAGTTTTAAAGAATTAATTTAGAGGCATATGCAATAGCGATATTGAGCTTGATTGATGGATTTAAGTATTCGCTCTTGAAAAGCTTTGCAGAGACAGTGATGTTAATTACAGCCGTATTATGACACGAAAATCCTGATTTGTTCAAAAATTGTAAATGGAAATTGTTATCTGTCTGACGGGTATCTTAACTGCACTTACAGCTGATGTATTTTGTTTAAAACATGACATACCCTGTCCTTGATTTTTCATTTGTGTCAATCACTGTGGATGGGAAAATGTGATCCCTCTTAGGATCCGTGGCTTAAAATTTGGATCACATGGTGCCCATTTTCGCGCTAATGTATTGTGGGGAATGGTGGCAATTACCTGCAGTCCCATGCTGCAATGTACTGATAGGCCTATGTGCTGCGCTACAATGCTGCCAACCACGGGTGTCGTTTTCAAAGCAGGCTGGCAAGCTTGTAGTTGTAATAACCTGCATGGAACACACAGGCTGGGTTGATTGTTCTCCCCAGGTGGCTCAAGGCATGTGAGCTCTCCCGCCCCGCTAATTACGCGGCTGGTACCATGTTGGATATAAGGTTGGACAGATAGGAACAGAAAAGTGAGCAATTTTGGAGTATAGTCACTGTTATAATTATAAATTCAAACTGAAGGGTAAGATATTTGTCAGTGTTTGTGGTGAAATCGCACTGTCATTAATGTGTTCATATTAAATTTCTCTGCCTGTTATTTGAACAAAATTATTAAGCTACTTTTTTAAAATATAAATTTAGAATACCCAATTCTTCTTTTTTTTCAATTAAGGGGCAATTTAGCATGGTCAATTCACCTATCTTGCATATCTTTGGGTTGTGGGGGTGAAACCCACGCAGATACAGGGAGAATGTGCAAATCCCTCACAGACAGTGACCCGGGGCCGGGATCGAACTGGGATCCTTGGCAGTGTGAGGCAGCCATGCTAATCATTGCGCCACTGTGCCGCCCATTATTAAGCTACTTTAGCCTTTGTTAATAGAATAGACAGAGGCATTTCACATGAGCACATTAATTTAATGTTGAAGTCCCAATATATCACCATTTGTGTCAACCTGGCTTCAATACGGAATGTTCGGTTCTCTGAATAATATTCAGTCTTCTCTTTGTTATGTATTCTGATATATAATTAACAACATCTTTGTTGTACACCAGATGGTCCCTTTCCATCTTCCCTTTCCATCTTATGATGAATCTGGGTCTTTATAGCATGCTTCAAAACGTTTGCAGAAAGTGCAGTAAAACTCATCTTCCTTTATCCAGATTGCATAATGTCTGAAATAAATTAGATTTAATTTACTTAGAAAATTACTCCGTCTCTTATTTTGTTGAATTTGACATGCAAACCGGACAGTGTACCTAATCTGCAACAGTGGCAGGGCGGATTTTAATTCCAATGCGGCCTCTGCAACGCACACAAGTGGAAAGCAGAGGTTTCGAGTCCTTTCAAATTGATTACAACTGACTCCAGATAGTGCACATTGAAAGAAAAATTCTTTAGGTTAGGGGGGCTGCTGGAAAAGCATGTATTGTCAATCCCTCTTGCCCTTGAAAAAGTGATGGTAAACCTTTTTTCTTGAACAGCTGCATTCATTGTGGTGAAGGTACTCCCACAATGCTAATAAGTAAAGAGTTCCAGGAATTTAATCAGCATCCGATCCACCACTTTAAACATTCACTCCTATCACCATTGATGCACAGTGGCTGTAGTGTGTACCACTTACATGATGCACTGCAGCAACTCTTCAAGGATCCTTCGACTGAACTTTCCAAAATTTACCACCTTGAGGAACAACGGCAGCAGATGTGTGGGAACACCATCACCTGCACGCTCCCCTCCAAGTCACATACCAGATTGACTTCTGTTGTCAATCCTTCACTGTCACTGGGTCAAAATCCTGGAACTCCCTCTCTCACAACGCTGTGAGTGTAACAAAACACTACCACTTTCTCAGGGGCAAATAGGAATGGGCATTAAATACTGGATTTGCCAGAAGTGCTCACACTTCTGAAATAAAAAAGGATGGCTGATGATTAATTGGTTGGGCTGGATTTGTCCTGCGTTTTCTGGGTAGGGCATATTTCCACAATTTCCACTTGGTTGGGTGGATTACCATGTTACAGCTATTCTGGAAAATGGTGGTTAAAGGTTTGGCCAATGTTAGAGTATAAGCCTTCAGTACCACAGCAAAGATGTTGTTAGAGCCTATAGGGTGGAATTTTACCGCCAGCCCCGCCAACGGGAATTTCTAGTCCCGCCAAAGTGTAAGGTCCACTGTGGGTGTTGCCCACGCTAGCAGGTGGCAGCTGGTTGGGAGGGGTGGTATGGCGCAGGTGGTGCAGGGGTAGGGGTTATCCATTCGGCCAGTGTCTGCAGAACCAAGGGCGAAGGTGGATGGTCAGTGGGGTGCATAGCAAGATGGCTGCCTTTCAGGCCACAACAATGGCTTTGTGCCTGGACACCACCCCAGTCCCGTGGGGGGCACCCCGGCTTCATACTCCTTTCCCACATCAGCCCCCACCCCCCAAAGAGCTGTGGCAGGGCACCCCCCCCCCCCCTCCCACCCCCCATCCGAGCCAGCCCGGCCAATGTCCAGCCCCGCAGTCCACAGTCACGCCTCGCGGTGTTCTACCTCCTCTCTCCCCCTCATCAACCATGGCGCCAGTGTCACAGTTTTTAAAAGCATAAGTGACCTTGCCGTCTGGAATTCGCCACACTGGAGGCGGAGAACCGCGGAGGCCACGGAGAATACTGGGTCAGGCCCGTGAATGATATGCAAACGGTGTTAACTATACGTACATTCTGGAACGCGTTGATGCCGCTGTGAAACCGGCGCCCGCCACAATTTCTGCATCGGAACCGATTCTCTGCCGATATCACATTTTCTGATTCCGGCATCAGCCAAGGAGAATCCCACCCAATGTTTTCTAGCTCCTTGGAGAATATTGTGTGAACACCAAGTTGGATTCAAAATACAAACTTTGTTTCTTTTAAAAATGCACATATGAAATTCATGCTGCTTGTGATTACTTGGACCTAGAAGCTTCCCCTCTAGAAATATATGAACCAGACAAAGCACATGTACATCTGTTTTCTGGAGTTTGTTTTTCCAGGGACAGGGCACCAGACAGTAGCTATTGCTTGCAGGACATCACTCCACATCAAACATTACTGACCAGAAGTGTCTTCCACTCTTATTGCCTCTCATTGGCATGTTGAAATGATTGATAGGTTGATAATCAATCCGTTTGGCCCTGTTGTGAATACATCTTCACCAGCCATCAAGACCTGGGGCGAAATTCTCCGACCCCCCGCAAGGTCGGAGAATCGCCCGGGACCGGCGTAAATCCCGCCCCGCCGTGGCCAGAATTCTCCGCCACCCGGGAATTGGCAGGGGCGGGAATCGCGCCGCGCCGATCGGCGAGCCCCCTGCGGCGATTCTCCGGCCTGCGATGGGCCGAAGTCCCGCCGCTGAGAGGCCTCTCCCGCCGCCGTGGTTTCAACCACCTCTGGTGGCGACGGGATTGGCGGCGCGAGCGGGCCCCCGGGGTCCTGGGGGGGGGGGGCGCGGGGCAATCGGACCCCGGGGGGTGCCCCCATGGTGGCCAGGCCCGCGATCGTGGCCCACCGATCGGCGGGCGGGCCTATGCCGTGGGGCACTCTTTTTCTTCCGCCACGGCCTCCACCATGGCGGAGGCGGAAGAGAACCCCCTACCGCGCATGCGCCGGTGGTGACGTCAGCGGCAGCTAACTCACCGGCGCATGCGCGAACCGGCGAAGGCCTTTCGGCCAGCCCCGCGCCGGCCGGCAGGCATCAAAGGCCATTGGCACCGGTTTTGGCGCCAGTCGGCATGGCGCCAACCACTCCGGTGCGGGCCTAGCCCCCAAAGGTGCCACTCCGCTACGCCGCGACCCCCCGCCGAGTAGGGGAGAACCCCGGCCCCAGAATTTCTCATTTAGAGGCAGGGACACTGTGCACTACACTGCAAGACTTCTATCTGTGATTAGGGTAATCTTTAAATTTTTGGGTGTCACACTGTGTGACACCTTCTCCACGTATGTGATTGCTATCTCATAGATTGTCATCTCTCTTTTGAACATTGCGCGGGGTTCTCCGGTCTTGTCCATGGCATGAACAGAGAATTTGGTGTTCCAGCCAAGGTTCCGTTCACTTTCAGTGGCACCGGAAAATCCCAACCATGAACAAGAACAGAAGGTTTTGGCCATTGTCAAACCAGTGTTTATCTGTTGAAACTGGAATATACTTCAGTAACACTTATATGGCAAATAGATGGAAAGGATGAAGTTAAAAGATGATATTTAGTGGAAGACAGATACCAGTCAACAGTATTTTATTCAATCCTGCCCATAGTCTCCCAAATGGTGAATCCTGGCCAATATCTCTATTGTCAATCTCGTACATATTACCAGGCAGATATTAACAGCATGTCAAATATTCTCTTTTGCACAGTGAAGTCCATTATCTTGATTCAATTTCAACATGAATGATTAAATGGGTCAAGATATAAATATTAACCATCTCATCATTTTTCTTTCTTCTTGTCAGACTATGGGACTACTGCTTCAAGCAGCAAATAATTTTGGCAGCGTGCGTATGATTGTCAGCATTCAGCTGGATGCAGCATAGGGTGGATAAAGGCATACTTAGCAATACAATTTTAGCACATGCCCTTGGCTTAAGGGAGCAGCTTGAAAACCTATTTTTGTAGATAAACTGTACTAACCACAACAATAATGAGTTATATAGGGCTCCAAAGTTCATTTGGAAAGATAGACCTCGCCACTGAAATTATTAACCCTGAAGACTTTCTTGCAAAGGAAGCAGGAACTCAGAGGATAGCATGGGTACACAGAGGACACCAGATCCCCTAGCTGCATGCCCTTTGGGCAGGGTGGTGCTTTGGTACTGGTGCCACCTGGGTACCCTAGCAGTGCAAACCTGACACCCTGGCACTGCCACCTGGGTGGCAACCTGGCACTGACAAGATGCTTAGGTGGCACTGCCAGCTGGCATGGGCACTTCCAGGATGTCAGGTTGGCACTGCCAAGATGCCAAGCTAGCATTTCTTGAGAATACAATTGGGCCAGGGCTGCCCTGCATGGGTGTTTAGGGGGGTAGCAGGGGCCTCTGCCGCGCATTTCCCGTTTAGGCCCCTTATACAACACAAGTTGCGATGAATAGCTATATGTTTCGCAGCACTGCGAGCTTTGGGATACACATGACTAAACACGTTCGCTCAGGGACTTAGTTCCCTTTCGGGAGAATCATGCCCAATAAGTTACTGCACAGAAATTAAACTTCAAATTGATTTTAATGAAGAATAAAGTTGGGATGAGTATAAATTGTTTTTTTTTATTCATTCAAGCGATGTGGTCTTCGCTGAAAAGGCCAAAATTTATTGCCCATCCCTAATTGCCCTTGAGAATTTGGTAATGAGCTGTGTTCTTGAGCCAATGCAGTCCCTGAGGTGTAGGTGCACCCACAGTTCCGTCGGGGAGGGAATTTCAGGATTTAAATGCGGCGACAGTTAAACAAGCACCATTTGACAGCACTGTACTGATGATCGAGAGTCGACTGATAGAATTTACAGTACAGAAGGAGGCCAGTCGGCCCATCGAGTCTGCACTGACTCCTGGAAAGAGCACCCTACCCAAGGTTAACACCTCCACCCGATCCCCATAATCCAGTAACCCCACCCAACACGAAGGGCAATTTATCATGGCCAATCCACCTAACCTGCACATCTCTGGACTGTGGGAGGAAACCGGAGCACCCGGAGGAAACCCACGCACACACGGGGAGGATGTGCAGACTCCACACAGACAGTGACCCAAGCTGGAATCGAACCTGGGACCCTGGAGCTGTGAAGCGATTGTGCTATCCACAATGCTACCGTGATGGGGCAGTAATTATTCAGGTTGGGTTTGTCCTGCCTTGTGTGTGCAGGACATGTCTGGACAATGTTCCATATTGCGAGGTGGGTGCTAGTGTTGTAGCTGTACTGCAACAGCTTAGCCAGAGGCGGCAGGTTGTGGAGCACATGCTTTTAGTCCCATTGCTGGAATAGTGTCAGGGCCCTTAGCTTTTTCAGTATGCAGTGCCTTCAGCTGTTTCTGGATGCCACCTGAAGTGAATTGAATTGGTGGAAGACTGGCATCTATGATTCTGGGGATCTCCAGAGGAAGCCGAGATGGATCATGCACTCAACCGACACTTCTGGCTGAAGATTGTTGCAAATGCTTCAGTCTTATCTTTTGCTCTGGTGTGCTGGCTCTGCATATTGAGGATGAGGATATTTGTGGATCCTCCAGTGAGTTGATCCTGCCATATTTCTGCTAACTTAATACTTTGTAGATGTCTTACCGCCTCCAAGTGAGATTGGAAAATAGCACCAAGTTACGGATAGTTTAAATTCATTAAGAATTGGTCAGACGGGAAGAAAAATCGAAAGCCTATTACTGTGATGAATGTAGGAATTTCAGATACAGTATGGGTTAAAAGCCCGGGTTGGCATATTATTGCTTCAGTAGTATTTTTAAAAATCACCATTTGCAAAACAGCTAGGCTCTTTGGAGCCAGAGGTGCAATTAAAGCATCATAAATGTTTGGGCTGATGGACTTTTATTTATATTAAGTGGGTTCCCTGCAGTTAATTTGAGACATTGGGGTGAATTCTCCGCTGGCCATATTCTCTGTTCCGCCAGGAGCACACCCCAGCCCATGGGTTTCCCAGCAGCATGGGGTGCCTACAATGGGAAATCACATTGGCCAGCGGCGGGAACGGAGAATCCCCTCGACAGCGACAGCATGCCACCGAGAAACACGTGGCTGGGGAGGCGGACAATTCACTCAATTGCGTTCAGTTTAGCAAGATTATGTAGTTAATGGGAGGAACCAGTGATTGAAGCAGTCAAGTGTTGAGGTTTCTCAGAGTTTTTGGTTTTGGCTGGAAGGTGAACTGAGAATGTTTCTGAAGAAATACAGCGAGAGATTCTCCAATATTCTGACAGGGTGTCAAGTCTTTTTTTGAAGCAGTCTCAAAAGATCTCTGTTTCTCAAAGTGGAGTATCCAAGACATCTCTGTACAGCAAGAATTCCTGAGAGCTAACTGTATGTAAAAGTGGATTGTGAAATGAGATGGTTTTGTTGTCTGAGTGGGAATAAAGATAGCAGTTAAGGGTTATTGTGTCCCTGTATTGATTAGTATTGTTTAAGGGGTAATTGTAAGCTATTTTCTTGTGTGATTATAAAGCTATTTTAATAATCAGTTAGTAATAAAGTTTGCATTAATATACCATATCCCTATTTCTTTGTGAAATCATTCCTGGAGTGAGGTATCCTTTCCTCACAGTCTTACAAAATTAAAATCAAATATTGAGGTTTCTGCCCAGTATCTGAGCCACTGTTTGGGGTCTGGTCCAGGATCATAATAATTAGAAGTTTAGTAATCTGGGATTTTGTGTGCATAAGAAACTGAGAGTAGAAACCTTCCTTTGTGGATGTCATCTGCAACTTCAAGCAGAATGATTGAGAGAATTTGTCTTTTCCACTCCCCTGTCCCCACTTTCCCCTTCTCTCTAAAGAGATCTGAGCTTCTCATAGAGCTATTTAACAAGTTGAGCTGTGCCTACCAGAAGAGCCTTGCTCTCAACTTTGTACACTCTTACTCAAAGTGCTTCTATTTAATGGTGCTGAAAATTGAAAATGACTTGCCAGCCTTGCTCTGGTGGTCTGTGAGCTCAATCTGCCAACAGCCAGAATAAACATGACGAAAATTAGTTTTTACCTTGGATGGTCAGTTAGCTCAGTTGGCTGGACGGCTGGTTTGTGATGCAGAGGAATGCCGCTTCAAATCCCATGCCAGTTGAGGTTATCCATGAAGCCTGTCCCTCGCCTGAGGTGTGGTGATCCTCAGGTTAAATCACCACCAGTTAACTCTCCCCCTCCAAGGGGAAAGCAGACTATGGCCATCTGGGACTCTGGCAACTTTCACTTTTGCTGAATTCGGTCTCACAGGCTCCCAACCATGTCATGACGATCGGGACATCCAAACGCACTGCTGCCAAGCAGTTTATTTCAATTACGATCCTTTTCCATTGGACACAATCCTGAATACTAACTTGGAAAAAGAATATTTAGATCGCTGTACAAGGATGTAGAATCAAACAGATTACAGTGACAGAGCCCTTTGTGCTCAAAAGGTTCTTGTTTATACTAGGAACTTAAAACTCTGATGCCTGTCAACTTTGTACCATTGCAAAACAAAAGAGCACAAAACCTAACATGTAGCTACCCCTGCCTTTGAAACCGTTTCATTCTGGTACCTTTTGCAGAAGGCGAAGTGCAGAATGCCTGAACCTGGATTGTTTTCCCACAAATTAAACTGTTGGTAATTTCAGACTCTCCCAGCAGCACACTGTACAGTTTCTTTCAAATGTCCTCCCAAAAATAGTTGAGTTGATAAGATATCTTTTGTGTTCCTGTTGTCCCTAGCTGCATTCAACTGTTAATCACCAAATATGTTCTTTAAAAAAACATTCTACAGAAGCGAGAGTCATTCAAGAGTACAATGTTTAAAATACATAAACAGATTGTGTTGGTTGGAGGACATCTTCACTTCTGTCACTGAATAAAATAGAAAATTTGAATAGTTGAATGATTTTTGTGGGTTATGCTGGCTGTTAGTTGGTACTCAGGCGATATCTCTAACACATTTGTTTTGTTTTATTGCCTAGTTTGAGATGTTGACAGGGTCACTGCCTTTCCAAGGCAAGGACAGGAAGGAAACCATGGCACTTATACTCAAGTAAGTTTGTTTGTTGAAAACTTGTAAGATTCTTTCACTACTGAAAGAATTTAGTCATGGTGCATTACTGACATCAGTTACAAATGCCACGTTGTGTGAAAGAAGTGCTGCTGATGCTTTGGGGGAAAGTAACTGCTTAGTTAATAACTTGAGTTACAAAGTTTGTATCAAAGACTGGATCAATATTCCAATCTTCATGCTGTATTTGTGATGAGATTCAATAGTTTTCTTTTGAACAAAACTTGGATTGCCTTAAACAAGCGGCCCGATTCTCCCCAAAAACTTCTAAGTTCATTTGTGGCGAATTTTTCCGGGAGATTCCCGTCGGCTCTGCCGGCAAGTTCCCCACCGCTATTCAATGACACTTAGTCACTTTTTTGGGCCTGGGGAGTTTCTCACTGGTTCTGGAGGGCACAGCTGACCACCAAAAAGTGGGAGACCCTCTGGATGGTGTATGCAGTGCACCACTAAATCAGTCCAGGTATCGTAACCGCATTTTGAGCAGTCCGATGCACTGCTCAATGACAGCCCCGGTGGTTTGTGATATCGGGTCTCCGCCTCGGTCTCAGGCCTCCGAACCAGTGTCATCAGGCAGGACCTCAGCAGGTATCCCTTGTCCCCCAAGAGCCAACTGTCAACCTGGGATAGTCTTCAAAGATGCCAGGGATCTCTAAGTGCCCCAAGATGTAGCTGTCATGCACGCTTCCTGGGTAGCAGGCATACATGTGCATGATGTGGAGGCAGTGGTCGCACACAATCTGAATATTCAGGGAGTGGGATCCCTTCCTGTTAATAAAGGGTGTGCGGGGGGTGATATGCATGCCATCTGTTGCCCCCTGGACCTGGGGTATCCCCCGGCAATGGTAGGCAATCCTGCAGCCTGAGCATCTTGGTGGGCCTGGTCCAGGTTGAAGGTGATCTAGTCTGATGGCCAGGCATATAGAACAGCTGTCACCTCCCAGATGCACCTGTGGGCTGTAGATTGAGAAATGCCACACAGGTCCCCGCTCGAGCCCTGGAATGAACCGTTGGCGTAAAGATTCAGGGCTGTGGTGACCTTTGCGGCCACTGGAGCAGATGTCCTCCTCCTCCACTGGCTGCCAAGTCTGTGAAGACGTGGCACAGGTGCCGCACTCTCACACTCCCAAGATGGAGTCTTCTGTGGCACATGCTGTCCGTCATCTCATTGAAAGACCAACAACGCATACATATCTTGGTCGTTGCTGGCCTCTCCCTCTGTGTCCCTCCTCAGCCTGCTGGGCGACCAGGTCTTCAGGGTGTGAGGCGGCCCCCTGCACATGGGGTCCCGCTTCCAGCTTGTGTCGTCACTGCTGCTGCCCGCCTCGGCTCCCACCAGCACCACAATGGCAGCCGCTGCAGGACTGACACCACAAACCATTTTGATATCTGTAAGGAATTGAAGAAGAGAGACTTTCAATCAGTCAGAGTTTCCATCTCGGGACTCTCAAATCCCATAAGCCTCCCCCCCCCTTACCATGATTGCCCTGCCTTTTCTCAGAGTGCCATCCAGCGAGCCAATTGTGCTGGCAAATCTTGCTCTGCACACTCACACCCAGCCACATCAGGAGCCCACAGACGCCAGACCTCTGCCGGGATCATTAGGGAGGCTGTGCTCAGGTGCCATCCCCTGATCCAGACACTCACCTTTTGGCCACAAGAATTTCCCCAGCGCAGAAGCTCTGCTCTTTAGTGTTTGATTGTTGGCAGCTGCCTCTATGGTGCTGACAATCCTAGAGTTCCGGCACACTGGTCAAGCATGAAATGAAAATGAAAATCACTTATTGTCACAAGTAGGCTTCAATGAAGTTACTGTGAAAAGCCCCTAGTCGCCACATTCCGGCGCCTGTTCAGGGAGGCTGGTACAGGAATCGAACCGTGCTGCTGGCCTGCTTGGTCTGCTTTCAAAGCCAGCGATTTAGCCTGGTGAGCTAAACCAGCCCCTCAAAGCTAAGCATCAAAGGTTGCTTAAAATACAGTGCACTGATCACCCTCTTAGACACGACATGAGTGCTCTCGAGGATGCACTTGAGAGTTCAGAATATCTTGCTTATTAAAAGGTCAACAGCAACGAAGATTTGAAAATCAGCTATGTAACATTCCATATATCACACTAACCGTTAAACAACAAGGAAACATTACCATTCCATACTGATACCAATCCAAAGCTATATCAGCTCATTTTCACAAACAAAAACAAACAAACGGTATCACCCCTCATAGGTTCCTCAGCAGAAATGGATAAGCCTGAGAATGTGTTATGTGCAGAACTTTGTCATAGAAATGATCTGTCCATCAACGTGTTGCTTGTTCCATGTATCAGTGCCATTCTCCGTCCAGGAGCCGCAGCTGTGCAGGCTCTTCCACACAGCCCAATCTCACCAGAACCAAATCCTGGCATCCACATATTCCACTGGTACTCAAGATGCAGTTGAACATCCTTGACGTCCAGCCTGTTTAACCCGTGCCAGTTACATGTAGCACTCACCACAACAACAACAAAAGCATCAATAATCTGTGAATCTGTGAAATCAACTGCGTTAGCAGGTGGCCCATGTGGAACAATGTTGCGTATCAGGTCCCACAGCGTCATCTTGCCTCAAACCGGATTGTCTTCTGGACTCACACATCCCCCTGAGCCCAGTGTTCCAGGATCCAGGTATCTTAGAAAAAAATGTCCTTCTTTCTGTCTACAGAAAAGGAAGGAAACAGCAACAGCAACCTCCAGGCATGTGCAGCCACCAGCAGGACCAAGCAGCAAACACAATCTGCAACTGTGACGTGCTCTCACAACTAACAAGGCTAACATTTGAAATAGCCTTCAGCTGTGAAGCAAGAGGCTGCTCACAGTCAAAGGGAGTGAAATTGACTTTCAGCATTGAAACCACAGCAAGACTCATTTCTGGATGTGTTTGGCGGGACAGACAGGCTGCAACTTTCTCCTGTTATGGATCTCCACAGTATTTAAAGATGGCTTGAAGGTTTCACAGATGCAAAGCCCCTCACCGTCACCTGCACGTGGGGTTACCCCGACCGAGAACACTTCACCCCCCGACCAAGCGCGGCCTCCCCTTAGGGCTTCCCCACCCCTCCAAGCACTGGGCAAGCAAGTCTGATGACCTTGAACTGCATGTCGGATAATGGAAATGGCTACTCACCTCCTCAGTTCCCACAGTAGCCATTACGCCAGCTTCACATGCTAAATGACACCCACATGACTTCCCATTGGTGAGTCAGACAATTCCCGGGAGGCCGCTGCATTCAACTTCAATCTTGCCTATGAGAATCAAATGAATGCAAATGACAGTTAATGATATGCTTGGTATTTTGGGAAGAGATCTGGAACTCGCCGTTGGGAACCAGCGGGGTGAATTGCAGACCTGGGGCTGGATTGTCCGGTTGCCGACGCTGAAATCGCGTTCGGCGATCGGTCGAAGAATCACAGTTCGTAACCATATCGGAGGCGGCGTCGCTTTTGTGATGCTCCGCCCCCTCCAAAGCGGCATACTTGGAGGCCACGTGTTGATGGCCTCAGGACGTTGCCTGAGGCCCACCCCCGATGCTCTGCCACCAACAGGCCGAGTTCCCGACAGCGCCGGTCGCGTGTGGTCTCATCTGTCGGGAACTCGGTGTGGCAGCTGTGGACTCGTGGGGGCTTTATTAGGGGCTAGGAGCACAGTGGGGGGGGGGGGGTTTCCAGGATGCACGAGCCGGCCAAAGAGGGGGAACTATTTCACAGGCTGGGTCCGCAAGTGGCCTCCGCCATATAGCGCAAATGCTTGGCCCTGGTCCGGGAAATTCTCCGGGCCATATCGGCAGCTAGAGCCGGGTGTGCTACCCTGCCGGCATGCTAGCCCCCAGCAAAAGGGGGAATCAGTGGCCGTTTTATGCCATTTTTTCTGGCAGAAAATGCTACCGTTCCCACGCCGTCGTGTGGACATAGCTCCAGAATCGGAGAATCCAGCCCCTGATTTTGGCCTTTCCTGCTATTCACTCAGCGTGCTCTGATCCACGCCGGCCGCAACGCGATGGTTGACTTGCGCCATTAGTCTCAAAATGGGAGAAATCCACCCAACTTTTCAGATCGATAGTGTTTAATCAGAACTCATTAGAGCTCATGGAGGATAATTGACCTAGCTCTTTGGCCAGAATCTTCCTTTCTGGAGTGGAAGTTTGGTTGCAGGTATGGAAGTGGGAGCGATTTCTGTTGGGTGGTGGGACAGCTGCCACACGTGATCTTGCATTGCTCCGCACTACTGGGGGGAGCTTTCCAATTCTCACTGTAAGGGCAGGCAGGAGGTCACTGTCGCGCCATTACCCCATGGAGTTAAAGGTCCAGAAGACATATATAAAGCACATTCGGACAGCCTGCACTTCACCTTCCACCTTACATGGGCACTGCCATACCCTTCCCTGCTAACCCTTCCTTCCTTCCTTGATCATCCTCCATGCAACTTGCACTGTCACCACTCAAGCATAGGCTGGAATTTACAGACTCTCCCCAAAGAGGACAATGGCGCAGCAGCTCACCGTTAAAAGATCAGCCATGATCTAATTGAATGGCGGAGCAGGCTCGAGGGGCCAGATGGCCTACTCCTGCTCCTAGTTCTTATGTTCTTATGTTCTTATGTTAATCAAGGAACAAGTTGACCTCACCAGCTGCACATGACTTAGGTACTGTGGTAAAACTGAACAATCTAACTGCTCACTGGTGGGGAATTTAATTTGGAGGTACAACTTAATTCTGGTGAGCTGGCCTTTTAATGAATAACTTGGTAATACATGCAAAAGGGCTTCTCAACATTGTTCATCGGTAAGTTTATCCCACCTTCAACCTGCCTTTAAAGTCCCAAGAGCTTAATTCCTAAAGTTCATCTCGTTGCAGGGGAACTGTTTTTTGGCTTCATTCTTCCACTCGCCGAGCTTCCCTGTGCCAGCGGAACAGGCCGATTCCACCCTATAACTATTTCTCCTTTCACAGATGCTGCCAGACCTGTTGAGTATTGCCATCACTTTCTGATTTTACTCTCGTGAATATAAGCCCTTTCTGCTCAATCCCTCCTCATTGGGCACTATCTCATTTCAGGACTCAATCCAGTGAACTAACACGAAAATATCTGCCTTTGGGTAAAGAGACCAAAATTGTGCACAATATTTGATGAATATTCTCACAAAAGTGGTATATAATTTTAGCAAGACTTCCTCACAGTTGAACTCCAATCGAACTTACAATAAAGGCCAATGTAGTTTTTGCCTTCCTAATTGCTTGCTGTATGTTAGCTTTCTGTTACTCGGGAAGGATCCTGAAGTCCTTTTGAAGATAATCATTTACTTACCCCTTGTCTTTCAGAAGCTATCTTGCTTTTCTATTCTTCCTATTAAAGTGGATGATTTCACATTTTCCTGTGTACACTATATTTGGCACCTTCTTGCCCAGTCACTTTACTTGTCTATATTCCTTTGCAACCCCTTTGCATTCCCCTCAGTTAATTTTCCCAACTCGTTTTGCATCATCAGCAAACATGGATACATTACACTCATTTGCCACATTTGAATCATTTCAATAAGTTGAGGATCAAAAACTGATCTTTGTGGCACATCACTAGGTCTTAAAATAAGAGGCTGTCGAGATAGTAGAGGCATTGGTTCCAATTCTCCAAAATTCCTTAGATTCTGGAAGGGTCACAGCAGATAGGAAAATAGCAACTGCACCAGGCGGGATTCTCCATTCCCACAGCCGGCCAATAGGGTTTCCCATTGAGGCCACCTCACTCCTTCGATAAACCTATGGGTGTGGGTGCACTGCCGGCTGACTGGAGGAGCCCACCGACGGAGAATTCCGCTGAACATCTTTATTCAAGAAAAGAAGGAGGCAGAAAGCAGAAGGTTATGGATCAGTTTGTCTAATATTTATCATTTGGAAATTGCTAGAATCCATTATTGAAGAGGTTTTAGCAGGATATTTAGAAAATCACAAAGGGATCAGGCAGAGTCAACATGGTTTTGTGAAAGGGAAATTTATTGGAGTTCCTTGAGGAAGTGATGAACAACATGGATAAAGGGGACCCTGTAGATGTGTTGTATTTAGATTTCCAAAATGCAATTGATAAGGTGCCACATCCAAGGTTGCTACACAAAAAAGAGCTCATGGTGAAATGAGTACCATATTACAATGAATAGAAGGTTGGCGAATAGAAAGCAGAGATGAGGTATGATGAGTCATTTTCAGGTTGACAAGTTTCACTAGGTGAGTGCCAGAGGGATCAGTGCTGGGGTGTAAAACATTTACAATATCAATGACTGCAATGAAAAACCGAATGTATCGTAGCTAAATTTGTCTATGTCAGTTCGATAGGTCGGAAAGTATGTTGCCTCGAGGATATAATGAGTCTGTAAATGAACTTAGCTACTTTAAGTGAGTGAGCAAATATCTGTCAGATGCAGAATAATGTGGGAACTAGGAGCTTTTCCATTTCGGGAGGGAAAACTCAAAAGCAGAATATTTTCAGTGCTCAGACGCTTATTTATCTTCAAGCAGCTATTTCTCAGCTACTCATATCTCAGCTTTGTAAAATTAGCCATTCCCTAATTTAAAAAGATTTTGCTTGGTCCAACTTATCCTTTTCCATAACTACTCTAAATCTTTTTAGAAATTTAGAATACCCAATTATTTTTTACAATTAAGGGGCAATTTAGCGTGGCCAATCAATCTACCCTGCACATATTTGGGTTGTGGGGGTGAGATCCATGCAGACACGGGGAGAATGTGCAAACACCATACAGACAATGACCTGGGGCCGGGATCGCATCCGGGTCCTCGGGGCCGTGAGGCAGCCGTGCTAACCACTGTGCCACCCGGTAACTACTCTAAATCTAACTAAATTTTCATCACTACCACGAATTTGCTGTCGTACTGATGCCCCTTATACCCGGCCAGATTCATTCTCGAAAACAAAGTCCAGCACTGCCCCCTGTCTTATTCGGCTTGCTGTATACTTGCTCAATAAATTCCCCTGAATACATTTAAGAACTCTACGTTGACTATACTGTTTACTCTTCATATATCCCAGTTAAAATATGAACATGTTATCTCCCCCTATTACTGCCTATTTGTTTTTGCAGTTTTACTACATATTTGCTCTTCTATCTCCCTTTGTGATCGGGATAAATGATGTACTCCCTGCAGTGTGATGGCTTAATGTGATTCACTTCTTGGCAGATCATCTCTCCTCACTGCTGTGATGTGTTTCATTGACCAATATTGCAATCCACGCCCCAGTTTTTACCCCCCCCCCCCCTCTTCATCCTGTCTGAAAATGATGTAACCAGAGAAATGTTGAGATGTCGTTCCTGTCCTCTTTAAGCTATAGAATCTGAGAGTCATAGAATTTACCATGTAGAAGGAGGCCATTTGGCCCACCGAGTCTGCACGGGCCCTTGGAAAGAGCACCCCACCTAGCCTTTTTTGGACACTAAGGGCAATTTAGCATTGCCAATCCACCTAACCTGCACATCTTTGGACTGTGGGAGGAAACCGGAGCACCCGGAGGAAACCTACACAGACACAGGGAGAACGTGCGGACTCCGCACAGACAGTGACCCAAGCCGGGAATCAAACCTTGAACTTTGGGGCTGTGAAGCAGTTGTGCTAACCACTGTGCTACTATGATGCCCCATGCTGCCATATTTCAGTAATACCTATAATATCATACTTTCACCTGCCTACCTGTGCCCTGAGAACATCTGCTTTACTTACTAGACTCCCTACATTGAAGTATGCACCACTAATCACTGAACAACTCCTTTATTCCCTGTTTTCTAACCTCTGTTTGCTCAACTTTCCTTTCTCACTTTATAATTTTCCGCCTTCCATTTCTGGTTTTGCTTCTCTTCCTTCTGAACCTACACTCGGGTTCTCAATCCTCTTCCAAGCTTGTTTAAACTCACTCCAACAGCACTAGCAAACCTCCCTACCAAGATATTGATCCCAGCTCTTTAAGATGCAACCAGTTTGATCACTTTGCCACAGAGGATCCTTTGTTATAAAATTACCAATTAACACCATCTCATTACACCATATTTGATTTTAAAAATCCAATTGCCTCATTGGTTCCTTCAAATAGTTTTCTTGAAATTTGTCTGGTATGTATCCCATGAGCTCGTGCTCCCAATGGCTGTTGCTGATTTAATTTACCCAACCTACAGGAAGATTGAAATTCTGCAATGATTATTGCATTAGTGTTGTTACATGGTCCTCTCATTTTCTGTCTTCTCAATTATGTGACTGCTATAAGGTAGAGGGGTGGTGGTGGTGGTGTGGGGGGTCAACTATTCCTGTCAGTGTTTTTTGTCCTTTGCTATTCTGTAGCACTAAACCAAGTAAATGAGAGAGGTTCTAAATTTGACCTCTGGTCTGTCTTGAGGTAGTCGATTTTGGCTACGCTGTAGTGAAGCTATAATAATTCAACTTGACATTCTCAGATTAGGCAGAGGGGAACTCCTGTTCCTGATTGCTGTCCAATGATCTGTGCATGTAAGTTCATGTGTCAGTGTCTAACTATAAGGACAGCCTTGTGTTCAGTTGGGAGGCCCACTATCGTTGACCAATCTGATGACATTCAATTTCTTGATCTTCAGTCACCAGATGCCCTTAACAAAATTATCTGTGGGCATCTGGTATTGGTGGGAGTCACACTTTGGCACAAGACACTACTTTCAGGAGAGAAGGTGAAAGTTAGGGAATAGCGTAAACTGAGGAGCAAAGGAATAGATTGCCTCAAATACTTTTGAATACCTTCTGTTTGTTTTATTTACTGATATTTGTTTGTGTCTGTATTCTAGAGCCAAACTGGGAATGCCACAATTCTTAAGCCCAGAAGCGCAAAGCCTTTTGCGAGCACTTTTCAAGCGGAATCCCTGCAACCGATTAGGTACATTTGTTTTAAATTTTCTCGAAAAATTGGATGATCAAGTGCGATTATTAAATTAAACCACCTTTATTAGCTAATGTTCATCCACATGTTTTCCTGGGTAACTCAATTAATTTATACACAGATAATAATGCATAGGCTAGCTGTTACATTCGGGGGTCTCTGAATGGAATAAACTGATATATTTTGAATTATTTGTGATTCTCAACTCTCCCAATATCAAAGCTTTTTCTGCTGCCATTGAAGATAAGGAAACAATCAACCCCTGACTTCTCTGCTGGCTGTTTTCTCCATTGTAAAAGGAACACGTTTTGAAGTCCAGTTGCTCAATTTCACTGCTCACGCAGCTTTTCTCCAAAATTGAGTTATTTTACTGTAAACATTAGTTCAACATTTTAATCACACACTGCGCAAAGAAAGAAAAGTAACCATTAAAAGAGAAATAGTTATTTGACAAAAGTAGTGAACTGTTTGACAATCATTCTTTTTTTAAAAACTGACAAATTCCACAAAGCTTCGGGTTTAGCACAGGTGGGCCAAACAGCTGGCTTGCAATGCAGAACGAGACCAGCAGCGCGGGTTCAATTTCCATACCACCCTCCCCAAACATGTGCCAGAATGTCGCGACTAGGGGCTTTTCACAGTAACTTCATTGAAGCCTACTTGTGACAATAAGTGATTATTATTATTATTATTTGTCCCCAGATATGCAGAACAAATCTGGATGATCAGATTGGAATAGTGGTGTGACACAATCCCAGTTTCTGTGTTTGCCTTTAATTTATTTTAATATGACTATTTTTTTAAATATAAAGAATGCATGGTTTTAATCTGCACTTTATTTGCAGTTCTGGAGTATTATTGCAGCTTAATTCACCATAAACGGCTTCAAAAGAACATGCTTGTTTTGGCACAACAAAGTTATTCAGTATATGGTGAAAGCTTTGTCACATGACATGATCAAAAGCAACAAGGATACAAATTCTGTTGCCATGTGCTGTGTCTATTAGAGATTAGATTTAGGTGCCCTTAGGAATATTACAGGTGATGGATGGCTTGCTATAACGCGCTCAATAGGGGCAGTGTGGGATGCCTGCCCTCAGGAGCTGATGGCCAAGCCAATTGGCCAACAGTCCCATCAGCCCCAACAACACCAAGAGCATATTCTTGGGCACTGCCAGGACTGCAACCGGGAAGGAGAAGACCCAATGGATCCGGGAGGCAAGTAAGTCCATCCAAGGGCTTGAACAGGGACGATTTGGGCAGGTTAGGGAAGAGTTTGGGGTATGTGGGTTGTGTTTAATGCAGTAGTTGGACAGGAGGAAAAGGGGTTCTATCGTAAGGGGTCTGCCTCCGATTTGCAAAGTGCCACCCCAGACGATAGTACTCCTCCCTTCCATCCCGCCCTTCGACAACATTTTTTTCAAAAGCAGGCTGCCCATTCGCGCCAGACTGACAACGCCAAATGTTTTGTGGCGAAGGCAGCATATTATCATAGCCAATTGATTTGGTAATGAACCCAATTGACTCTTAATTACTCATTTAAATATGGCGGGCGGGCTGCAAATTTCATGCCCGTGAACTTGGGGGTAGGTGGCATGGTGAGCCTCATTTTACATGCCCACCTCATCACACCTGGCGGGGGCACATAACATGCAGTCTAATAACTTTTCAGAAGCACTGATTCCATTGTTTGTATTTTTATTTTGGTTTTAAGGTGCTGGACCTGATGGAGTTGAGGAGATAAAAAGGCACTGTTTCTTCGGAACAATAGACTGGAATGTAAGTGCATTACTGCAATTCTGAAGTTTGAAGTTTTAAATTGTTGATTAAGACTTATTGTTAATGAACATATGTCTCATCAGCTACTTTGCAATCTTAATCAGCTACTTTGCAATCAGTGATGTTTTTTTTTAAAGCTCCCTTGTTAATGGTGTGGAGATAGATGCACTTTGATGTGATTGGCCTTTCTGCTGTTTAGTCTCTCTGTTTATGCTGCCAGATAGTTGGAAGGACAAGATGTTGAGAGCATGGGTGAATATCAATGGCTGAAACAGTCACTTAACATCATTTGCAGTTAATATTATATTCATGAGCTCTATTTGAAAAAGCAGAGCTAAAAATAATTATCAGGAAAGGAACAATTTAGCTCGCATTCAACTGCCAGATTTTGGCAAGCATGTAGCTTTCTAGTAAAACTTGTTTCTCTTTCACACATGCCAAGCTCAATTGTATATAAAAGCAAAATACTGTGGAAGATGGAAACCTGAAATGAAAACAGAAAATGCTGGAAAAACTCAGCAGGTCCGACAGCATCGATGGAGCTTAAAACAGAGTTAGCGTTTCGAGTGGATCTGACTCTTCTTCCGAGCTGAAAAGAAGGAGGAATGTGATGGATTATATACTGTATAAGAGGGGGTGGAGCAAAGATGGTCAGTGATGCATAGATAGATTGCAACAAAGGTGGAAACAAGGCAGAGCAAGTGTTAATGGCAGTGTGAAGGACTATAGAAAGTGTTGATTTCGGCATAAAGGTAGGATAGCAGAATGTGTTAATAGGAGAACAAAGGGCAGTGCTCGGCGAAAGCAAAGCTAAAGAACAAGAAGGGTTCCATTGAGACAAAATAACCGTTGGATAAAAAAAGGGTCAAGATGGAGGAGAAATGTCACAGTCTAAAGTTGTTGAACCCAATGTTGAGTTCCAAGGGGTATAACATACCTAATCAGAAGATAAGATCCTGCTCTTCCAGTTTGCGTTGGGCTTCACTGGAACATTGCAGCAGTCCAAGGACAGACGGATGGGCATGAGAGCAAGAAGGCAAATGAACTGACAATTGACAGGAGGGTTGGGGCATGCTTGCAGATGGAGCAAAGATGTTGCGTCAAGCGGTCACCCAGTCTGCGTTTAGACTTGCCAATGCAGAGCAGGCCTCATTAGGAGCAGCAATTACAGTAAAGTAACTTGAAAGGTGCAGATGAAATGTTACTTAACCTGAAAGGAGTATTTAGGGCCTTGGGCAGTAGGGAGGGATTGAGGGGGGTAAAGGAGCAGATCTTAGACCTGTTTTTGCAAGGGAAGGCGCCCTGCGAAGGGTTGGGGGTGATGGAACAGTGGATTAGTGAGCATTCCTGTGGAATGCTGATGGGGAGTAAGGGCAAGATGTTTTTGGTGGTAGCATTGTGCTGGCATTGGCATAATTGGTGAAGAATAATCCTCTGAGTGCAGAGGCTGGCGGGGTGAAAAGTGAGGACAATTGGGACCCTATCCTGGTTCTGGGATGAAGGGGAAGGGTGAGGGCAGAGGTGTGGGAAATGGGTTGAACCTGGTTGTGTGTGCTGTCAACCACAGAAGGGGGAAAACCCTCAGTTCAGGAAAAAGGTAGACACTTCAGAAGCGCTGTTTTCAAAGGCGGCATTATTGGAATGGAGGTAGAGTCCTTACTGGAAATGGAGACAGAAAGGTCAAGGAGAAAGAGTATTGGGAAGTTGCCTGAGTAGTACTAGAACAATACCCCAAAAAGATAGGCATAAATGGAGCCCATGTGGGAACCGCTACCCATAACTTTTATTTGTGGGAAGTGAGACAAGATAAAGGCAAAATTATTGAGAGACGGCTAGGCGGGACAGAGTGGTGGTGGTAGTGGGAAATGTTTCAGCTTCTGCTTAAGGAGGAAGTGGGGGGCCCTTGGACCTTCCTGGTGGTGGATGGAGGTGTAGACGGATTGGACATCCATGGCGAAGAACAGGTGGTTAGGGCTAAGAAACTGGAAATTGTAGATATGACATAGAGCATGGTAGAACAGTGGTTAGCACTGTTGCTTCACAGCACCAGGGTCCCAGGTTCAATTCCCACTTGGATCACTGTTTGTGTGCAGTCTGCATGTTCTCCCCATGTCTGTGTGGGTTTCCTCTGGGTCCTCTGGTTTCCTCCCACAGTCCAAAGAAGTGCAGGTTAGGTGGATTGACCATGATAACTTGCCCTCAATGTCCAAAAACGTTTAGGTGGGGTTACTGGGTTACAGGGATAGGGTAGAGATGTGGGCTGAGGTAGGGTGCTCTTCCAAAGGCCTGTGCAGACTCGATGGGCTGAATGGCCTCCTTCTGCAATGTCAATGCTATGATTCTATGACAATAGGTGGGAAGAGACTGGACAAGGAGATTGGGGATGGAGTCAATATTGGAGAAAATGAGTTCCAAAGTTCACAAACAGGACTACCCTGGTAGACCCATCATATGAGCCTGCTCCTTCCAAATGCAACTCATTTCTTCCTACCTTGACATCATTCTACATTTGTGATTCCTCCAATGTCCTACATTATGCTGGAGATTGTTCGGGCCTTGTCCGTCCACCACATTGTGTGTTCCAGTCCAGCTCGGACTGGCTCCCACAACTCTTTCTCCATTATATCGATGACTGTAATGGTGCTGCTTCATGCTCTCATCTGAACCTGGGAACATTTTTGATTTTGCTTCCTATTTCCATCCCTCTCTCACCTTCACATTGTCCATCTCCAACACTTATAGAATACCTACATTGCAGAAGGAGACCATTCAGCCCATCAAGTCTGCACCAACCCTCTGAAAGAGCACCCTACCCAGACCTACTCCACTGCCCCATCCCCATAACCACACCTAATGTTTGGACACTAAGGGGCAATTTAGCATGGCCAATCCACCTAACCTGCACATCTTTGGACCATGGAAGGGTACCGGAACACCCGGAGGAAACTCTCACAGACATGGGGAGAAAGTGTCAACTCCACACAGGCACCGAAGGCCGGAATTGAACCTGGGCCCCAGGCATTGTGAGGTGGCAGGGCTAACCACTGTGCCACCGCGTCGTCCACTTCCCTCCCCTTCCTTGACCTATCTCCACTTCTGGTGATAGACTGACCATGAATATGCATTACAAGCTCACCAACTTCCACATCTATCTGAACTACAGCTCCTCACATCCTTCTTCCTGTAAAGACTTCATCCCATTCTCTGAGTTTCTCTGTTCTGATAATGCTACTTTCGAAAACAGCACATCTGACATGCCTGCCTTGATCCACCTCCAATTTCATTTGCCCCTTTTTTATGGATGGCTTGGTCAGCAGGAAGGGTATCGCACTACATCGGCACCAGGAATGTGACTTACCCGAGCTTTTCCAACATCCGTTCTTTCGACCTTCCATAAATTTGAGATCATCCAAAACTCTACTGCCTATTCTAATGATCCCCTTAAGATCCATAAATCAACTTAACTAAATTTACCAAATGACCCAGAAATAAGGAATTACTGAACAAGGTTTCATTTTTTGTAATTTTTAATTTGACACCAATCAGAATTATTCTACTCTCTCTTTACAATTAGTATAAGCTATAAATTTCACAAAAGAAAATAGAAGATGTACTAAAGATGGATATCACAGATCTTCTAGACAACCCACTCCTCCTGGGTGGTACCAGTTTTAGCCACACATTTCTTCCAAACCTGAATATTCCCCAGGCACAATTCCATTCCCTTTCCTTCATGGACCTAGCCAATTATCCACAGGCAGTGACTTCCACATAAACAGTGTTCCACCCATGAAGTCTTCTACACATTGGTGCGTTTCTTTCCAGAGCCTTCTCAACTCTCAGCTCCCATTGGTTGTGGTAGTGTGGATCTACCAGAACTGCCTTTAGCTCTGCACATTATGGCCGATTCTGGGCATTGAATCATTCTGAAGTGAAAGAAACAATGGCAGCAATCCTAGCAATCCTAAACAGATTAGCTATTAAACAGTCCTCTGTTTTCTCCAGATCCGACATTACCTTGCTCTATTGTAATATAGCTTAATGGGCTTCCTTTGGGAATTGATTGGGAGACTAGAAAGACCACCAAGACCAGAGCAAGCTTCTAGAAGGAGGAGGGAGGAAGGAAGAAGAACATTCAGTAGGAGGCTGTATCCATTGAAGGTGTAGTGGCTTGAAACACACACCGGAGGTTTCCAGTAGTTAACAATGTTGCCTTAAGGGCAGCACGGTGGCCTAGTGGTTAGCACAACCGCCTCACGGCGCTGAGGTCCCAGGTTCGATCTCGGCTCTGGGTCACTGTCTGTGTGGAGTTTGCACATTCTCCCCGTGTCTGCGTGGGTTTCGCCCCCACAACCCAAAAATGTACAGAGTAGGTGGATTGGCCACGCTAAATTGCCCCTTAATTGGAAAAAATAATTGGGTAATCTAAATTTATATTAAAAAAAACAATGTTGTCTTATGTATTCTGGGATAACACAGGCTGCAACTGGATGCAGCTTTAACCAAAACATACTCCAGACCTTGAAGTTAGTTCAATTTGATTTATTGAACCAGTAACACAGTTAGCACAGTTCTCTATGAGTTCGACTCTCTGCTAACCTCAGTGTGGTTACTCTGTCTGACTGAACCAGACTAGCTCTTAGCCATGTGCTGGAGTGTGATACTGTAAATACACTCTGACTCACTGTGTGGATGTTCATCAGGGGAAAGAGGCAGAGTGTGAATGCCTCGTGCCTTTTATAGTGAGATACCATCCGAGTGTCCTGCCTGCTCATTGGTCATGTCCTGTTCTCCGTGTTCATTAGCTGCCTATCTGTGCCTTCTTGTCTATCATTATCTGCATGTCTGCATATAATGACAGACAAAGGGGTTTATTGACGAAAGGCAAAGGAAGGTAAGTAACAGGCACAGAATTCAATATCACAGGTTCTGGTCATTTTAGCTCTGGGGTCCACACTGCCCTGGGTCCTGCTCCCAGGACCCCGCACAAACTGCTTATTGGAAGGGATTCATGGAAACTGAGGATTATAATGTGCCATAACCTGCTCTGAAACATAAAGATTTGGGTTTCCCTCTGCATTATTTTACTGCACAGAGTTAACAGCTTTGTTAAAATGGCCAAGACAGAAATTTAGTCTAAAATGCACTGAGAATAAAGGAAACTAGAACTCATCTTATTTAGTTCAAAGTCACTGAAATACATTCCTTCCCAACAGAAATTATACAGGAAAGAAATTAAACCTCCATTTAAACCAGCTGTCGGAAGACCAGAGGACACGTTTCACTTTGATCCTGAGTTCACATCAAGGACACCAATTGGTCAGTTATCTCTTTTGTAGTTCTCTGAATTGCGCAGTTTAACTCCATTTATTAAACATTAAATAGTAATTAATTTTGATGTGATTGTGTAAAATGTGTTTTGCTCTGCAAATTAACCCTAACAGGCTGGGCAGCATTGAGTCATCCATTTATATAGTTTACCTGAAGAAGGATTTTTTTAAAATCCAAAAGCTTGTGCTATTCCAATACATATTTGTTTATTCAGGCCCCTCGAGCCTGCTCCACCATTTAATAAGATCATAGCTGATCTGCATCCCGCAGATTCTTGTGTAAATATTACTGAAATATGTATATGAATATGTTCTTTTTGATCATGAGTAATTAATTGTGTAATTAATGAGCTCCTCAGGGTAGTTTCCTAGGCCCAAACATCTTCAGCTGCTTCATCAATGACTTCCCTTCCATCACAAGGTCAGAAGTGGGGATGTTTGCGGATGACTGCACAATGATCAGCACCATTCACAACTCCTCAGATTATGAAGCAGTCCATGTCTAAATGCAGCAAGACCTGGACAATATCCAGGCTTGGGCTGGCAAGTGGCAAGTAACATTCACGCCACACAAGTGCCACACAATGACCATCTCCTACAAGAGAGGATCTAACCATCGCCCCTTGACATTCAATGGCATTATCATCGCTTAATTCCCCACAATCAACATCCTGGGGGTTACCATTGATCAGAAACAGAACTGGACTAGCTATATTAATACTGCGGATACCAGAGCAGGTCAAAGGTTAGGGATCCTATGGTGAGTAACTCCCTAATTAGGCCAGCATTTATTGTCTATGCCTAGTTGCTCTTCAGAAGGTGGTGGTGAGCTGCCTTTTGAACAGCTGCACTCCCTTAAGGTGTAGGTACACCCACGGTGCTGTTAAGGAGGGAGTACCAGTATTTTGACCCAGCGATAGTGAAAGAACAGCGATATATTTCCAAGTCAGGGTGGTGAGTGACTTAGTGGGATACCTCCAGGTGGTGGGGTTCCCAGGTATCTGCTGCTCTTGTCCTTCTAGATAGTAGTGGTTGTGGGTTTGGAATGTGCTGCCTAAGGAACCTTGGCGAGTTACTGCAGTGCATCTTGTAGATGGCAGATACAGCTTCTGGTGTTGGAGGTATCGAATGTTTGTGGAAGGGGTAGTAATTAAGCTACCCCCTAAGCCTGTCGACCATCTACAAGATACAAGTCAGTCAGGAGTGTAATGGAATACTTTCCACTTGTCTGGGTGAGTGCGGCTCCAACAACACTCAAGATGCTCGACACTGTCCAGGACAAAGCAGCCCGCTTGATTACTAGGAATCCTTTTTGATCAAACATGAGCTTCAGTGTCCCATATTTGCTCATTAGAACTGCATAGAAAACTACATTGAAATTTTACACAAGGTCTCTCCTACCTGTGGAACTACATCTTCGATAATTTTGCCCCCTGGAAATCTAGCACATGTATGCAAGGTTAACAAGAGATGTTGGAATGTATGTTCAGCTATAGAAAGGCTCCAAGTATAATTGTTGGCACACATTAACAAATTCTCCAGACCTTTTTCACTTTTCACAAGAATGAAGATCAAGATTTAGCAGTTGGCTCGAGCTGGATCTTGTCATTGTGCTGCCCAATGGGAAAATGATAAAAAGCAGTAATAATTCTACAAGCTGTCATTTAGATTAATTTTGGATATTGAACTTCCATTTCCTGCTGCCTGTTTCTGAACTCATCAATTCAATTTTAAAATGTAATAAACTATGTTGAGTCTAGAGGATCTGTTTTTAATTTACAAAACTCTGGAATTTGTTTTACTGAAGATTTTGCAAAGGCTAAATTGGGACAGGTATCACTCATTTTCATTTGGCATTACCTGACCCCACAATACAGATTGAAAAAGGGATCTGGATACCATCTTGGTGTACTTGTGGCTAATAACCACCAGCAACTTGCAGAGCAGTGGGATGATGATGCCAATCACGGTGCAATGCTGATTTGATGCCAGTGCGACCACTTCCAAATTCTGCATGCCTTGTCTTCCTTACACTCTCCTGAATAAAGCAATAAACAGAATGAGGGACTTTCCACCAGCCCTTTTTAAGCAGATCATGAATTACTGCACTTAAATTGATGGCTTATTGCTTCTGGCCTTTGGTGCAATTGCATGCAATTTTGGAACTTTCCTACACTTGGCTAATGTTTTGATACTCCACATCGAGTGGTTGGGCTGATATTTTAGGATTTTTTGTCATGTGAAACTTATGCGGAAACAAATTGTTTCCACACATGTGTGACTTAGCAGGGCTTCCTTTGGGAATTGAACACGATTGCGAGAATAAAAAGAGGCCACATAAAACAGGCCAAGCTGCTAGAAGGAAGAGGGAAGAAGGACATTCAGTAGGAGGCTGTATCCATTGAAGGTGTGGTGGCTTGAGACATACACTGGAGGTTACCCGTAGTTAACAAGGGGGTTTACTGATGAAAGGTGAAGGCAGGTAAGTAACAGACACAGCATTCAATATAACAGGTCTGGTCACTGTGACTTTGGGGTCCACTCTGCCCAGGGTCCTGCTTCCAGGGCCCCGCACAAACACCTTATTGGCCAGGGTTCACGCGCTCCCATGTGATTGGCCCTGAGCCAGTCACGCAGTCCATCCAGCCCGCCCCCTTATCGAGGCCACCCTACCATATCCTTGCCCCATAAAGTCCCATATAACATTCTTCACAAGAAAGCATGTATAGAGTTTACAAATATAACAAAGAACAACATGGGAAAGAGAGCCCATTAAAATGTCAATCGGACCGGAGATCTCCGGGTCCTCCCGGACCTCCACAGCCCGCCCAGAGGCTTGGCATCCTTTGAGATAGTCAAGTTGTCAGCAGCCGTTGACACTTCAGGAGGCACCACTTCAACAACAGGAGAGCTGGCCTCACCACTTTCCTCTGGTGCAGCCAGCTGAGTGGATTCAGGAGTCCTTGGCTCCCTTTGGTCAGACGCACTTACAGGAGTATCTATAACACCAGTGGAACATGTTGGCTCCAAATGGGGGTTGTCACCATCTGACTCCTCAAGTGGTCGACATTGACAGGGCTTCCACTTACATTGACCACGCATGACACAGGCCCTGATTGGGCCACAATCCATCCAGCTAGCCAAGGCAGCCCCGAGGCAAAGTTACTGTAAAAGCTCAACTAAAAGTTACCAAGAATTAAAATTAAACGACGTTTAATTCGTACATATAAGGCAAAGGCCACAACGTGGCTTACAGGTCCCAATCGGGAGTACCGCAAGTGTTGGTCCCAGTTCGGGCCGATTTTTAAAGGCCGAATTTACGAGCCCCAGCTGGGTGGGTCTCCGCCTACTAGTGGGGGCGCTCGCATTCTACGAATCAGGCAGGGAGATCAATTGATATGTCCCTGTTGGTCTCGTGAGGGTTATTATATGAGAAGTTCCCAACTGCTGCGACCGACTTTTAAGAATGACTGCCACAGGCAGTCCCTGATTGGTTGCGGCATTTGAGGGGGCGGGCGGCGCAAGGCTGGGCTGTGTGCTGGTCACCGCACGCAGAGCGGTGGAAGGGGGGATGGACTTGGGCTGACAGGGGCCCACATGGACGTGATGATAACAGTGGTGGGCCCAGCTGGAGCTCTGCTCTATTGCACTTCCTTTGCGCGCTGATCGGCAGTATGCAACCTGTGGCTACTGGGTCAATCCGTTTAACGGCCAGCACAACGTCTGTTTGCACTCCGTTAACGGTAAGTACTGGTCGGGAAGTGGTCTGTGACTGGGGTGGATACAGTGAGAGGAAGCCAGGCCAGGTTTCTCTGAATACTTATTAACTGAGGCCAGTCAAGGGGGCTGACATATGTGAACACTGGAAGAAACCTGCAGTCATCACTTTTGGTCACCACTCTCTGGAAAGCAGGAAGTAAGTGCTTTTGGTGAGAATGGAGCAGAAGGTGACTTGGATGTTTGAATAGTGTGACATTGTGCATGTTTGACAAGTTACTTCATCTCCCCTAAAGTCTTGGTTTGTAAACTAAAAACAAGATTGTGCTTTTTTTCTATAATTGCTTAAATTTCTAAAGAAATGGGAATATATATATAAAACAGAATCTGTGTGTAAATGTAAGGATGTACAAGTTCAACTAAAGTTGTTTTAATTTTTAGCAGTAAAAAGTCATACATTTGGAAAAATTAGGTCTTAGAAATAAAGTTTCAAAATTTAAAAAGAAGAATGTCGGCCGTATCCGGCCTTTAAATATGAACGATGAGTCTTTCTGCCAGAGGCATCGGCAGAGAGAAGGTCACGAGTCTGACACATCAATGCTTTGGGTGCAAAATCATGGAGGTGAGATTCCTCCATTTTGTAGCTCCCAGCAAGAAAGCAACAGGACTGTGTGAAGAACTGAAGGTGGGTCATTTTGTAATAAGTTAGAGAGGGGCAGAGATACAAACACAACAGGATCTCACAACTAAATCTGCTGGAGATAGCTTCGCAGGAGAGTCCACGGTAGGACAAGGCAGTGCTGGTGTGAGCTATACCCCGAGCTTCAGGGCCTCAAGTGAACAAACAATTCAGAAGAAACTGAAATCAGGAATAAAGCAGTATAAAGATGATTTCTTGCTTTAATTGTGCCAATGCAAATCAGGATGTAAAGCCCATGTGTGTTATATGCAGGGAAGTACTGACAAATGAAGTTTAAAACCCTCAAATTTTCAAAGGTATTTGAAGACTATGTATGGAGAGTTCGAGGACAAATCTCTTGATTTTTTTCAAAGCATGCAGCAAGAACTTAAATTGTCAGCTGAAGTCCTGAGCAGAAATGTAACATTAAATGACGAAGCAAGAGAGATCATGAGGACCAAGCAGGCCCACCTGCCGCATTAAAAGTAAGCAATAATGGTATGTCGTGAGGGTCGGCCGGCGTGGATTGCTAATGTCAGCTGGCATGTCCTGTAAACCAGCATGGATCCCGAAGGTCCGTCAGTTGGTAAAAGTGGGTCCTGGGAAAATAAGTTTGAAAAACACTGATCTAGAAGGACAAGAGCAGCAGATACATTGGAACCCCACCACTTGGAATTTCTCCTCCAAGTCACTCACCGTCCTGATTTGGAAATATTTTCTTTCACCGCCGCTGGGTTAAAACCCTGGAACTCCCCAACAGTCTGTGGGTGTACCTACACCACATGGACTGCAGCAATTCAAGAAGGCTGCACACCACCACCTTCCGAAGGGCAATTAGGGATGGGCAACAAATGCTGGCCTAGCCAGCGAAGCCCACATCCCGGAAAAATAAGTGAAAAAAAAAAGGTTCAATTGCTTCCGCATGGTCTGCTCTCTAGTCCTGACCATGTAAGAAACTGGCCCCATTTTCTCCACTATAGTCCCTGGGACCATTAAGACACCGTCCTCTGGTTTAAAACCTCTGTCACGCGTTCAGTGATCATGGTACCTCTTCTGGAGATCATGGTTCATTTATCCCTTCCCACCAGACTTGGGGATGTTAAACTCAGGCGGGGCCAGAGATGCTAGCCCATTAACAATTCTGCTAGCGATGGTGTGGGTGGTGCACGGGGCAGGGGGCCTGCAAATCACATCCATATGTTCTGGGCATGTCCAAAATTGTGGGGGTTCTGGCAGGGGTTCACAGATGTTAGGTCTGAGGTTCTAGGTGTGGGTGTGGTCCTAAGTCCGGAGGTGGCGATATTTGGTGTGTCGGGAGACCCGGGAGTGTGGGGGGGTGGGGGGGGGGGGGGGGGGGGGGGGGGGGGAGGCCGATGTATTCGCCTTGGCCTCCCTGATAGCCTGGAGACTGATCTTGTTATGTTGGTCGGAGCTGCCGAAGGCATGGGGGTTGGTGAGCAATCTGGCAGATTTCCTGCTGTTGAAGAAGATCATGTTCGCACATCCATCCACTTTGACTGCATGTCTAAAAGAAGCAGAATCACTGATCCCATAAAGGGCCCAGCGAAGTTTGCATGAAAGCGCACCCAGGAGCATCCTGGCCATTCCCATGGGTAGAATGAGGAGCTTCTGATGTTCCAAGGAAACTGCACATTGATGCCCCATTCAGTCAATGTCGTTGTCGAGCCCTGGCCACCATACGTGGCTCCTCGCGAGTATTTTCACCTTGGAAACCCCCTGGTATCTGCTATGCAAATCTTGTAAGATCATGCATACACGTGGCCTCAGGATGACCATGCAAGCTCTTCACAGGAGGATGCCATCTGTACTGCTGTTTTACAAGGAAGACCCTTAGATCCTCTGGGGATTCTCCGTGCAGCCTGCCATGCAACATGACTTGCCGTAATTTCGCCAGCAGAGGTCCCCTTTGGGTCCAGGTGAGGATTTATGCTCTCGTCACTGGAAGGGTGTTCATGAAGTTCAATATCAATACGGCTCTGTTCACCACTGGTGGGGACGGGGGGGGGGGGGGGGGTTTACAGGCAATGGGAGTCAGCTAAGGCCACCTACATGCGTGATCTGTGCTATTGGTGGAACCATCTTGTCTTCCTTAAAGAAGCCGAGTAAGAGTTTGTGGTCTGTGATCACTGTGAAATGACGGCCATAGATGTACTGGTGAATTTTTTTTTACTGCCTATATCAAGGTCAGTGCTGCCTTCTCAATTTGCGCACAGTGTCACTCTTTCGCCTGGAAGGCACACTTGCCTCTCTTCCGGTAGACACCCATGTTGGCGAACCATCGGAGGACCTTTTCCAAGTTGCCCAGGTGCTCCTTCTCGGTGGCTTCTCTAATGAGTACATTGTCCAGGTAGCCACCTTGGGAAGTCCTTTGAGGATTTTTCTATCACTCTTTACAAAATCGCACACGCTGCCGACACCCTGAATGGAACCCGGATGTACACGTATAGCTCTGTGTGGTGTTGATGGTGACATATCTTCGTGACACGGTGTCTAACTCCAACTGGAGGTGCGCATGGCTCAGGCCAAGCCATGAGTGAGTGACCCCGTGGCCAACTTTGCTTTTAGATCTTCTACGCATGGCATGGGATTTTGGGCGGTCCCAACAAGAGGCCCTGACTACTGTCATCTTATAATCGTCACACAAGCAGATAGATTTGTCTTGTTTCAGCACCGGGACCACAGGCGCTGCCTATTCTGCAAACTGGACCGGGCGCATGATGTCCAAGCTTTCTAGCCATCTCAGTTCGTCATCTACTTTTGTAAGCAGGGTGTAGGGGACTGGTGGGGCCCTGAAGTATTTAGACTGAGCCTCTGGGTCAACATTAACTTTTGCTCTGGCCCCCTTTATTTTTCCCAGACCCTCCTAGAAAACATCTGGATATATTCCGAGGACTTCGTAAAGGCTGACAGTACCCAACATTAAGATTTGTCGCCAGTCCAGGCCTAGAAGACCGGGTCCGTGACTTGCATCACTACCAGCGATAGCCTAACTGACTGTTGTCTGTGGGTGATGACAAGGTAGCATGGTGGCGCAGTGGTTAACACTGCTGCCTCACAGCGCCAGAACCGGGGTTCAAGCACCCCCCCCCCCCCCCCCCCCCCCAGCCTGATTATCACCATATGAAAAATGCCAGCTTAGCACCTTGGCAGTGTCAATCTGGTACCCTAGCAATGCCCCTGCCAGGTGGCACTACCAGGGTGCCCAGGAAGTCACGGACCCAGTCTTCTATATCTTGGGAGAATCCCCATGAGTGCTGTTCCGTCTGGTCCTCGTTTGTACTGAACGGTGCTCACCCGAGGTCTCCCGAGATGAAGGGGACAGATCCCAACAACTCAGGTCCTCGGGAAACTGCACACTGAAACGAGACTAGCTGCCTCGCTCTACTGTGCAGATTTGCCAAAAAGTGATCCCACTACAATGAGCGAGATCACACCGCAATGTTTCGCGAGGTCATGTTAGACAGTGCAAGGCGTTACGACCTGGGTAGATCCCTGGTGCGGAGTTCCTCCGGCTTCTATCAGCCACGTTGCGCTATGCTGTGCTGTTTTTCAGCTGCAATGTGGCCATTCGATCACGCCCACAAGGTTCCGCTAACTTACAATGGTGCACCTGAAAATCCAGCCATATTAAACCAGTACTTTTCTCATTCTTACTTGGTATCGTAATGATTGGCGACGTTGAAGGATTTTGATTCCCGTACCGCTGGGTAGGTGAGGCTCTTGATTACACTGAATGCCGAGGCCCTGCAGGTCTCGCCTTGTCTTCTGCTGGTCGTCTCCAACAATATCATTTGCCTGAAAGAAATACCGCATCATTAGGTGTACCTAGTCCCAATCTTTTACAACTGTGTGAAAAGCCTTTAACCTTCTGAGAAGTGGCATTTTTAAATTTACGCTGATCTCGCTCCCATTCTGCGTATTCCTGTGTAGTCAGGATGTCCAGAATCACAGATGCTGCTTTTCTTTCCTCGTTGCCAGTATAAAAGCTCAGGAGGCCCAAGAAGGTAAATTAAACCACATTTAATTCCTAAACATAAACTAAAGGCCGCAAAGCGGCTACAGCTCACAGGTCCCAATCGGGAGTACTAGAAGTACTGGCTTTTAAAGGGCAAATATCTGAGCCCCAGCTGGACGGGCCTCTACGAATACCATGGGGAGATCAATTGATAGGTCCTCATGGGTCTTGTGAGGGATATTATAGTTACGAACCAAACCGGGACTCCCTCCCTACCCAGAATGACCTGATTCCCCTCTGCCTGTTGACTTCTCTGGGATGCCTGTGTGTCTTCTTGTAAAATTATGAAATACGAGATCCAGCCAAGCTTTGAGTCGATGGCCCATGAGCAGTTCAGCAGCTGTGACCCTCATGGTGGTATGGGGGGGGGGGTTTGCGTTATACAACAATAAAAAAAATTGGCCAATCGCTGGTGTAGAGATTTGTCAGACTGTTTCCGTTTTGCATTCTCGGCCAAAACATTCGACGCTGAGTGGCACAGGGCCATCCTCATGTGTCGCATGCCATTGGCCCAGATAAAAATGTGGAAGCCATCACCTGTAACTTTTCCAAAATGAGGGACTCCAGAAGTCCAGGAATAACAAACATTGTAAGGCATCCAGCATGGCCACCGAGGTTGTTGTCCCTTTAGAATGGGCATCCACCAGAATTTAAAACCTCTTGCCCATGAAAGGGCCTGTGTAATCTTTGTGGAACTGGGTCCACAGGTGACCTGGCCATTCCCAAGGATGGCTGACAGAAGGAGGGACTGTTGTAGTAATTCTTCAATGGCTTTATCTCTGCCTGGCCACCAGACATAGTTACATGTCAGAATCTTCATCTTCATCTTTGTCTGCCTTGGGTGGGCGCTGTGCAGCTCCTGTAAGGGGTCCCCTGGCTGGAGGCAGAATGACTACTTATGATCCTCACAAAATCACACCATTCTCACAGGTCAATTTGTCCTGATGGTGGAAATAAGGCTTTAGTTGCTCAGATTTCTCATGGTGCCACCCAGTCTGTATCATTCTCTCCACTTTTGATTGTACTGGGTCTCTCTTGGTCCAGTTATGAATGTGTCCAGCCAGCACTGGCAGGGTGTCTAGAATGTTCAACGCCAATACAATCTCCTGGGGTATTGACTGTGGGACACACTTCGGCAGGGGGAGTCTGTTCAATATATCTGCATTAGCAATCTGTGTGCCGGACCAATACTGGAAAGTATAATTGTTGGCTGCAAGCAGCAAGGACCAATGCTGCATCTGAGCTGAGGTTATGAGTGGTTTGGGTATGTCTTCCTTAAAAGTCCCAGTCGTGGCTTATGATTGGTGACTATGTCAAATCGCCATCCATAAGGTTTTGTAAATAGTGTAAATAAATAGTTTGTAGAAAAACTGTATACTGACTATGTTAAGTCACTTATAGAATAAGAAAAACCTTCTGGTGCGGGAAGACTGTGAGGTTGTGCGGTTCATTCTAGTTGAATATCTAGGAGGATGACTGCCAGGTAAATTTTGAAACTGTAATAGGTTATGTACTATGTCTGATTCATGGCTTGCAGTTAGTTTGAGAGTCTGCTTCTCAGATTGACAGTTTCAGTCACATGGTCAACAGCTAATTTCCATCCAGAATGGCTTAAAACTCAATGGCCATTTAAAGACCTGTTCCTGCCCAGCCTAAATTTTCAGGCTGGCAGGTGCTGGGTGGCCATGAGTGAAAAATAGAAGAAAATCATTGGCCTCAGTCTCGGATGGGAAGAGGGGTACACCTCCAGCAGAAGCCCCCGTTCTGACTGGGGACTCCCTCCCCTCATGAAACAGACATTTTTGGACCTCTCTCTTCCCTGGCCTTTCCCACAATTACACAATTGCCTCTCTCCTGTGACCTCGAGGGCGCCTCCTGCTGTCCCTTCCCTAGGCCCTTGCCCTTGCCACTTACCTCACACTGGCTCCCTGCACTTAGTCCTGGGCACAGTGCTGCAGTGCCTCATCTGGCCACTGCAGTGCTGTGCTTGGATGGGCTGGAAAGCTGTCGGCCAATCTGATTGGCTGGACCTCCTTCCAAGCGCAGATGAAAATTCTACCAGCTGCCAGTCAATGCTTATTTAAGCATAAGATGGCAGCAGGCTTTTCCAAGATGTTAGGGATGCATTCTTTGCTGACTCTTCAGATAATGGGGGTCAAACCCCACAATTTGAAAACTTCTGGCCATGGTGTCTAGATGCCCATTCACTCTGTGTTTTGAGTAAGCTTCGAACAATGGCAGGCATGAATTTGATTGATAACATTCACCTTGGTATGTCCATTCAAGGGGGAGCCCCCCACCCACCCAGGGTGATTCAAATGAACTTGATAGCTTGGGTTGAAATGAAATGAAATGAAAATCGCTTATTGTCACAAGCAGACTTCAAAATGAAGTTACTGTGAAAAGCCCCTAGTCGCCACATTCCGGCACCTGTTCGGGGAGGCTGGTATGGGAATTGAACCGTGTTGCTGGCCTGCTTTGGTCTGCTTTAAAAGCCAGCTCTTTAGCCCTGTGCTAAACCAGCCCCTATTGAAGAAGCAAAGGCCACCTAACTCTTTGACAACTATCTTAACAGCTCATCAGTGTTCATTTTAAACTAAAGAAAAGGCAGTTACAGAAACTTCCAAATGACCACAGTCAGTTTTCAAAGTTATGAATATGACATGCCTTTACTATGCATGACAAAAAAGGGCAGCAAATCCTGCACCTTGAATCCCACTACCTCATGAAACATTCTGCCCCATATTCCCCAAAATGCGTGGATCACGGTATGTCCTATTCAGTTCCATGAAGACCATGGCGAAACTCATTTCCTCAAGCCATGGGACAACAGACTGGCAAGTAGTTAAATTAGCAGGCAGCATTAGGTTTGTGTGCTCCCTGCATTGGAAGCAAAAGACACAGAGTAAGTCCACAACCTCTGCACCCATTTTCAGGCCCTATCCAATTTTCTAGCCAGTGTGTTGAATAAATTATTTAAATCATAAGCATCAGGTAAAGTCCATTTTTGCTTGGCTCTGCGTCTGTTCTACTTATGAAAGTATGCATTGGCAATGACCCAGATTATAACAGTCAATCCTGTCAGATCAGACAGTTTTCTTTAATCAAAGAAAAATACTGTGGATGCTGGAACTCTGAAATAAAAAGAGCAATTGCTGGATAAACTCAACAGGTCTGGCAGTATCTGTGGAGACAAAAACAGAGTTAACGGTTCGAGTCCACATGGTCTTTTTACAGAACTCTATTCTACTGTTCGGTAAAAGGGTTATATGGACACAAAATGCTAACTATGTTTCTCTCTTCACAGATGCTGCCGGACCTGCTGAGTTTTATTTGATCTCCACTTTCTCGCCAATTCATCAGCCCTGTTTTGACATGCTTACATTCTAGCACAGCAAGATGCATTGATGCACATTGGCACATAGATTGTATAGAATGAATGAGTGGAATCTTGCCAGAGTTTGGCAAGGTGTCAGGTTCACACAGGCGTGGAACTCTCCAGTTCCACAGATCAATTTTTTCATGGAATTATGAGCCGCTTTGCCAAAAGAAAGCGAGTGGGCGTGGTGGTTCATGCTGTCTCTCTGGTGGGGTGGGGCCTCTTAGAACAGAGAACTGGCTCCAAACAGATCGGGCTGCAATCTTTAAAGACCGTGCTGCAGTCTAACGGCCCCCAACCCACATCATGGAGGTCTCGAATGTTCCTCCACCCCCCCCCCCCCCCCCCCCCCCACCCCCAAGGGGGCTATACCTACCTCCGGGCCCCTGGGGGTATCCCCACCACTGCCTCATGCCGGCCCAATCTATTGTCAACTTAAGGTATGAATACTTAGTGAGGAGGGATTATTTGGCAGGGGGGTGCTAAGTACATGGAATTGTATGAAGATTTGTGAAAATAAGGTTCATGCCCTTTCTCATGACATTGGCAGTGGGAGGAGGAGGGGGGGAGGAGAAATCGGGAAACGTGATCTCTCCGGCGAGCATCGCATTTCCCGATTCTCACTAGAATTCCGCCGTTGCTGCCAATCGTTCGGGTGGCAAGTGTGGCCTCCAGATTCCGCCCAAATAATTTTACTCGGTTGGAAGGCTTTTTCAGATGGCAAGAGTCGTGTTCAAGAAAAATAAAATCTGTTCCTTCATTGAAGGCATCCTGCAAGGATTCTTTTTCAGAAACTATTAGATATTCAGTAGCTCTTAAATCCTTCAGTAATAGGATAAGGAATTACATTTTATGAATATGAAATGAAATAGGTAACGAGTTTCGTTAAATATAACCAAACGTCATTGCCAAGTGGCTGAGCTCATTATCAGGCCATCATTGTGCTGAGAGTTGAGCTGCTGTAGGGAAAGATTTTTGTTAGGTGAACCAGTCTGCATTAATGGAACCTACTTTTTACTGAGTTCTGCTCTCTTACATTCTTCCATCTTCTGGGAGTATCAACACAGCTCTTGATTTTTTTTGTTTATGTTTTCTGAATATTTGTCCCAACCAAGTTGCCAGTGCCCAAATGTTTTTTGATCAGGATCTTAGATTTTCTGATTGGATCTGTCTTATTCATGCCTCTAAATTGGACGGAAATCATCAGGAATATGAGAAGGGTTCCTCTGTAATAGACTTCTGTCTGTTCCTTTTTATAGCTTCATTTTGCTAGCCTTAGGTCAGATGGCGCAATGCAAATTCAGCAAAAATGACGATCATGTCACACAACAGATTTTGAGACGTTTCCATCTCGTTAACAGTGTCTGTCATTCTCAATGATTATCGACAATGGTCTGATGTTGCTGAGCATTGAGCAGAAAGCATACAACAATGTGCAGGACCAAACCAAACATTAACATTAAAATCACCGAGCTAGAGTTGTTTTTCGACTCTTCTTGATGGAACTTCAGCTTGGTTCAAGGATAATTCTCCGAGAGCATGCTGGGAGCGGAAGCAGGCCTACTTAGAAATGAGATACCAACTGCAACACAGGGCTCTTCTTCTTTTTCGGGGATCACTCGCTAACAAGTATGATTGTCCATGTAAGAAACTCCGTGTTACTGGTCATGGGTTCCGTGGGGTTTTCCATGGCTGATGGGCCCGATGCGAGAGCCACATCTTTGACTGCACATTTGACAGATGTTTCCGGGGGTGGAAACGGTCCTTGGACTCTGGATCGCTGGTAGTCCTTTCTCAGGCTCTTTCCTGAGCCTCCTCTTGCCGCCATGCTCAATGAATTGTGACCCTTCAACCAGGAGGTTCCTCCAAGTAGGTCTGTTCTGAGCATGGGTCCACCAGGCGTTCATGCGTTTGTTGCATTTCTTGAGGTAAGCATTCAGGCTGTCTTTGAAGTGCTTCCTTTGTCCTTCTCTTGTTCGGAAGCATTCCTTGAGCTGGACAAAGAAGATTTGCTTTAGCGCTCAGGATTCTAACACCCTAAGTACATAGCCGGCCCCTCGGAGTTGTTTTCGGATGATCATGGCCTTGAACCTGGTGCTCTTGGTTCCTTCAAGAAGTGCGCCTGCGCCCCCCCCCCCCCCCCTCCCCCACCCCCACCAACTGATGCAGAGAATCCATCTCAGACAGCATTGATGGTACCGCTGCAGGGCCTTGAGATGGTGTCTGTACATAGTCCCCATTTCTGAGCCATATAGAAGAGTTGAGGATGATCGCCTTGTCTACGAGAATCTTGGTGTCAGCACAAATGTTGCAGTCATCGCCAAAGACTGTCATCTTTAGGCGTCCAAAGGAATCACCCATGGATTGGATACGATGTTGGATCTCCACATCAATGTCAGCCTCAGAGGAGAGGTAGCTCCCCAGATGTGGGAACTATGGTAGGATATCTCCATTGAATTTGATGGAGGGAGAGACTGGGACTTGGTAAATGATTTGAATTGTCTTGAGGTTGAGGCTGAGACCGATTCTTTGGTGTATTTCTGCGAAGATGTCGAGCATGGCTTGGCGATTCCTACCTGTATGCTAGAGACGGAGCTAAGTAACCCCACAACTAATGGAACAGATCAAAGCTCTGCAGACCTTTCACATCCAGTTGTGAATGGTGGTGGACAGTTAAATAACTAACAAGAGTAGGAGAATCCACAAACATACCCGGCCTCAATGACATGTGAGCCCAGCATGTCAGTGTAAAAGAAGAGGCTTAATTATCTTTAAGCAGAAGTGCTGAATGGATTGTCCATCTTGGTCTCCAGAGTAAGGGGTAGAATGGTGGCACTGTTGCCTCACACCTCTAGGGATCCGGATTCAATTCTGGCCTCGGGTGACTGTGTGGAGTTTGCATGTTCTCCATATGTCTGTGTGGGTTTCCTCCGGGTGCTCCAATTTCCTCCCACAGTCCAAAGATGTGCAGGTTAGGTGGATTGGCCATGCTAAATTGCCTTCCTGTCCAAAGTTTAGGTGCAGTTACGGGGATAGGATGGGGGAGTGGATATAGGTAGGATGCTCTTTCAGAGGATCACTGCAGATTCGATGTGTTGAATGACGTCCTTCCGCACTATGGAGATTCTATGGATTCTATGGATATCAGGTCCTGAGATTACAGATTGCAGTTGCTTACAATTCTTTTTTTTAAATTTAAAGTACCCAATTCTTTTTTTTCCAATTAGGGAGCAATGTAGTGTATTCAATCCACCTACCCTGCACATCTTTGGGTTGTGGGGTGAGACCCATGCAGACACGGGTAAAATGTTTAAACTCCACGCGGACTGGGATTGACCTGGGTCCTCGGTGCCATGAGGCAGCAGTGCTAACCACAGTGCCACATGCCGCCCAAGGTTGAATACAATTCTACTGCTGCTGATGGCCCGCAGCACACCATGGATGCCCAATTTTGAGGTGCTGGATCAGTTCTGAATCTATCTTATTTATTGCGATGGTAGTGCCCCACAACATGATATAGTGGGCGGGATTTTCCGACCCCCCCCCCCCCCCCCCCCCCCCGCCGGATCGGAGAATCGCCGGCGGTTGGCGTGAATCCCGCCCCCGCTGTCCTCAAAATTCTCCCGCCTCCCAAAAATCGGCCCGGCGTGAGTCAATGAGCCCTGGGGCTCCCCAAATTCTCAGGCCTGTGATGGGCCGAAGTCTCGCCCGTTCTTTGCCAGTCTCGCCGGCGTAAATTGGAGTAGGTCCCTTACCGGCTGGACTTGGTGGCGCGGGCAAGCTCTGGGGTCCTCGGGGGAGCACGGGATGATATGGCCCCGGGGGTGCCCCCACGGTGACCTGGCCCATGATCGAGGCCCACCGATCCACAGGCGGGCCTGTGCCGTGGGGGCACTCTATTCCTCCGCACCGGCCGTGTAAGCATCCGCGTTGGCCACGCGAAGGTGGACACTCCCTTCACATGCGCGGGAATGACATCAGCAACCGCTGACTCTCCCGTGCATGCACGGACCCGCGCCCGCTGGGGGAATCCCTTCGGCCCCGGCTGGCGCAATGCCAAAGGCCTTCCACGCCAGCTGGCGGGGCGTAAACCACTCTGACGCCGGCCTAGCCCCTGAAGGTGCGGAGGATTCCGCACCTTTGGGGCGGCCCGACGCCAGAGTGGTTCCCGCCACTCCACTGCGCCGTTTCTGCCCACCCCACCGATTCCCGGAGAATCCTGCCCAGTGCGTCTACAAAACGCACTCATATCCAATTTGGCTGATCACTAACTCATGAGTCTGCTCTTGATCATTAGCAAAGTGATAGGAGGTCCTGTCAAGAGTTTTGTGACACTGAACTTACTCACCAAAACATGCTCACCAATGTTCAATTGAGTTTCTGGCAGGACTATTCGGAATCAGACCTCATTACAGACTTGGTTCAAATGTGGACAAATGAGCTGAATTCCAGAGCTAAATTAGGAGTGACTGCTCTTATCATTAATCAGCATTAGTGAGTGTGACATGAGGCAATGCTAGCAAAGTGAATGGGAATCAGCTGAAAATATTTTCCCCTGGTTGGAGTCATACATAGCACAAAGGAAAATAGCTGGGATTGGGATTGTTGGAGGCTAATACTAATAGGTATACAGAAATATAGTTGAAAATTGGCGTAGGGAAAGGTCGGGGATATTACAACTATTTGTGCTAAACTGGTGGATCACAAGTAAGGTGAGTATGCCATAGTCGAAGGAGAGTCCAGTGTCAATGAACCAGACAGTAAAACGTTTTTTTTTATTGCTGCAGTAGAAACAAATGCTTGCCTTGTATACGTTCGAGTACCAGAACCTCACTACCTCCCACACACCTCACCCCTTCTCCCTGGCAATTAGGCAAAAAGGTGGAATCCCAAATTATATTATTTTGTTAGTTGTATTCCCTAGTAGGACACATGCAAGATTTGGTAATATATGAAGATTGCAAGGTCGGCACGGTGGCTCAGTGGGTAGCTCTGCTGACTTCGGCGCTGAGGACCCGGGTTCGATCCTGGCCCTGGGTCATTGTCCGTGTGGAGTTTTCACATTCTCCCCGTGTCTGCGTGGGTCTCACCCCCACAACCCAAATATGTGCAGGGTAGGTGGATTTGCCACGCAAAATTGCTTCCTGATCTCTCGCACTCCAGACATGAGCCCCCAATCCCCCACAAATCCCAACTCCTGATCAGGGGGTCCCCGGAACCCCCCCACTGCACCCCACCCCACCCTGCACCCCCCCCCCCCCCCATCTGCAACCCCCCCCCCCCCCCCCCCCTACCCCACCCCATGCAAGCCCAATCACTGCTGTGCTAAAAAAGCCAGCCTGGCACCCTGGCAGTGCCCCTGCCAGCTGGACATGGAACCTGGGCACCTTGGCAGTGCCAGGCTGATAGTGCCAGGGTACCACCCTGCCCAAAGGGCATGCTCCTGGGGCATTTAATCCCCTGGGAGACCATCCCGTCTGCTCCCTGTTTGTGGAGACCAGCACTGAATGGCACTCGCCCGAAGTTTCCAAGGCGAGGAAGATAGATCCCACGCCTCAGTGAGATCTCAGGAATGCATATTAGAACTAGAATAGCTGACTCACTCTGATATGCAGATTTACCAGAAGCTGATCCCGCCCACATGCAACGTCTCATATGATTGCGTTGGATCTCAGGAACTATGGCAAGCCGGTAGATCCTGGAAGTGCAACCTCCTGGCATCTATCAGTCACATTGTCTCGCTACTTTTCGGGCGCAATACGCCTGGTAGATCCTGCTCACTACTTCTGGATTGTTGGCTTTCAACATAAATTGTATTCCTGTACAATGATTAATGGCATAAAAACGCACCCAAAGGTACTCCTCCTGTAAGTGTTTCCTAAAGAGATACATGTCATACTGACAGGGCTGCTGCAAGGCAAATTAGTGACATTTTCGTTGAAGTATAAAGATGAGATAAGTTTATGAACAGTTCTGAGTCTTGTAATGTATTGTGCATGAAACTAAATTAGGGGATTTTGCACAATTTATTACTATCATAATTTGTTATCATAAATGAAAACTTACAAAATGGTTTAGGATAGCAGGCATGAATGAATTATGTCTTTCTAATAGAGCAAATAAACAAGTTTTGCAGCACTAGTTACAATATTTTCCGAAACTAGTACTTCATAAAAGTGGAAACTAAAGTTTTGTTGTCCTTACCTAAAGTGATGGGAGGAAAGCTTTGTCACGGTGACATGAAGCCTCTGATGGTTCAGTTAGCTTGCATTGCAATTAGTAACGGTGTTATTGACGTGTGGCTTTATTTGTCAATGCTGAGGAATGTTATAAATGCGTCCGCTTGAAAAAAATACTCAACCGGACTTGATGCACATGGCAATTTTATGAATTATTATATAAATTGTATAACCCCAAAATGTTTTAGTTATTCCTTCACGGAATGTGGGCATCTGGCTAGTCCAGCATTTATTGTCCATCCGCTTTTTGAACCACTACAGTCCATGTGGTGTCGGTACACCCATAATGGAGAGTCAATATAGTTCCAAGTCTTTATTAATAGGGGCATCAAGTATAAGACCAAGGTGGTTATGCTGAACTTATACAAGATACTAGTTGACTCTCAGCTGGAGTAGTGTGTATAGTTCTGGCAACTGAACTACAGGAAAGATGTAAACACACTGTAGAGAGTGCAGGAGAGGTTTACAAGAATGGTTCCAGGAATTAGAAACTTCAGTTATGAGGACAGATTGGAGAAGTTGGGACTGCTCTACTTGGAGAGAATAAGGCAAAAAAAAAATTTGATAGAGATGTTCAAAATCATGAGGGGAATGGACACAGTCGATAGGGCAAACTTGTTCCTGCTTGTAAAAGGAAAAAGTAGACACAGATTTTAAATAATTTGCAAAAGAAGCAAATGTGATAAGAGAAAAAGCTTCTTTACACAACATGTGGTTCAGGCCTGTAAGTGTGGTGGAGGCAGGTTCAATGGAGGCATTCAAGAGGACATTAGATACGGGGAAAAGGCAGGGGAATGGCACTAAGTTATAATGCTCCATTGTGAGAGTCTGTGCAGACACAGTGGGTCAAATGGCCTCCTCCTGCACCACAACAATTCTATTATTTTTGTGAAGTTAGAGTGCTGCATTGTTTCGAGGAGAATTTGCAGCTGATGGTGCTCCCATGCATCTGTCCTCGGTGGCAGAGGTCACCGGTTTGGAAGGTGCTGTTGAAGGAGCCTTGGTGAGTTGCTGCAGTCCTTATTGTAGATGGTACTCATTACTGTTGCTGTGCATAGATGGCAGAACGCGTGGATGTTGAAGGTGGTGGATAGGGTGCCAATCAAGTGGACTGCATTGCCTTGGATCATGTCAAGTTTCTTGAGAGTTGTTGGAGTTGAGTTCCCAGGCATGGGAGTGTTTTCCATAATACTCCTGACTTGTGCTTTGTATAAGGTGGGCAGGCTTTGGGGAGTTTGGAAATTAATTCCTCACCACTTAATTCTTAGCCTCTGCCTGACCTGGTCAGTATCCAGGTCAGTTTCTGGTCAATGGTGATGTTGATAATGGGGTGTATTCAATAATGGTAATGCCATTGAATGTTAAGGTCATTGAATGTCAGATGCTGTTCTCCTACTTCCCGTTCAAACAGAAGATGAGACGTTGGGCATCAGATGGTACAGGAGAAGTCTGTTTGCTTTCATGGGGCTGGCCAGCACTTCAACGCTGGAAAGAATTGATCCCAGGTTTGCACAAAGCTCTGTGCTAAGTTGATGCTGGACTTCTCCAGTCTTCTTGACATTGAACAAGCTCCCTGGAAAACTTCTCAATGCTTAAAGCACATCAAAGTGTTTAGTGATCAGTCTTTCTTCCTTTATTGTCTCATCAGAATCCTCATCTGTGTCCTCGACAGCGCAATCCATGTGTCCTTGCCCCATGTCAAGCAGGAACCCGTGTTACCCTTTCCCCCGCTTTGGCTGAAAGTCATTCATTCCGGGTGTCTCACCATCTGCACATCCCAAACCTAAACTATGTTCTGCATTACGCACAATTTTAGTATGTGAGCTGATAACTGTGAGTGTCAGAGCAAATGACTATGTTTCTCCTTCATCAGTCTTCCCAACCTACCATCTCTTTGTCTTTTTCCACTTCCTGGTGCTGTTGCAGTTGTTGGTTATCTGAAAAGGGGAAAGGCAACATGGTTACAGTTGTCATGAGAGGAGGTGGGGAGAATAGCTGGAGGTGCGCGTTTGCACCATCTACAGCTTGTGATTCAAGTGAAATTGTGGAATAAAGTGAGAGTGGGCTGTGAGAAGGAAGGTTAGGTATGAACAAATTCTCGTCTTCAATGGTTTCAGAGTCTCAGCTGGAAACGGCCTCAGTCATGGCCACTCCATAGCTGAGAAGTGTCTCCATCATGGGAGGGTGGGGGGGGGGGGGCGGGGGGAGGGGAGGAGGACATGTAGCTGTGCCTATCTCCCACCAATTTGGTGCTGCTGCCTTGATTATGCACTACCTTGCTCTGTGAGAATGAGGGACGTGTGTTAATCAGTGTCGTGCAATGTATTTGGATGTGTTTATCATGGTTGAACACCTAGAAATATGCATGAGCATTGAGATTTGGGTGTGAGACTTGCAGCAATCAATAGTATGAGAGCATGAAGTGAAGCATATATGTTATGTATGAGTCATGATTGGTGGCGGTCATTGGAATGTGAGTGATGGGGTGTGGGTGCATTGGGCAGTGTGTAAGGTGAGTGGTACAGTTGATGCAATATCACATTTGAAGATGCATTCACTGACTGGCCATTCATATGAGGTAATTGAGCTTCTTGCAATGCTGCATTCAGATCCTTGTCCTTAGAATCTTGACACTGATTACTCTTGGTGAGGCATGCAACTATTCAGATGTGCATTTGAGCATTTACTGCTCACAATTCTCATGCAAGTCAGCAGCTATCCTGAAGTTTGCATTATGCTTGCTTTGGAAGCAAAAAGCCAAGGACTAATACCGGTGGCTGCTTCTGCTCCTATCTATTTTACAGCCACATTCTGGAAAATTAAAGGAAATAATGAAATAACCGACGAAGTACAATGGGAGTAATCGAGAAACAAGCAGTGCAATAAATGAAAAAGTGTGAGATAAACACATCTGGGCAAAAGAGCAGGATAAGGTTTATTACCCAGGGAAGCATTCTATAATATATGTACTAATATATGTACCATAAAAAGGCAAACACATTAGAAATACAACTCGAGTTTGAAGATTATGATGTCAAGACCTGGCCATGACTAGGAGATAATAATTCAGGTTAAAAAGTCTTTAGAGAGGACAGGTGCATTGGAAAAGGAAGAGAAGTAGTAATATTGTATACATAATCAGAATATGGGTGAGCAAGCAACAGAAACATCCAGAGTAGAATTGAGGAATGGGAAAATTGCAAAACTTTGGAAGTTGTCTACAGTCCTCTTGACAGGAGTGATGAAGTTGCAGGATACATAGCCATTAACAGCCAAGTTCTTTCAAAAGCAGGCAGACTGTGATGGGAAAGTTTCATTTTTCCATAGACTTGAGAAATATAGAATAGCTTCTGTCCCAAAGGCAGAAAATCACTTTTTTTTAACAAATAATTTTTAATGAGGTATTTTTGGCACAACAAACAACCACAGTACAAAAACAATAGCGTACAAAGAACAGAAATCAAAAAGCAACCGCCGACATCCGTTCCTCCAAGGCCCGCCTATTTAACCCCTGAAGTTAAAACTCACCACTATTCTTAGAATTCCCCCTATACCAAAAAAAGGTCGATATTCTAAATGGTGAACAGGGATTCTCACTCCCTGACTCCGATGCAGGCTTCTGTGGGTGCTATTCAGGTCAAACTATCTTTTCAAGTTATCCCCTGGTATAACCCATACCTTCACCGAAGAATTTTACCTACTTACTTCAGCCAGAGAGTGGTAGGTCTGTGGAATTCATTGCCACAGAGGGCGGTGGAGGCCGGGACATTGAGTGTCTTTAAGACAGAAATTGATAAATTCTTGATTTCTCGAGGAATTAAGGGCTATGGTGAGAGAGCGGGTAAATGGAGTTGAAATCAACCATGATTGAATGGTGGAGTGGACTCGATGGGCCGAATGGCCTTACTTCCACTCCTATGTCTTATGGTCTTATGGTCTTATGGTCTTACCCCTTAATAGCATCGATGTCCTGGGTCCTGCGTTGTTAAGGAAGTAAAGTAGGCTAATAACCACTTTTTCAGGTTAAGTTAAGTTATTTTATTATTATAATTTTTTCTTTTAAAAGCTGCAAACACTTTCTTTACAGAAAGGAAAAAAGATCTTGCTTCTGGCTGCTGCTGGTTGGTTGTACAGACCTTCAGGCCCACCTTGACAATCGATCTTCTTAAAATCTGGTCTTCTTGAGTTGTATTCGCTGGTGAACTCGGTTGCTGTGTCCTGTCCTTCCCATGCACCGAGCTGGCTCTGGCTCTGCCTCCTGTTTAAATTCTAGTCTTCCTTAGATGTATAACTGTTTAAACTCGGCTGCTTGCCTTGTCTTTCCCATGACCGAGCTCTCTCTCTCTCTCTCTCTCTGAGTTCTCCTCCCCTTCTCTCCTGTTGCTGGTTGCTGTTGCTGTTTCTCTTCTGCTTCTGCTCCCTGGGTTTATATTCTCTTCCTAATAATTATTAAGTTTTTAGAGCCTTATTGTAAATTAACTTATTTCCCTTTGATTGTTAAAAGTATCTTTGATGTAAACATTCTAATACAACTAATTATTCAATTTGGGCATAAAGTCACCTCTCAGATCTGATTACAAAATGCTTTGGTTTCAACAGGTGTTACTTTTATTTCTGTGATTTCAAATCGTTTAATTTTCCAATTGTCCCCAGCTCATAACTTTGCCTTTGATTTTGACTTAAATGATGTTTCTCGTAGACAGGTCGTCTCCAATTTTCTTTTAATTGTCTTGATGTTCATAGAATTTTACACTTTAGAATTGACACCAAATTCGACTGAGCATCATCGATCCTTTCCAGCTGTTTACTAAGAGAGTTTATTTCAATTAAGGTGTGAAACTTTGCTTTTAGCTGTATGCTAAAATTTAACTTGGTTATGACTTGAAAGACTTGCCTGTTTTAAACATTCGTCACTTAATGCAATTGAAACTCTCATCCATGCTTTTCCAGATGCTTCCTGAGATAGTTACATTCCATGAAGGTGTGAGCCATTGTTTTAGCTTACCACATGAAACCTGTGTGTTTGCTAAACCTGCTTGTGAGCAAGAATCTGCATTTTACAACCCTGCTCTTTGAAGCTGCTATGAAACGTTTGTGGGATCTTTCCCTGTATCCCCTCAAACCAGATATTGCCAGACTTCCATGTTTCAAATGACACATTTTTCTGTATTTTCAAGAACACCCCCTACTCTATACTACCCCAACCGCCCCCCCAGCTGACAATTAATTCTCTGTAAAGAAGTAAATGAATGGTTGCCACCTCCGGGCGAACCCTGACACCGACCCTCTCAAGGCGAACTTGATCTTTTCCAGGCTGAGAAAGCTCGTCATGTCGGTTAACTAGGCTTCTGACTTTGGAGGCCTAGACTCCCTCCAAGCCAGTAATATCCATCACTGGTCTACCAAGGTGGAAAAGGCCAGAACATCTGCCTCTCTCTCCTCCTGAACACCTGGGTCTTCCAGCACCCCAAAGATTGCTACCCCTGGACTCATTTCCACCCTTGTCTTCAATACCCTGGACGTGACATCCGCGAACCCCTGCCAATTTCCCCAAATTTTTGAGCACGCCCAGAACATGTGGACATGGTTCGCTGGTCCACCCGCACACCTGACACACTTGTCTTCCACACCAAAAAATCTACTCATCAGGGCCGCTGTCATGTGCACCCGGTGCACCACCTTAAATTGGATCAAACCTAGCCTTGCGCATGTAGCAGTGGCGTTGACCCTGCTTAGCGCCTCCGCCCATAGGCCGTCTTCCATCTCACCCCCCAGTTCCTCCTCCCACTTACGCTTCAGCTCTTCTATATGCGTCTCCTCCACCCCCATTAGTTCTTTGTAGATGTCCGAGATGCTCCCCTCCCCCACCCATCCCCAAGACACTACCCTATCGTGAAGCTCTCTTCGTGGCAGGAGTGGGAAGGATGATATCTGTCTGCGCAGAAAGTCCCGCATCTGAAGATATCTGAATTAATTCCCTGCTGCCAACCCGAACTTCTCCTCCAACGCCCTCAAGCTGGGGAAGCTCCCTTCCAGAAACAGGTCCCCCATCTTCTCAATTCCCGCCCTTTGCCATACCCGAAACCCCCCATCTCGGCACCCAGGAGCAAACCGCTGGTTGTCACATATTGGGGACCAAACCGATGCACCCACTGCAGCAACATACCTCCTCCACTGACTCCAGATCCTCAAGGCCACCACCACCACGGGACTGGTAGAATATTCCGCCGGCAGGAATGGCAATGGTGCCGTTAGCAGGACCCCCCAAGCTGGTTCCCCTGCATGAGGCTGCCTCCATCCGCTCCCAAGCCGCCCCCACCCCCACTACGCACTTCCTTATCATCGCAATATTGGCTGCCCAGTAGTAATTACTAAAATTTGGCAGGGCCAGACCCCCCTCCCCCCGATTCCTCTCGAGCATCACTTTTTTCATCCGGGGACTTACCCGCCGAAACAAAGCCCAAAATAATTTTGTTGATACCCTTAAAAAGACCGATGGATGAAAATTGGGAGGCATTGGAACACAAATAAAAATCTCGGCAATATCGTCACCTTAACCGACTGCACCCTCCCCGCCAGTAACAGCAGGAGTACATCCATCTCCAAAACTCCCCCCTCATCTGCTCAACCAACCGGGACAAGTATAACCGGCCTCAGTTGCGCGCCACTTGTATCCCTGTGGTAGTTTCCACTGACAGTATTATATGTATTACGGTAAGACATGTATAATAGAGGTACATGGGTAAATCCCTGCCTGTTGGCTCCGCCCAGTATGCGGCGTATAAATGTGTGTGCTCACCGGTGCTGCAGCCATTCTGGTAGCAGCTACAGGAGGCACAACATCTTTGCTCAATAAAGCCTTGATTATTCCATTACTCTCATCTTTGTGGTAATTGATAGTGCATCAATTTATTGAGCAAACATTTTTAAAATGACGGATCTTTGCATCAAGCCTGATCGCATGCAGTTGAGCCCTCAATCAGCTAACGCTACGCCCACCTTTGACCACTGGCTAGCCTGCTCCGAAAGCTACCTCCGAACATCTGCTGAGGAACCCTCGGACGCGCAGAAGCTCCAAGTCCTTTATTCACGGGTGAGCCCTGACATTTTTCCTCTCGTCCTGGATGCACCCACTTACTCCGAAGCCGTGGAGCTCCTGAAGGGACGTTACGTTAGGCCAGTCAATCAACTATTTGCCAGGCACCTCCTGTCCACGAGACAGCAACTCCCCGGTGAGTCTCTGGATGATTTCTGGCATGCCCTGCACATCCTGGAGAGGAACAGTGACTGCCAGGCAGTTTTGGCAGTCCAGAACACAGGACTTTTATTCCGAGACGCCTTCGTTATGGGCGTGAGATCTGCGTACGTCCGCCAGCGCCTACTGGAAGGGGGTATGCTTGATCTTGCGGGAACTAGGCAGCTCACGGACCCCTTAGAAGTGGCCTCCCGTAATGTCCAAACGTACACCCCCGACCGCGTGACACCCTCATGAGTATCGTGGACCCCACCAGTTGCCAACTCCAGCTCACCGCAAGCCTGCACCGCAAGGCAGCCAGCCAACCCTGGGGGGCGCAAATGCTATTTTTGTGGGCAGAACAAACACCCCAGCAGCGCTGCCCGGCGCGGAGCGCAACCTGCAACGGATGTCGAAAGAAGGGACACTTTGTTTCTGTTTGCCAGGCCCGGTTGATCACCGCTGTTTCCAGGCCCGGCGTTACTACACCCCACACGTGTGACCCAGGGACGCCGCCATTTTCCTCCTCCCAAGCCATGCGCGGCCCGTGGGCGACGCCATCTTCTTCTCCGCAGGACACATGCAGCCCGTAGGCATCGCCATCTGCTTCACCGTAAGCCATGTGCGGCCCATGGGCGCCGCCATCTTTGATGTCGCCCGCCATGTGCGCTCCGTGGGCGCCACCATCTTCGGCGCCATTTGGACGGTGCCTCAGGACCCCTGCTCGTCGGACCGTTCATCGCCTGCCTCTACCTCCGCCACCGTTGACCAGCCCAGGACCTCTCAGAATCTGCTGCAGCTCACCTCGATCACCCTGGGTCAGTCCCGGCCCCGCAACCTCGCGACCGCGACGACGACAGTGAAAATCGATGGGCACGAGACGACCTGCCTTTTTGACTCCGGGAGCACAGAGAGCTACATACACCCCACTATGGTAAGGCGCTGCTCCCTCGTGGTACACCCCGTTACCCAGCAAATCTCCCTGGTCTCTGGATCCCATTCCGTGGAAATCTGAGGGTACTGCATCGCGACCCTCACCGTCCAAGGTGTAGAGTTTAGCAACTTCCGGCTCTACGTCCTTCCCCACCTCTGCGCTGCCCTGTTACTCGGCCTGGACTTCCAGTGCCATCTTCAAAGCTTAACCTTAAAATTCGGTGGACCCCTACCCCCCCCCCCCCCCTTATGCGGCCTCACGACCCTTAAGGTCGGTACACCTTCCTTGCTTGCGAACCTCACCCCGGATTGCAAACCCGTCGCCAGCAGGAGCAGACGGTACAGTGCCCAGGACAGGACCTTCATCAGATCGGAGGTCCAATGGCTTCTGCGGGAAGGTGTCATTGAGGCCAGCAACAGCCCCTGGAGAGCTCAAGTAGTTGTAGTAAAGACTGGGGAGATGCACGGGATGGTCATTGACCCCAGTCAGACCATCAATCGGTACACGCAGCTCGATGCGGACCCCTCCCACATATATCTGACATGGTCAATCAGATTGCACAGTATTGGGTCTTTTCCACAGTGGACCTGAAGTCTGCCTACCACCAGCTCCCCATCCGCCCGGAGGACTGCCAATACACTGCGTTCAAAGCAGATGACCACCTCTATCACTTCCTTAGGGTTCCCTTCGGCGTCACTAATTGGGACTCAGTCTTCCAACGTGAGATGGACCGAATGGTTGACAGGTACGGACTGTGGGCCACCTTCCCGTACCGAGACAACGTCTGCGGCCACAATCAGCAGGACCACGGCGCTAACCTCCTAAAATTTCTCTAGACCACCAAACTCCTGAACTTCACGTACAATAAGGAGAAATGCTGTTCCGCATGAACCGCTTAGCCATCCTTGGCGATGTCGTGGAAAATGGAGTTTTAGGGCCCGACCCCAACCGCATGCGCCCCCTCATGGAACTCCCCCTCCCCCACTGCCCCAAGACCCTGAAACGATGCCTGGGGTTTCTCTCCTACTATGCCCAGTGGGTCCCTAATTATAAGGACAAGGCCCGCCCACCATTCAGTCCACAGTTTTTCCCCTGACGGCTGAGGCCCGCCAGGCCTTCAACCACATCAAGGCAGACGTCGCCAAGGCCACGATGCACGCAGTTGACGAGTCCCTCGCCTTTCAGGTCGAGAGCAATGCATCGGACGTAGCTCGGCCGCCACCCTCAACCAGGCGGGCAGGCCCGTAGCCTTCTTTACCCGCATCCTCCATGCCTCCGAAATTCGGCACTCCTCTGTTGAAAAGGAGGCCCAAGCCATTGTGGAAGCTGTGCGACATTGGACGCATTGCCTGGCCGGCAGGAGGTTCACTCTCCTCACTGACCAATGGTCGGTTCCCTTTATGTTTAATAATACACAGCAGGGCATTATCAAAAACGACAAGATCTTGAGGTGGAGGATCGAGCTCTCTACCTATAATTACGAGAATTTGTATCGCCCCGGGAAGCTCAACGAGCCCCCTAATGCCCTGTTCTGCGGTACATGTGCCAGCGCACAAGTGGACCGACTCCAGGCTCTCCACTATGACCTCTGCCACCCGGTGGGGGGGGGGGGGATCACCCGGTTCTTCCATTTCATCAAGGCCCGCAACCTGCCCTACTCCATTGAGGAGGTCAGGGCTGTCACCAGAGACTGCCAGGTCTGTGCAGAGTGCAAGCCGCACTTCTACCGGCCAGATCGAGCACCCCAGGTGAAAGCCTCCCATCCCTTTGAGCGCTTCAGCATGGATTTCAAAGGGCCCCTCCCCTCCACCGACCGCAACACATACTTTCTGAACGTGGTCGATGAGTACTCCCAGTTTCCTTTCGCCATCCCATGCCCCGATATAATGCCACAGTCATTAAAGCCCTCCACAGCAACTTCAAACTTTTCGGTTTCCCCACGTACATCCACATCGATCAGGGATCCTCTTTTATGAGTGATGAGCTGCATCAGTTCCTGCTCAGCAAGGGCATCGCCTCGAGCAGGACAACCAGCGACAACCACCGGGGAAACGTTCAGGTAGAGAGGGAGAACGGGACGGTCTGGAAGGCCGTCCTGCTGGCCCTGCAGTCTAAAATTCTCCCGATCTCCCGCTGGCAAGAGGTCCTCCCCGATGCGCTGCACTCCATCCGATCGCTCCTCTGCACCGCGATGAACGAAACCCCCCATGAACGTCTCTTTGCCTTCCCCTTGAAGTCCACCTCCGGGGTCTCACTCCCAGCGTGGCTGACAGTTCCTGGACCCTTCCTCCGTCACAAGCATGTGCGGACCCAAAAGTTGGACCCTTTGGTCGAAAGGGTCCACCTCCCACACGCGTACCCTCAGTACGTCTACGTGGTGAACCTTGATGGGCGCCAGGACACAGTCTCCCTCCGGGACCTGGCACCCGCTGGATCACCACCACGGCCCCTGATCTGACACCGCCCCCCCCCCCCCACCCACCCTGGTTGTCTCATTCACCCCTGCGCCACTCGGCCTCCCCCCAGCGAACGCACCGCAGCCCCCTCCCCAGGAGGATCCGTCCTCCCATTGGTTCCACCAGGGGTGACGAAGACGAGAGCAACACGCTCCCGGAGTCACAGGTGACCAAGTCGGCGCCCACATCACCACCAGGACTGAGGTGATCACAGAGGAGGGTCAAGGCCCCCGACAGACTGAACTTGTCAATTTTTTTCCACCAATCCCACCGGACTCTTTTTTTTTAACAGGGGGTGAATGTGGTAGTCACCACGAGCCGTATTATATGTATTACGGGAAGACACGTATAATAGAGGTACGTGGGTAAATCCCTGCCTGCTGGCTCCGCCCAGTAGGAGGCGTATAAATGTGTGTGCTCACCGGTGCTGCAGTCATTCTGGTGGCAGCTGCAGGAGGCACAACATCTTTGCTAAATAAAGCCTTGAGTATTCCACTGCTCTCGTCTTTGTTGTAATTGATAGTGCATCAACCCCCAGATATCTAAAATTGTCTCCCACTAACCTGAACAGTAACTCCCCGAGCTGGCCCTCCTGACCTCTTGCCTGGACTACAAACATCTCACTCGTCTTCATATTCAATTTGTATCCCGAAAACAGGCTGAATTCCCCGAGAATCGCTATAATCTCCCTCATTCCTGCCCCTGGATCTTCTACATATAGGAGTAAGTCATCCGCGTACAGCAATACCCTATGCTCCCCCACCCTCCCACAGCCAGCCCTTTCCAGCCCCTAGAAGCTCTCAGAGCAATTGCAGGGGCTCTATGGCTAACGCAGACAGCAGTGGGGAGAGGAGTCATCCCTGTCTTGTCCCCTGGGGCAGCCTAAAACAGTCCAAGGTCATCTTATTCGCCCTCACACTGGCTTCCAGGGCCTGGTATAGAAGCAAAACCCAGTCGATAGAGCCCCTACCAAACCCAAACCGTCCCAGCACCTCCAAAAGATAGTCACACTCTACCCGGTCAAACGCCTTCTCCGCGTCCATGGCTACAACTACTTCAACTTCCCTTCTCTCTGACGGCATCATAATCACATTAATCAGCCTTCTTATATTGGCTACCAACTGCTACCCTTGACAAATCCGGTTAGGTCCTCCATCATCACCTCCGACACACAATCTTCAAACCTGGAGGCTAATATATTGGCCAGCTACGTAGCGTCCACATTAAGCTACGAGATTAGCCTATAAGACCCACATAGCTCCAGGTTCTTGTCCCGCTTTAATATTAAAGAGATGGTGGCCTGTGACATCGTTGGGGGCAGCACCCCTCTTTCCCTCGCCTCGTTAAAAGCCTTAACCAGCAACAGCCCTAATATCCCTGAAATTTCTTGTAAAATTCGACTGGGAACCCATCTGGCCCCGGAGCTTATCGCCTTCAAGCCCTCAGATATTTCTTCGGCATTAATCGAAGCCCCCAACCCGCCCACCAGCTCCCTATCCACCCTTGGGAAAGTCAACCCGTCCAGAAAACGTTTCATCTCCTCGGTCCCCTTGGGGGGTTCAGAGCGATAGAGTCTGCTATAAAAGTCCCTAAATGCCCTGTTTAGCCCAGCCGAGTCCCCTACCAGGTTCCCATCTCCATCGACCACCTTATCAATTCCCCTGGCTGCCTCCCTCTTCCTCAACTGCTGTGCCAGCATTCTGCTGGCCTTCTCTCCATATTCACACAGCATCCCCCTCGCCTTTCTAAGCTGCTCCACTGCCTTGCCCGTGGACAGTACCCAAACTCAGCCTACAGCCTCCGGTGCACCCTTAACAGTTCCGCCCCTGGGGTCACCGCATACCTCCTGTCTACCTGTAGGATCTCCTTGATCAGTCGGTCCGTCTCTGCCCTGTCCGTCCTGTCCATATGAGCTCGGATTGAAATCAACTCCCCTCTCACCACTGCCTTCAGCGCCTCCCAGACCACCGCTGCTGAGACTTCCCCAGAGTCGTTGACTTGCAGCTGGTTCTGCATGCACTTCCCTACTCTCTCGCACACTGCCACATCCGCCAAGAAGCCCACGTCCAATCGCCACTGCAGGCATTGAAAGCTCTCCTCATGGACCTGCAGTTCCACCCAATATGGGGCATGGTCCAAAATAGCGATGGCCGAGTACCCCGTGTTCACTACCCCCGCCAGAAGATCCCTACTCAAAACAAAAAAGTCGATCCAGGAATACACTTTATGTACATGCGAGTAGAAAGAAAACTCCATTGCGGTCGGCTACCAAACCTCCATGGGTCAATCCCCCCCATCTGCTCCATGAACCCTATCAGCTCCTTTGCCATCACTGGCACCATCCCCGTTTTCGAGCACGACCGGTCCAGGTCGGGGTCGATAACCATGTTAAAATCCCATCCCATCACCAGGTTGTGCGAGTCCAGATCCGGTATCTTCCCCAGCACCATCTTGATGAATTCAACATCGTCCCAGTTTGGCGCATAGACATGAACCAATACCACCTTCCTCCCTCCAGCTTACCGCTCACCATAACATAACGCCCCCCCCCCCCCCCCCCCCCCCCTCCCCCCCCCCCCCCCCACCCCAATCTGGCAGAAAATCACTTATGTGTATTGAAGAACGTTTCTGGACCAGTTATGAATCAATAAGAGAACTGGACATACTAGGTTCAGTGTTAATTAATCAATAATCTAAGAGGACACCTAACAGTGACAATAATATGATAGATATTAGTTTTGATAGAAAAAAGGGTGACTCACAACCAAGATTTAGAATTTGGGTAAGGCTGTCATTTAATAGATAAATGGTTAAAAACAACTACTGGACTTGCCTTTCATATCTTTCAGCAATAGCTTCATGTTTGTTAAGCCACTGTAGACCTGGAAAAACTGGCTTGCAAGATGCAAATACTCCAAACCCTTTGATAAATTTCAGATCAGGGGCATCTAGGAGAAAAGTTCTTTCACTTCCTCTTTTTCTCAGCAGAAAGCACCAAACTATTTCTGATATGGTGACAACCTATCAATCATAGCTAGATAGTTATAAAAATTGTTTATAATTTAGGTTAGGATCACAACAGGGTACTTGAGATGCATTCAAGCATGAAGGGATATGAAAATAAACATTCCAGATGCCTGGCTGCCCGGAAGCTATTACCCTATCAATTACAACTTACTAAAAGCTATTTTTCTTTGAAAATGAGTAGAAACCTTGCAGATAAAATGATCTAAAGGGGTCTAAAGCCTTGTGATGTGTTTTGGTTTTCTCTGAATTGGAGCTGCTGCTGCTTTTTACACTTCTGTCAGAGGTAGTAGGTGTAAGGGATAGGTAAGTGAAAAAGTAATTTTTCATTGTTTCTGCCTGGACTGCTCTTTAGCTTCCAGGCAGGGGTGACTGATGGAGGGGGGGTCTCTGTTATGGGGGTCGATGTCTGATATAGGTGTCTCTGATATCGGGAAGTTTCTAATATGGGGGGGTGTTCAATATGGGGGTCTCTGATATGAAGGGGTCACTGATATGGAGATCTGTTGGGGGGATTTCTGATGATGGCCCAGTGAGCGGGGTTGCATGGGGAGCGTTGGGTCATCCTCATGCTTTGTTGGGGGGGGATGACCCAGCAATTTCCATGATAGTGGGGGAGGATACCCCCACTTGTCAGCTGTTGGAGGGGCAGAATTTGCATTATGGGGTTAGGGGGGCAGTTAGTGGACCTCAGTATTGGGCTGCCTGCTCAAAATGGCGGCCCGATAGTGGGATTCAAAATGGAATCTGGAAGATCCCCGCTATGCAAAAATGAGCTTGGCAAGGGAGTGGAAGCCGTTCCTGGGCATGCTTCAAGTGCCAGCGTAGACCAGGAACGATTCTATTACAGAGGGAAAATTTAGTCTTCCAAATGGAGAATCCAGCCCAAACCCTTTAATTTTGAACATTTGGTAATGAAACTGCATGTTCGTCATAAGGCTGTTGTGACAATGAGGGAATACATGAGACTTTTATCCTTGAGGAGTGTTGTAGCAACAATTTATTCTCAGTCTAAAATATATTATGTGCAAAGAGTAATTAGACTGTCTGTACCATGATGACCTGGATTGGGATTCTGATGCAGGGAACCCAGAAAAAAAAACAATGTTCTGGAAACAGAAATGTATTTGATAAACTGCTGAATATCTGTCATACTGCGCCGGTTTCCTCCCACAGTCCAAAGACGAGCAGGTTAGGTGGATTGGCCATGCTAAATTGCCACTTGGTGTTAAAAAGGCTGGGTGGGGTTACTGGGTTAAGGGGATACGGTGAAGGCGTGGGTTTAAGTAGGGTGTTCTTTCCAAAGGTCTATGATTCTATAAGATATTATGAAATAGGTTTTTCTTAATGTCTGAGCTCCTGTTGCCAATTTGCATTTGAAATTCCTATAATCAGTCTGATACATATACAGGCTTGCTCCATGACTGTGATATTGATCTTCATTAGTGCCCTGTGAAGCAGCACAGGTGGGATTCTCCGAGCCTTCGTGCCGAAATCACGCTCGCCGAGGGGGCAGAGAATAGAGCGTCAGACCGCTCCCGGAATTCTCCAGGGACTGCCACCAGTCGTGCGTGGTCGGCGCGGCGCCGGTTGGGAACCATTGAAAGAGGCCCCCGCGGCGATTCTCCGCCGACAACTGGCCGAGTTCCCACCGGCATGGTTCGCTCATGGTTGCACCCGGCGGGAGCTTGGAATGGCAGCTGCGGACTCAGTCCACGGCTGCCCTGGTTGGGGGTGGGGGGGAGGGGGGGCTCAAGGACGGCCAGGCTCACGATCGGGGGCCACCGATCGGCGGGCTCATGCGATCTGGGGGTGGCCTATATTGTTGGGGTCAGCCCACTGTGTGGGTCCGCCATGTTGTGCAGGGCCGCCACCGCAGGCGCTGACCCATGTGCATGCGCAAACCCGCGGCCGGAAGTGCAGGGCTCCCGCCAGGTACAACCATGAGCGAACCATGCCGGTGGGAACTCGGCCAGTTGTTGGCGGAGAATCGCCGCGGGGGCCTCTTTCAATGGTTCCCAACCGGCGCCGCGTCGACCACACACGACTGGTGGCAGTCCCTGGAGAATTCCGGGAGCGGTCTGACGCTCTATTCTCTGCCCCCTCGCCGAGCGTATCGGTAGCCGGAGCTGCAAGGACTACTCTGGGGCCCTGCTAGCCCCTTCAAAATGGAGAATCACTCTGGAGTTTCTCCACAAAAGTCCAGAGTGATTCACAACTGTTTTGCCGCGGGCGTGTGGACGTAGCCCCATTATCAGAGAATTCTGCCCCACAACTCAAGGTCTTACCCAGTAGGATGTTGGGTGAAATTCTCCCAAAAAACGGCTAATTCCAGGATACTCGCTTTTCGCCACTAAGATTGGGAATCCCGATCAGGCAGAGAATCCTGCATTGGCCCAAAAACGGGGTTGGTACCAGGCAGCAGACCTGTCCCCAACCTCTGGTCCAGCCCTGCATCCATAGCGGAGTTCCCCGTGCTGACAGAGCATTCAAACAGCTGATATGCATTCATTAGAATGCGATTAACAAGCTGGAATTCCACTGGGCAAGCTTTGGTGCAAGTATTAACAAGCACTGTCCTGGGGGGGTCACAGTGGTCAGTCCATTGCTCATGTGCCCCTCTACCACTGCCAGGGGACTGGGTGGGCTCAGGCTGTGGGTAGAGTTGACACCGGGACCCTCCCCTGGAATGGGGGTCCTGTGTCTGGGCTGCCCCTTCTAGTCCTGATCAATCTGGAGATCACTCTTGGCATGGTGATCTCAGACAGCCTTCTGTTCAAAATCATCATCCTCGCCAGATCTGTTTAAACTTTGAAGTGGCCTCCTCAGTCTGAACTGCTCTGCCTGACAGCTGATGAGCAGTCCAGACAGTTCATTGAAGATTCAAGCTGGGAAGACTTTCCCTTTCCTCACTTCTGCTCCCTCAGCCCTGTGCTTTTAAAGCAGCTGCTTTTGGAAGTTTCAGAGCCTTCCGAGAAAGCCTAGAACACTTTAAAAGCACTGAAATACTTGAGATCCTTTGAAATGCTGTGCATTCATTCAGTCGCCCCATTAGTTTTTGTTCTGTTCCAATGGATCTCTGCATTTTCTCTTCACAGACTCGCCTGGTGTGCCTCCGAGTGCCAATGCACATCAGCTTTTCCGAGGTTTCAGTTTTGTTGCCACGAACCTTGGCCAAGAGCAGACACAACCTGATTCTCGACAACTGATTGACCATTCAATTGTGCAGGTCAGTCGGTTTTTAAGATCTTCACACTAAAAGCATGGGAGCAAACTAAAGAGATGTGTGTTCCCTGATGCTTTCAGCATCATAGCATAAGTGATTAGCACTGTGGCTTCACAGCGTCAGGGTCCCAGGTTCGATTCCATGCTGGATCATTATCTGTGCAGAGTCTGCACGTTCTTGCCGTGTCTGTGTGGGTTTCCTCCGGGTGCTCCGGTTTCCTCCCACAGTCCAAAGACGTGCAGGTTAGGTGGATTGGCCATGATAAATTGCCCTTAGTGACCAAAAATGGTTAGGAGGGGTTATTGGGTTACGGGGATAGGGTGGAAGTGAGGGCTTAAGTGGGTCGGTGCAGACTCGATGGGCCGAATGGCCTCCTTCTGCACTGTATGTTCTATGTTCTATATTTTCTGTCAGCAGAATGTGCCAGATAATAGGGCAGGATTCTCCGGCCTCCCAGCTGCATGTTTCTCGGCAGCGTGCTGTTCGCTGGTAGTGGGATCCTCCACTGCCGCTGTTGGCAATGGAAATTCCCATTGAATCAACCCACACCGCCATGAAACCTGCGTGAGGAGGTGCACTGCCAGCAGGTCCAGTGAATCCCATCAGCATGAAGGGAACAGATCAGTAACCGAGGCTAAGTGTTACCGGTATTGGATCTTTTACAATGCTTGATGGCTGCAACTGGTTTGATTCTATTCCTTCCTAAAGTTAAACAAATCTTATAAATGCAGACCAAATGTGACGACCCCAGAATATTATTAATCTTCAAAAGCTGATGATTATTTAAACTGAGCACTATTCTGTGCTGAGAATAAGGAGCCTTGCTTACAGTACAGAGTCGACATTAAACATGCACGTAAATTAAGATTAATATTTATTTGGTACACTTCAACCAAAGATAAAACAAAATGTTTGCAAAAATAATGGATATTTTTAAATGCCCATCTTTAAACACAAACTAAAATTTCAATTGCAGAATATTAACTTTAGACTCAGTTTTTAATCACAAAATTAGTTGAAAAACCATGCAAGGTGCAATGAAACTGAAACCTACATATACAGGGACATCATCTTACTTTAATTTAATAGTCTTTATTGTCACAAGTAGGCATACATTAACACTGCAATGAAGTTACTGTGAAAAGTCCCCAGTTGTCACACTCCGGCGCCTGTTCGGGTACACGCAGGGAGAATTCAGAATGTCCAACTTGCCTAACGGCACGTCTTTCGGGACTTGTAGGAGGAAACCGGAGCACCTGGAGGAAACCCACGCAGACACGGGGAGAAGATACAAGGGGCAATTCTCCGCTCTGCGGACCAAGTGCCCGTGCCGTCGTGAACGCCGTTGCATTTCACGGCGCGAACAGGGCCCAGGCATGACCTATTCTGGCCCCCACAAGGGGTCAGCATGGCGCTAGAGCGGTTCACGCCACTCTAGCATCCTTACATGGCGCCAAATGGGCACCGCGCCAACCCATGCATGCGCAGTTGGGGCAGCTCAATCTTGCGCATGCGCAGTTGGGCCGCGCCATCCTGTGCATGCTTGGGGAACTTCTTACGCACACCGGCCCTGACGCAATATAGCGTGGGTGTTCAGGGGCCGGCTGCGGCAGAATGTAGGCCCGGGGGGGGAGAGGCCGGCCCACCGATTGATGGGCCCCGATCACAGGCCAGACCGCTTCGGACGCCCCCCCCCGGTGAAGGAACCCCCACCACAGGTCGCCCCCCGAGCGTTCCCACAGAGTTCCCGCTGGCAGCGACCAGGGGTGAACGGTGCCAGCAGGACCCTGTTGTGTTGGAGCGGCGCTGAGCCCATCTGGGCCGGAGAATTGCTGCTCGCCGTTTGCGGCGATTGTCCGAGTGGCCCGGCGCGATTCGCGCGGTGCTGGTTTTGGGGGGGGTGGGAGAATCGCGTGCCGGGGTCAGGGCGGCGTGGTGCAATTCGCACAGCGCCCCGGAGATTCTCCCACCCGGTTGGGGGGGGGGGGGATACCACCGACAGACTCTGCACAGACAGTGACCCAAGCCGGAATTGAACCTTAGACCCTGGCACAGTGTAGCAACAGTGCTAACTACTGTGCTACCATGCTGCCCTAATAACTTAGAACATAGAACATAGAACGATACAGCGCAGTACAGGCCCTTCGGCCCTCGATGTTGCACCGACATGGGAAGTCAAAAACTAAAGGCCATCTAACCTACACTATGCCATTATCATCCATATGCTTATCCAATAAACGTTTAAATGCCCTCAATGTTGGCGAGTTCACTGCTGTTGCAGGTAGGGCATTCCACGGCCTCACCACTCTTTGCATAAAAAAACTACCTGTGACGTCTGTCCTATATCTATTACCCCTCAATTTAAGGCTATGTCCCCTCGTGCTAGCACCTCCATCCGCGGGAGAAGGCTCTCGCTGTCCACCCTATCTAACCCTCTGATCATTTTGTATGCCTCTATTAAGTCACCTCTTAACCTTCTTCTCTCTAACGAAAACAACCTCAAGTCCATCAGCCTTTCCTCATAAGATTTTCCCTCCATACCAGGCAACATCCTGGTAAATCTCCTCTGCACCCGTTCCAAAGCTTCCACGTCCTTCCTATAATGAGGCGACCAGAACTGTACGCAATGCTCCAAATGCGGCCGTACCAGAGTTTTGTACAGCTGCAACATGACCTCATGGCTCCGGAACTCAATCCCTCTACCAATAAAGGCCAACACACCATAGGCCTTCTTCACAACCCTATCAACCTGGGTGGCAAGTTTCAGGGATCTATGTACATGGACACCGAGATCCCTCTGCTCATCCACACTGCTAAGAATTTTACCATTAGCCAAATATTCCGCATTCCTGTTATTCTTTCCAAAGTGAATCACCTCACACTTCTCTACATTAAACTCCATTTGCCACCTCTCAGCCGAGCTCTGCAGCTTATCTATGTCCCTCTGTAACCTGCAACATCCTTCCACACTGTCTACAACTCCACCGACTTTAGTGTCGTCTGCAAATTTACTCACCCAACCTTCTGTGCCCTCCTCTAGGTCATTTATAAAAATGACAAACAGCAACGGCCCCAGAACAGATCCTTGTGGTACGCCACTCGTAACTGCACTCCATTCTGAACATTTCCCATCAACCACCACCCTCTGTCTTCTTTCAACTAGCCAATTTCTGATCCACATCTCTACATCACCCTCAATCCCCAGCCTCCGTATTTTCTGCAATAGACGACCGTGGGGAACCTTATCAAACGCTTTACTGAAATCCATATACACCACATCAACTGCTCTACCCTCGTCTACCTGTTCAGTCACCTTCTCAAAGAACTCGATAAGGTTTGTGAGGCATGACCTACCCTTCACAAAACCATGCTGACTATCCCTAATCATATTATTCCTATCTAGATGATTATAAATCGTATCTCTTATAATCCTCTCCAAGACTTTACCCACAACAGACGTGAGGCTCACCGGCCTATAGTTACCGGGGTTATCTCTACTCCCCTTCTTGAACAAAGGGACCACATTTGCTATCCTCCAGTCCTCTGGCACTATTCCTGTAGCCAATGATGACATAAAAATCAAAGCCAAAGGCTCAGCAATCTCTTCCCTGGCTTCCCAGAGAATCCTAGGATAAATCCCATCAGGCCCCGGGGACTTATCTATTTTCACCTTGTCCAGAATTGCCAACACTTCTTCCCTACGCACCTCAATGCCATCTATTCTAATAGCCTGGGTCTCAGCATTCTCCTCCACAACATTATTTTTTTCCTGAGTGAATACTGACGAAAAGTATTCATTTAGTATCTCACTTATCTCCTCAGCCTCCACACACAACTTCCCACCACTGTCCTTGACTGGCCCTACTCTTACCTGAGTCTTAAATGTTAACAGTTAAAAAGTCCAATTCACAAAAATAATGACCAATCATCCTTATTATGATTGGTTGGAAGGTTTTCTAGATATTTAATCTTTATAAAGATCACAATTATGATTGGTTGAAAGGGTTTTCTGAATACTTAATCATGCAAAAGTGATGAACAATTTTAAGGCAATGCTTGAAATCCTTCAATTGTGAAATATTTCAGAATTTTTTAGAATTCCCATCAAATGGAGCAGGAGAGTTAAATATTACAGGCAGACTATCTGTTACCGGCAGTTTGATTAGCTATGTTGAGCACAAAGATCAAACTCAGTCATAGTAAGCAATCGCTTTACCTTCAAATCATTTCCTTTAGCATTGATCCCTCTTAACATTGATCCAGAGGCCTGCCTCATTCGAAACAATTGCCACATGTTCTGTTTCCTGTAGCTAAAATGAATGAAAACATGCAATCAGTTATTTGTACCTATATACAGGGCAGCATGGTAGCATAGTGGTTAGCACTATGGCTTCACAGCGCCAGGGTTCCAGGTCGATTCCCGGCTTGGGTCACTGCCTGTGCGGAGTCTGCACATTCTCCCTATGTGTGTGTGGGTTTCCTCTGGGTGCTCCTGTTTCCTCCCACAGTCCAAAGATGTGCAGGTTAGGTGGATTGGCCATGAGAAATTGCCCTTAGTGTCCAAAAAGGTTAGATGGGGTTACTGGATTACGAGGATAGCTTGGAAGTGTAGGTTTAAATGGGGTGCTCTTTCCACGGGCCGGTGCAGACTCGATGGGCCAAATGGCCTCCTTCTGCACTGTAAATTCTATGATTCTATGATATAGACACTTTAAACACTGAGGTTTCATTGATCTTTTATTGGATTTGTTTATTGTCACGTGTACCAAGGGGCAGTGAAAAGTATTTTTCTGCGAGCAGCTCAACAGATCATTAAGTACATGAAAAAGAGGAAATGAAAGAAAATATATAATAGGGCAACACAAGGTACACAATGTAAGCCATCGTAATATACTTCCGAAGTACAACTGTTTTGATCTTTACTATAATTGGAAAATAGTTTAATGGTTGAAGTGGGAATTTGTCAATTGCCAAATTTGACCATATTGAATTTCACTCTGTTCAATTGCAGCACAAGAATATAAGAGTCTCAGAGATAAAGGCTGGAGTTATGCCATTTGATCCTCTGAGCCCACCACCGCAATTCAACCAGATCATGGCTTCAAACTCAACTCTACCTTCCCACACTATTCTCATACCCACTTAATTCCCTGAGTATTCAAAAATCTATCAAACTTCTTTCTTGAATTTACTCAATGATTGAGTATCCACAGTCCTGGGGTAGAAAAGGCAAAAAATTCCGCAACCATTTGGATGAAGGAATTTTCGTCACCTTAGTGGCCGACTCCTTACTCTGAGACTGTGACTTGGTGTTCCAGATTCTCCAGCCAGGGGAAATATTTTCTCAACATCTACACCGTTGAGCCCCTTAAGAATTTATACGTTTCACAGAATCACAAAATAATACAGCGCAGAAGAGGCCCTTTGGCCCAACTAGCCTGCACCGAGACATGAAAGGCACCTGACCTGCCTACCTAATTCCATTTGCTAGCACTTGGCCCATAGCCTTGAATGTTAAATCGTGCAAAGTGCTCATCCAGGTACTTTTTAAAGGATGCGAGGCAATCTGCTTCTATCACTCTCCCAGGCAGTGCGTTCCAGACCGTCACCACCCTCTGAGTAAAAAAAGGTTTTCCTCAAATTCCGCCTAAACCTCCTGCTCCTGAACTGAACTTGTGAACCCTCATAACTGACCCTTCAACTAAGGGGAACAGATACTCCCTATCCACCTTGTCCTTGCCCCTCATAATATTGTACACCTCGATCAGGTCACCTTTCAGTTCTCTCTGCTCCAGCAAAAACAACCCAAACCTATCCAACTTCCCGTCATAACTTAAATGTTCCATCCCAGGCAACATCATGGTGAATCGCCTCTGCACCTCTTCCAGAGCAATCACATCCTTCCTATAAGGTGGCAACCAGAATTGCACACAGTACTCCAGCTGTAGCCTCACCAAAGTTCAATACAACTCCAACATGACCTCCCTGCTTTTGTAATCTATGCCTCGAATGTCTCATATGCCTTTTTCACCAACCGATAAACCTACCCTCCCGCCTTCCGAGATATATGGACAAACACACCAAGGTCCCTTTGTTCCTCTGAACTTCCCAGTGTCATGCCATTCATTGAATACTTCCTTGTCAGATTTCTCCTTCTAAAGTGTACCACCTCACACTTTACAGCATTAAATTCCATCTGCCACCTATCTGCTCATTTGATCATCCCACCTAAATCTTTCTGTAACCCAAAACACTCAACCCTTACTTAACCACCCGGCCAATCTTTGTGTCATCTGCAAACTTACTGATCCTACCCCCCAAATAATTATCTATACCTTTTGTCTAAATGACAAAAAATAGTATTATTGGTTAAACATCCTACCAATGTCCTCTGGCTCCACCCATAGATTCCCCTCTTGGTATCTCATGGGCCCTACTCTTTCCCTGGTTATCCTCTTCCCATTGATAGAGAATATCTTGGGATTTTCCTTACTTTTACCAGCCAAAACGTTCTCATATCCCCTCTTTGCTCTCTTAGTTGCTTTCTTAAGCTCCATTCTGCACTTTCTGCACTCCATTAATGTGTCCACTAATTTGCTAAAAACCTCTCTTTCCTTCTCATCGTATCCTGAATGTCTCTGTTCATCCATGGTTCTCTGGACTTTGTATTCCTTCCTATTACGCTAGAAGGAACATGTTGGGCCTATACCCTCCCCATTTCCTCTTTACACCCCCCCTCCCCCCCACTGCTTTTCTGTAGATTTCCCCACAAGTAATTCTTCCCAGTCTACCTTGACCAGATCCTGTCTTATTTTATTAAAATTCCCTCCCCCCCAATCCAAAACCTTTTTTTACAACTTCTCTATTTCTTTGTCCGTAACAAGCTTAAATTATACCATGTTGTGGTTGCTATCACTAAAATGCTCACCCACCACCACCTCAACCACCTGTCTGGCCTCATTCTCCAGAATTAGGTCCTTATTGTTGCTAATGTTGTCCCTTTGTTTAAGAAGGGTAGCAGGGATAATCCAGGGAATTATAGACCTGGGAGCTTGACGTCAGTGGTGGGCAAACTGTTGGAGAAGATACTGAGGGATAGGATCTATTCATATCTGGAAGAAAATAGACTTATCAGTGATAGGCAGCATGGTTTTGTGCAGGGAAGGTCATGTTTTACAAACCTAATAGAATTCTTTGAGGAAGTGACAAAGTTAATTGATGAGGGAAGGGCTGTAGATGTCGTATACATGGACTTTAGTAAGGCATTTGATAAGGTTTCCCATGGCAGGTTGATGGAAAAAGTGAAGTCGTATGGGGTTCAGGGTGTACTAGCTAGATGGATAAAGAACTGGCTGGGCAACAGGAGACAGAGAGTAGTGGTGGAAGGGAGTGTCTCAAAATGGAGAAGGGTGATTAGTGGTGTTCCACAGGGATCCATGCTTGGACCACTGTTGTTTGTGATCTACATAAATGACCTGGAGGAAGGTATAGGTGGTCTGATTAGCAAGTTTGCAGATGATACTAAGATTGGTGGAGTTGCAGATAGCGAGGAGGGCTGTCAGAGAATGCAGCAAAATATAGATAGATTGGAGAGTTGGGCAGAGAAATGGCAGATGGAGTTCAATCCAGGCAAATGCGAAGTGATGCATTTTGGAAGATCAAATTCAAGAGCAGACTATATGGTCAATGGAAGGGTCTTGGGGAAAATTGATGTGCAGAGAGATCTGGGAGTTCAGGTCCATTGTACCCTGAAGGTGGCAACGCAGGTTGATAGAGTGGTCAAGAAGGCATACAGCATGCTTGTCTTCATCGGACGGGGTATTGAGTACAAGAGTTGGCAGGTCATGTTACAGTTGTATAGGACTTTGGTTAGGCCACATTTGGAATACGGCATGCAGTTCTGGTCGCCACATTACCAGAAGGATATGGATGCTTTAGAGAGGGTGCAGAGGAGGTTCACCAGGATGTTGCCTGGTATGGAGGGTGCTAGCTATGAAGAAAGGTTGAGTAGATTAGGATTGTTTTAGTTGGAAAGATGGAGGTTGAGGGGGGACCTGATTGAGGTCTACAAAATTATGAGAGGTATGGACAGGGTGGATAGCAACAAGCTTTTCCCAAGAGTGGGGGTGTCAGTTACAAGGGGTCACGATTTCAAGGTGAGAGGGGGAAAGTTTAAGGGAGATGTACGTGGAAAGTTTTTTACGCAGAGGGTGGTGGATGCCTGGAACGCTTTACCAGCAGAGGTGGTAGAGGCGGGCACGATAGCATCATTTAAGAAGCATCTAGACAGGTATATGAATGGGCGGGAACAGAGGGAAGTAGACCTTGGGAAATAGGAGACAGGTTTAGATAAAGGATCTGGCTCGGCGCAGGCTGGGAGGGCCGAAGGGCCTGTTCCTGTGCTGTAATTTTCTTTGTATTGGCCCCTACATATTGAGCTAAGAAGTTCTAAAAAGCTCTGCCCACAATGCTTCATGAGGGGGCATCACTTCTCATTCTTCAATGAGATCATTTATTATTCTTTTAAAACCCATGGAGCAAAGGCCTAGTCTACTCAATCTCTCCACATAAAACAATTCCCTCATCCCAGAAAACAATCTAGTGAATATTTGTTGTGCTTCCTCAAGAGCAAGAATGACCTTCCTTATAAGGAGGACATGACTGCACACAGGCATGACCTCACCAATGACTTGAATTTGTAACAAGAATTATTTGTTCTCATACTCCAATTCCTTTGTAATAAAAGCCAGCACGCCAATTTTATTTCTTCATTGAATGATTTCCCCTGATTCATACCCATGCCCTTCTGAATACAACTGTTTTCCAGTCACTCACCATTCAACAATATCGTATTCTTCTTTTCACACAAAGGGGATTAGTCATCACATCATATTCCATCTCGTCCACCCTCGCACCCAGTCAGCTGTGGCTCCGCTGGTGGTACTCTTGCCTCTGAATCACAAGGTTCTAGGTTCAAGTCCCATGGCAGGGCTTGAGAACAAAATTCCACCCTGTCACTCCAGGAAGGTAGTGAGCGAGCTGGAAGTAAAAGATCCCAGGGCACTCTTCTGAACAAAAGGAGGAATGCTTTTCCTGGTTTCCCTTAATCAACATCACAAAAAATAAATAAATTAGCTGGTTATTATCATATTGGAGAGCTTTGTTGTGTGCATATTGGCTGCTGTGTTTCCACCATTATAGCAATAACCATAATTTTAAAAGTATCTCATTGGCTGTGAAATGTCTGGTGGTCATGAAAAATGCCATGTCAATGCAAGTCTTTTTCTGTCTTTTTTACTTTCCCATTGAACTTCATCATCAGCATCTAAACAAGGCTGGTTTTGCACAGTGGGCTTAACAGCTGGCTTGCAATGCAGAACAATGCCAGCACCGCGGGGACAATTCCCATACCGGCTTCCCCAAATAGGTGCCGGAATGTGGCGACGAGGGGCTTTTCACAGTAACTTCATTGAAGCTTACTTGTGACAATAAGTGATTATTATTATTATTGTTATTATTAAATTTGCTGATGATAGAAGGGACTGAATGTAATAAATATATAAGTGAATTATATCGACTATAAATAGCTGAGGTCAATTGCCGATACTTGCTGTACATCATTAATTATAGGCTACTTAACTCAAAGTATTCAGTTTATTCTTACTCTCTGTTTTCTGCCCATTAATTCATCCTCAACCAATGCTAATATATTATCTCAATCCCATGAGTCCTAACGTTGTGCAATAGCTTGTTGTGTGGGAACTTTTTGAAAATTCACCAATACATCACTGCTCCCCCTTTCCATCCTATTGATAAAGAGGTTGATTCTCTTTTGCCCGACACTGGTATTGGGATTCCCGATCGGGCGGAGAATGCGAGTTGAGGGTAAAACTGGTTTGGCGTCCGGCGCTATACCCGCTGCGACGCTCTAATCTCCCACCCCAGTGGCCTCAGTGCATTACCCACCCTGCGCTGGTGAGAGGATGCATCTCACCCATTTGCATCCATTTCTAATTGATTAATTAGCTGGAAACCCAATTCATCACCCCTGCATAATACACCGACCCCCGCAGGGGTGATGTATTCTCCGCTGGGTCACTGTCTGTGAGGAGTCTGCACATTTTCCCTGTGTCTGCGTGGGTTTCCTCCGGGTGCTCCGGTTTCCTCCCACAGTCCAACGATGTGCAGGTTAGGTGGATTGGCCATGCTAAATTGCCCTTGGTGTCTGAAAAGGTTAGGAGGGGTTATTGGGTTACGGGGATAGGGTGGAAGTGAGGGCTTAAGTGAGTCGGTGCAGACTCGATGGGCTGAATGGCCTTGTTCTGCACTGTATGTTCTATGTTCTATGTTCTAACACATTGCACTAGCGAGTGATTGACAGTTGTATTGGTCCAGACTCAATTGCTTAGGTGGTTTGTTTATTTACCTTTTCCTTCTTACTTCAGTGCATCACAATCACCCTTCTTTGATGCTAATCACAATGTTTATAAACACTCTTGTTGTAATTGACAGCTCCTCACCACATCAAAAGGAGCTACGTGCTTCTACTTCCACTTTTTCTCAGTCAGTGGGGAGTTACGTTATCCTGATGCATACATGCTGTGGGGATGACCCATTCATTATTCATGGGAGGGGGAGGTTGCCCCTACTTGTCAGCGGGGATGGGGAGCAGAATTTACATTGAGGGGGACTCATTGCCGGATGCCCGTCCAAAATGGCGGCTCAATGTCAGGTTTCTGAGGGAATCCGGTGAGCTCTCGCGAGAAGAGAGACTCGCATATTGGGCCTTGTTCCTAGTGCCAGCGGAGGCCCGTAGCAATTCTCCACTGATGGGAGCACTTTGGCTCCAGAACGCAGAATCCTGGACCACATCTTCAAAAAACTGTAACATATCTGTCAAGCACCATTTCTCCTTCATAAATCCTTGTTGAAACTGCCTCATCATATGATGACTTTCTAAATATCCTGTTACACATCTCCAAAATGGTTTCTACCATTTTGCCTACTACTGATTGTTTACTGGCCGATTACTTCCTGTTTTCTCTCTTTCACCTGTCTTAAATAGTGAGGTTATATTTGCTATTTTCCCATCCTTGGGAATTATAATCCAAGATATTCTGGAAGATCAAAAGCAATGCAGTCACTAACTTTGAAATCCTAGGATGCGGGTGGTCAGGACAAGAGGATTTCCCAACACTTAGTCCCATTGATTGCTCTAGTATTATTTCTTTACTTATATTGATTTTTTAAAGTTTCTGACTTTCCATAGGCCTTTAGTGCCCGATTATTACCAGAATGTTTTTTTGTGTCTTCTACCAAGAAGATAGCCGCAAATATTCATTCAATGGGCAGGATTTTCTGGCCGTTCATGTTAACGGGATCTTACGGTACCGCCAATGGTGCATCCCTGCTCAATCCCGCCCCGACCATGTCCCGAATTCTCCGCCACCCGAGAATCTGCGGGGGCGGGAATCGCGCCACGCCAGTTGTTGGGCCTCCCGCGTCGATTCTCCAGCCGGCGATGGGCCGAAGTCCCGCCACTGACAATCCTCTCCCGCCGGCGTGGATTAAATCACCTCTGGTACCGGCGGGATTGGCGGCACGGGCGGGCGCTGGGGTCCTGGGGGGGGGGGGGGGGAGGGCCGCAGGGCGATCTGACCCCGGGGGTGCCCCCACGGTGACCTGGCCCACGATCGGGGCCCACCGATTGGCGGGCGGGTCTGTGCCATGAGGGCACTCTTTTTCTTCCTCCTTCGCCATGGTCTTCACCATGGCGGACACGGAAGAGACCCCCTCCCCTACGCATGCGCCGGGGTGACGTCAGCAGCCGCTGATGCTCCGGTGCATGCGCGGACTTACGCTGGCTGGCGAAGTCCTTTCGGCCCCGGCTGGTGTGGCGCCAAAGGCCGTTTACGCCAGTCGGCGGAGCGGAAACCACTCTGGCGTGGGCCTAGCCCCTCAATGTGAGGGCTTGGCCCCTAAAGGTGCGGAGAATTCCGCACCTTTGGGAAAGCCCGATGCCGGAGTGGTTAACGCCACTCCAATACACCGGGACCCCCCGCCCCACCGGGTAGGGGAGAATCCCGCCCTCTGTCTTTAATGTATCTGTGAAATCTATGTCTCTTACCGATCTCCTCTTGTTAGGCAGAGGTGGACTACTTTTTCTTTGGACTCTTTCAAGTCTTACAGGTATGCATACTTGTTATAAATTATGCATTCATTTGCTAGTCATTGCTTGTCTACCATCATATATTTTAATGCAGTTTTTCAATTTATTTTAGCCATCTCACCCCTTATTTCCATGTAGTCTGCTTTGTTCAGATTTATGATTCTAGTTTGAACTTAACTAACTCACTTTCAAAATCAATGCAAAACTCTATCATATTATGATCACTCTTCCCTAGAGACCCCTTTACCACAAACACAGTTTTTAATTATCCCTTTCATATTACACAATAGTATATTCTGTTCTCAAATTGATTCCTTGATATGCTAGTCTAGAAAACTATCTTGTCTGCAACAAATGAAATCATCCTCTACATTACCATCAAAATATACTAAATTAGTATTTTTTTAGGATTTCCTTTTTTATTTAAGGAAGATAAAAGCTTACAATGAATATCTTTAATATAAAGCACTTCCACTGTTGACCTCAAAGAAAACTATTCACAAAGGATCTAGTGATCTTTGTGATCTGGATTTCCGCTTTCCTGCCGAGTTTTTTTTTTTCTGGCCCCAAGTCAGGGGACTCTCCAGGTGTCCAGCAAAAGTGATATCATCAGTCAAGGTAAACAGCTAATCACAATGTAGAATTCTCACAGACTGCAAACCAGGAAATAAAATAACACTGAATCTCTTCATTTAGTTTTACATTTTTACTGATGCCAAAATAAATAATTAGAAGGCATATGTAGGATTAAAGTAGAAGCTAAAATATCATGGAAGTTAAAAAAAAATTAAAGTATGCGGAATTTCTTGTCATAATGGAGATATTCAACAAAGATAAAATTACTCTTTCAGGATCTGTGAGGCTTTCTAATAACTTATTACACTGTTAAAAACCAGTACCTTGTTCATGGGCTTTCACAGCAAGACTGAGATTATAAATTCTCCCTAATTCAGTGATTTTAAATTGATTGCAATCTGACAAGACCTAAGAAGCATATTCTCTGGAGAAGCATGGAATCACCGGCAGAACCTTCTGGGTTTCTATGTTTAACGCCGCATCTACAGATTCTAGATGTTGCCACCAGTTTCAGGAATGACATGAAGGCTGATAGTTTTGCATCCATTACCACTTGCTGTAAAATCCAGACCATGGTATCATCTCTCGACATCAAAGTTGTTGTGTCACAGCGAAATACAATTAGGCATCTCGTTTGCTCTTCAGGCACAGTGTAACCTGAAAGTAAAGTATTTCTGATGGTAACCATCTCAAATAAAAACAGAAAATGCTGGAAATTCATAGCAGTCAGGCATAATCCATGGTGAAAGATACAGTGGCCAGAGGTCTTTTATCAGATCGTTCAAAGGTTTTCAGGGATCACGCTACAATGTTACATTTGAACAAAGGAAAGGACACAATTGCAAGCCATTGTAGGAATAAAATTATTGTATCTGCTACTAGAGATTTATATATTTAAATTAAAAGAAAAGATAAAATATGAAACTTGTTCTTAAATGCAGATGCCCATTCTGGTTACTATCAATACTCCGATTATCTTCCATTTTTCACTCACAATTCTCTTCCAGCAGTTACACGGGAACAATATTCACTTCACAGACGGCTATGAGTTGAAAGAGGACGTGGGTATTGGGTCATACTCCGTGTGCAAGCGATGCGTTCACAAAGTCACGTGTGTGGAGTATGCTGTAAAGGTAAGTGTCCATCTGTCTGATCAGGAAATTAGCTATTCATTGAAAGCAACAAGGAGGGGAGCATGCACCAGGTTCTCTACCACAGTAGCAGGTAAATCTCCCCACCAGTTTTTTTCCCCTCCTTGAAGATGCTGAAATTTACGCCAAGCACCAGCTACACAAGGAGTCCATTCAAAGCTTTAATTTCTTGTGCACAAACCTAGACAATTTCAGTGTTCAATCTAATTCTGTCTCCACCCAAGATCTTCACTTGACAAAAGCAAAATAAAGTGGATGCTAAAAATCTGAAGTAAAATAAACAATGCTGGAAATATTGAGCAGATCAGGCAGAGCAGCAGAGTGAATGGGGGCACTGTTAATGGGTAAGGGGAGATGGGTGTGAGGTGAAATCTCTGAAAAGTGGCATTGGGTCAGGTACCTGACATCAGCCCGCTGACGATAAGGTTTGACTGAGGTGGTTTCAGAGGTGAGTGTGGGACTGTGCAACTGTTGGGAAACAAATTAAAACATTCAATGAACCAATTAACTTTTAACTACATTCTGGTTTGATGCAGTACATACCTTCCACAATCTTACTGTACAATAACTCCCACAAGGCCCACAGGGTTTCCCTGGTTGACTTTGTGGGACTCGTGGAGTATGACCTTGCCCGATAGTGGGCAGAGGCCCGCCCAGCTGGGGCTTATAAGAACTTAGTATAAAGGCCAGTCTGGACAGGGACCAGCATGTGAGTTTCTCAACAGGACTGTTCTCTGTAAATACACTCCTGCCGTGGGCAGGCTTTTTGTGCCCGTAAATAAATCGACATTCACCTTACCACTCGGCTTCCTGCATCTCGCTTGGTGGCAAAAGGTGAGTGCACTGAAGTTGACCTGCTCGGAAGGTTTGAAAGAATTAAATCAGCAAGTTTGTAGTTTTCATATCAGAGTCCACCTCTACTTTTTTGGTCACCAAAGGGGGGAGAGCACTTTGCTGCATTTCAGTGAGGCATTGAGCCAGCTTTGCTCCATCTTGTGTAAAGGGGCAGTCGGAGTGTGACGGCATTGGTCTGGTCAGCATGCACTCAATTGTGGCCTCTGATTTTCCCTATGGATGGTCGCTGTTTCTAGGGAGGTGCATATCATAGACCTGAAACACCATGGAATGCACAGTTTATAGAAAGGACAATAGCACACATATTTTCCGTTTCTGCTCCAGAGGTTCCTTCTTTGTGGATGACCCCTGAGGCTCAGCATCTGTGTCTGAAGCTTGGAATGTCCTGCACCTCTTTGACTGGGGCTGTCCACCACTGTCACTGCCTCCAGCACCTGCCATTGCTCACATGTGTTGTGCGCCTCACTATGTGACATCTGCAAAGCATGACCACCAAGGTGTGCATATCTTTGTTGGTGCAGCATGCACAGTGGTTATGTGATAGTGCATCTTTAAAGTGTTTGCCCTCTTCTGAGAATTCCTTCAGTTGCATTATCTCTGTCATTATCTGTGATGGATTTGTCCAAGGTGGAAAAATATGAATTGGTCCTGGCAGTGAAGAAGGATACAGAATCCATACAATGCATTTTGTGATAATTCAGTCATTGTGAACAATAATACAACATGATAGATTTCTAGATACCAATTACATCAAGGGATATGGGGATGGTGAAGGAGGATGGTGTTGAAGTGGCAGATCAGCCATGGTAAAATGGAAGAGTAATGGAACACCCCTGTAGCTCCTAGCAGTGTCTGTGTGTGTGTGGGCGTTTGGGTGTGTCTTTCAATACTTTAGTATGATTTCTGAATTTGGATTTAAATGTTTATGTTGTTGTGGATCTATTTCAACATTGTATGCAAGCAGCTGCTGTGATGGTCAGTAACAATGGAAAGATGTGGGATTTGTTGGTGAATGGAGAATAGGAAAATTGCCCCCTGTACTCCTGGGTGGATGTGGTTTCCCGCTGAGAGCCCTATTTCGCCCCTCCTCCTCCTTCCTTTTCAAGCAGCTTGTCCTCTCCTCTGCACATTCTCCCTGTCATGTTGCAGATCGAGGGAACAGAAGCTACTGCACTCAGGTCTGGAGCAAATGGTCTGAGCTGAACTCTTTAAGTCGGTCACCTTTATGAATTCAAAACAGCAGAGGTTACACCAAAAATACAGGCGTCATACAACTGAATTTTGCGATCACCATATCAGTGCATTGTTTCCAGTGGAGAAATGGATTTCTGTGTGGAAGTGAGAAGATTTGATTACCATATGCCATGCAGTGAATAGGTACTTTACAATTAAAGGTTTTGTCATGTTAAATTAATAAGGCTTTGTCATATTTTTCAGTTACTCAGCCCCCTTTCTCTATAAGGAATACGGGTAAGAGGCTGACTGGTTTTATTCGAGAAATTGCAGAGATTTCATCACTATGGATACCAGTGGGCTCTTGGAATCCCGACAGGGCAGAAAGAGGCCATTCAGCCCATCGAGTCTGCACCGACCGTATGAAGGAACACCCTACCTCGGCCCACGCTCCCACCCTATCCTCGTAACCCGTAACTTCACCTAACCTTTTGGACACAAAGGGGCAATTTTATCATGGTCTATCCACCTAACCTGCACATCGCTGCTGAATTTATAGCACGATTGCCCACCAGCGTGCAACTGTGAAGAAGGCAGAAATTCAGATGGAAATTAGTGGAGGAAAAATCCTCACGCAGAGGTTTCTGTGAAATTATAAGTGAATATGATTGATGATGCTGCTTTCACTCTATTATTTCCAGATTATTGATAAAAGCAAAAGAGATCCATCAGAGGAAATTGAAATTTTGTTGCGCTATGGACAGCATCCAAATATCATCACCTTGAAGGATGTGAGTAGATTTGACACATTGTTACTCGGCAGTAATGGGACACATCTGTCTCTTGTTGGAAAATGTTCGAACTGACACACAGTAGATTGATGTGGAAAATTGTCAAACTTTCTGGAAAATGCTTGACCAGGTTTCTATTTTTCACCTCACATCCTGTTTATTAGGGTTTGGTAGAATTTGTAGATGTGGAATCTGACATTGGATTTATTTGGTTCTTTGGTTATAAGAAAGAGACATGTATTATCTTCAGAGGAGGCAGTTTATCTTTTTTGGAGAAGTCAGGTTTCCATTTGAGGTAAATGTGCCAAATGGTGATATGCCAGACAATAGAAGATTGGATCAAGTAGACCAATCTGATACCTGAACCCATCGTGTTCCTGCTGATTGACAAGCCAGCTTGATTCGCTAATGAAACCTGGAAGGATAAACGTATCCCAGGGAGCTGGAGTTCTTCCTGCTCTGCACGGTAATGCAGTAATGGATAGAGTGTACTCACTGGACACAGAGCTGTGCAATGATAAGCTGTATGTTTCTAACGCCAGCATGATGCAGACCAAAGCCAACAGCATGGGTTCAATTCCCATACTGGCTGAGGTTATTCATGAGGCCCTGCCTTTCCAACCTTGCCCCTCACCTGAGATGTGGTGATCCTTAGGTTAAATCATTACCAGTCAGCTCTCCCCCCTCAAAGGGGAAAGCAGCCTATGGTCAGCTGGGACCATGGCAACTTTAATTCTTGACTCATCTAATATAACAGGCTGGATTCTCTGATCCTGAGACTAAGTGTTGCCTCCGTCGTAAATGCCGCTGTGTTTCTCGACGGCGTCGTGCCCTCAGGAGCAGCAATTCTGACCCCTACAGGGGGCCAGCACGGCCCACAGCGCTCCAGCTGCCGATCCCGGTGTCAGATGAGCGGCGGGGGTCTGCGCATGCGCAGTGGGACCGGCGCGATTGCGCGCATGTGTGGTGGCTCCCTTCTCTGCTCCGGCCCCGACGCAACCTGGCATAGGCTACAGGGGCCGGCGCGGAACAAAAGAGGCCCCCTGCCCAAGAGGCCGGCCCGCTGATCGGTAGGCTCCGATCGCAGGCCAGGCCACAGCAGAGGCCCCCCCCCCAGGATCGGACCCCTGCTCCCCCCCCCCCCCCCCCCCCCAACCAGGCCGCCCCCAGATGGATGCACGCTGAGGTCCCGCCGGGTAAGGCCACACATGGACAGTGTCGGCTGGACTCGGATTTTGTTTACAGCCACTCTGCCCATCCCAGGTGGAGAATCGCCAGGGGCGTGGCCCCTGACCAGCGCCGCGCCGATCGCACCGGCACCAATGGTGAGGATTCTCCGCTCTCCGGAGAATAGGCAGACCGGCCTCGGGGCGGCATCGTGCGATTCATGCCCGGCAGGCGATTTTCCAGCCCGGCCTGGACTGAGAGAATCCCGCCCAGTGTCTCTGCTATTTCATTCCAGGCCTCTATAAATAAATCTCAGTGCTTTAGTTTGTTTTGATTTTATTAACCTGTATTCATACTTTAAATGATTTGTGTATCTATACCCAGAGAATTCTTTTCACCTCCACCTCATTTAGACGTTTGCTTTACAAGAAATTATGTGACTTCCATCTTCTTCGTAACACAATAGGCATCTCAAGTTTATCTGTATTGAAATTAATTTGCTAATACACACATATTCTGCAAGTTTATCAATGTCTTCTCCTATTTTCTTGCAACCTTGCTCAATATTAACGGCACACCCAATAGGGTGACATTCATAAATTTTGAAATTGTGCTCCCAATTCCTGAATCCAAATCATTTATCAAATTGGTGAACAACAGTTGTCCCGGCACCAATCCCTGTTGGATACCTTTTGCCAGCCTGAGTAAACTACCTTTAATTCCTACTCTTTCGTTTCATATTTGTAGCCAGCGAGTGACCCTTTCTGCCACTTACCCTCTGAACCCACATCTTCTGGCCTTAGTCATGTGATGAATATGCTGCACCTTTATCAATTCTGACAAATCTACATACATTATCTCCAGTATGATAACCACATCTCATATTTTTGTTACATTCTAAAAAAAAGTCAATAAGGTCAGCCAAGCATGACCTTACCTTTTAAAATTCTTGCTGTCCATTTATTATGGGCGCGATTTAACAAAACAAGAGTCCCGTTGTTTTGGGTGGATTTAGTAGGGTGTTTCCTGGCACTTGTAGCGTCGGGAATGACCACACTATTAAACAGGTCTCTTGTTATTTTTTCTGGCCTCAGCACTTACCTTCATTTCCTCCTCAGTACCAGATTCCCCCAAAGCAACCCCCGGGCCCCTCCAATTTACATGTTGTTGCATCTTCAAGCCAGGATGGCACTGCCAGAGTGCCCAGGCATAAGCGTGCACCTAACTGCATGCTTAAACATGCAAATTTAGGTCCTGCCCATTGTGGGAAAGGGGGGGATGCAGGTAATTTTCATGATCAAGTAAAGTTTAATCTGGAGGCTTGACAACAATCAACTCACCCATATTTCAGAATTCAAATTCAACCAACTACCATGGCGAGATTCGAAGCCGGAACCCCAGACCATTGCTCTAGGTTTGTGGTTTACCAGTTCAGGGACCTATACTACTAGGCCACAGGAGGAACCCACTTGCCTTTTAACATTTCTGACTCTTCCTGGACAAGCCAATTATGCCGAGCTAGTTGTGTGATGGATGATTTCGCCATTGATTGGCTCTCACTAGTTAACCTTTTTTACAATGAGCCTCCAATGATTGAAGTCCATGACTTGCACTCAGCATTTGCTGAGAGGACCAGCAGAGGTACTGCACCCAATTGAAGAGACAAAGGTTTCAGAGCTCACCATGCAGCCAGACTCCAACATGTGCTGTTGCAGCGGCATCATCGCTGCTCTTTGCCAGCCCCCCGCCAACCCTCCCTGGGATCTCAGGATGTCTGTGCACATGGGCCTCATGTTCTCATCCTTGGGGAGTTCTGAGGGCCACTAAGGTTGTTCAAGTTCATGCCTATCTGTGATGCTGAGTTGGGAGGACTCACATGGGGTATTGGCCAATGTGGGAGATAATAAGGGAGTGGAGCTCAGTGAGAAGGCGATCACAGCAGTGCCTGGCCATCAGTTGTATGCTTTATGGGTTATATGGCCAATGCGTCACGGCATTGACAGGACTCCTCAGTGCTCCCATCCTGTTTCCTCCTTTTCAGTTATTGCAAATATACAAACATGGAGCCTGTGGAGTTGGCTATTATCCTACTAGCGTGGGGCAGGGGAAACGATGCCAACATCAACATGCGGGTTTGCAGAGGCAGTAGCACTCTCGGAGCACGGCCTGCTCAGCAGCTGGAGGCTACACCACACTGGGTTGTCATTCAGAGGTGACAATACTGGGCCAGAGTGCACTAACGATGAATGGGTTACCTGCAGATGAATGAGGACCAGTGCAGGAGGAGATTATGGATGTCCCTGGGGGTGGTCACCCAACTTTGCCAGGTTTTTGCAGGAGTTGGCGCCACATGGGCTGAAAGGTTACCAATGCCTGTTGCCCAAATGGTAGCAGTTGCCCTGAGCTTCTATGCAATTGGCTCATTTCAGAGTTCCACCGGTGACCTTTGTTGCATTTTGCAGACGTCCACAATAAGGGTGACAATAAGTGGTGATGGAAGATCGCTAGATGGATGGACATTTGGTGTAGGTGAGGTGACTGCCTTGATATTTCTCCTTTCAAGGACAGGGTGTGGTTGTCCAAGGACCATATGATGCAGAAGGGTGATGATGACTTGCAATGAGGACAGAGCATTGGTCCTCAAATATTTCCTGCGCATGTCGGACTCCTGCCTGATGGAAGGCTGATCATTAACTGATCAGGGTGATATCGGGATGCATCCATCCTTATTGATGCAGGCTCCTCCGCGGTTGAGGTGCTGATGAGGGTGTGTACCACTAGTGCAAGGTGAACGGCTCTCACAAGGCTTTAGCTGCTGGCTTGTGTTGAATTCAGGCTTACCCAGGTGAATGCGGGGTGGTGGGAGGGCAGGAGTGTGGGCATGCTGATTGTTACCAGGATGGCATTGACATTACTACATTGTGCCAATGTGAGGGAAGGTCAACCAATCAGATAACATCCTCGCAGACAGGATATCGGTTCAATGGGTTGCCCATACAGCCTATAGAGCATACAACCGATGGCCAGGCACTGCTGTGATCGCCGTCTCACTGAGCTCCACTCCCTCATTATCCCCTATATTGGCCAAGCAGTGGGCATTTGGTCTTTATGTGAAAGATGAAAGGACTTGCAGCAATGAAATGAGGGTGGGATCGCACTAGGGAGGTCCAAAAGGTGACATTTAATATGTAATAATATAGGTGCTCACATAAGTGCTCATTAGGAAATCGTGCCAAACATCACTCATGCCCACGCTATAACACTATAATTTCTTAACATTAGTTACCCTGTCACTACATCTAGGTGTATCCCCAGGATCTACAGCTGAGGTTGAGGCAGCCTACTGTCTGCCACGCCCTGTTTCCTGAATGACCTAGGCCACTGTCCCCTGGAGAGCCGGGTATTGTAATGCCACCCTCGTCGGTGTGCGGGGCTAGAGGTGTGTCTGTCACAGGAAGGGTGGAGTCAAATGGCCTAGACAGCCCCAGGGTTTCCTGGGTGGGAAGCCCCAGGCTGTGCACCAGCTGTTCCTCCTCCCTGTGGGGGCTCAGGGGCAACTGGCCTCCTTCATGGGATAGAGGGGCAGCTGGAGTGATCCAGAAGCCCCACCGTACTATGGCGCTGGCTCGTGTGGATGCCCACACATGCCTGCACTATGCAATTCATGCCAACAAGCAATGAGTGCCATCAACCATGAAGTGGACATTCCTCATCATGGAATGAACTTTCTGAACCATGGAGTGGACATTCTCCGCCATGGAGTGAATGTGCTGCACTGAGCTAATCGGGTCAGGAAAGGTAAATACTGCTGCATGTTTACCTACATTTTAATGTGTGCATCACCTCAGCCCTCACTCGACCTTGTCAAACCGACTCCATCATCTCACTCCTTCACTTACCTTCCAAACGCACCCATCCTTCTCTTTCTATGCACTCCCTCTCACCTCCATCCTCTAGCGCTCCGCCATCACCACTCATTGTCACCCCCATACAGTTTTATGCCCCATCCTCATGGTCAATATCACTAAATGCAGCGCATCCATCAAATGAACACATGACATCACATTCATTTGTAAGTCTGCTCTTTTCCTCATTACAAACCAAGGTGGAGGGGGAGAGGGAGAGGTGACCCTGCACAGAGCTCTGAAATAATGGCTGCAAATCAGCGACGTATCAGCATCCCTGACTGTCGGAGATGAGGACATGGGTGTCTGCCATCGATCTGACAATGCTATTGAATATCAGCCACCGTCATACCGCACAATACCCAACATGTTGATTTGATTTTGGCGAAATATGGTCATTTTAAGGATCATTTACAATGTACTTACCTTGTCGGTGCAAATTCCTATCTTTACCCCCCCCCCCCCCCCCCCCCCCCCCCCCCACCCAACCGAGGTCTTGACACATGCAGCAGGAGTCCATGGATTTGGTGAAGAATGAATGTGCAGAAGAGCTAGTTCATTCCAGAACCAGTAAAACATATTTGGTGGAATTCTCCATTCCTGAGATGAAGTGTTGACGCCGGGACAGGATTCGTGGACTTTCACGACAGCAAAACTGGCGCCGCACCTAGACCGATTCAATAACATGAGGGGCTAGCACCAGCGCCACATGGAACACAATCGATTCCAATGGGAAACGATGCCGGATTCACTGGATTCGCGATTGACACTCAGGAGGCTGACAAGCTGCAGCCACATATACACACTTCACTCCCCAGTCAACAAGATGGCAGTGAGGGGAGCGGTGCCAAGATGCACTGATGCCAAACTCGAGACCCTCCTGGGTGCAGTGGAGGAGAGGCACGCAACCCTGTACCCCAGCCCAGGAAGGAGGCTGTCAGCCGCCGCCATTTGCCGAGCCTGGGTGCAGGTGGCTGAGGTCAGCGCCACCAGCAAAACTGTCCGGACCGGCATGCAGTGCCGGACGAAACTGCATGACCTCCTCAGGGCGGCCAGGTTGAGTAGGCAGCCCTGTGCCCCTGGCACCAACCCCCGTCCCACACACCCATAACCTCACTCTCTACCCCCCCCTCCGCTACTTGGAGGGCATCCAAACCCCACCCTACACCCCATGCCGGCACCCATTCCAGCGACCATGGCTGGGTGCTCTGGCCACTGAGGCAACCAGCTACCCATCCCCTGGGCTGCATGCGTCGGATTGTCTAACATTGTGCGTTTCCTGTTTTCTGCCCCCCCCCCCCCCCCCCCCCCTCCTACCCCAGGAGTATGCCACCCATAATCAGTGAGAGTGGGAGAAAACTGGAGGCGGAACTTCCAACCTGCGGCTGAGCAGAGGACCCTGGACACAGTTGGCGGCCGAGAGGAAGTGGAGGTTGCCGGGATGGAGATCAGCCGCGGACGAGGAAGTTACAGCTGTCTCCAGCACCCTTCACCCATACCACAGACACTCACCTCGGTTGGCCACTTTAGTGAAGAGGCTCCTGTGACACTATCTAGTGCGCACCACACAGCTGCTCTGGTACATCAGGTGGAGGTAGGACGGTCAGAGGGCAGGCCATCCCCAAGGACTAGCTGTTGTTCAGATGGGTTTCAGGCCTCTTGAACGGACATAGCCATCTATAGTGGAGATGCAGTTGCGGACCCAGGGACTACATGTCGGTGAGCATCCAGCACCTGCCGGTGCAGTTGGAGGAGTCCAACCTGGTGCAGGAGCAGGAGGTGATGTTGACCATGTGTGCCACCCAGGCCAACACCACACGGGTGGCATCCCCAGTGGAGGCATTATGTGCGAGGGCTGCGGCTATGGATGAGCATGTGCAAGGCCTGGGGCAATCTGTGCAGGCGCTGGCCGTTTTATGGATATTAGACATTTTAATTCCCAATTCTTTTTAAAATGAATTCAAATTTCACCTCCTCACCTGAGGAAGGAGCAGTGCTCTGAAAGCTCGTGTTTGAAACAAACATGTTGGACTTTAACCTGGTGTTGTCAGACTTCTTACTGTGCTCACCCCAGTCCAACGCCGGCATCTCCACAGTGTAAGTAAGAAAGCAGCTGCAAGCACATTGCAATATTTACCTGAGTTTTAATCAGTTCCTTCAATTTCCATTGCTTCCCCCACGTTGGGCGCGATTCTCCGATGCCGCGCGGCATCGGGAAAGCCGTCGTGAACTCGGCCTAGTTTCACGACGGCGTCGGAAGCCGCTCCTCGCACCCTTTTCACCCAGGGGGCTAGGAGCGGCGTTGTGAGAAACTCGGCCGCCGGGCCTTGACGCTTGCGTCAAAGCGGCGCGCCGAGAATGACACGACGGCGGCGCCTAAGTGACATCAGCCACGCATGCGCAGGTTGGCTGGCTCCAATCCGCGCATGCGCGGTTGCCGTCTTCCCCTCCACTGCCCCGCAAGACATGGTGGCTTGATCTTGCAGGGCGGCGGAGGGGAAAGAGTGCATCTCTTAGAGACGCCGCCCGACGATCGGCGGGCACGGATCGCGGGCTAGTCACCTCCCGAGCACGCCCGTGGTGCTCGTTCTTCTCTCCGCCCCCCACAGGCCCCACACTTTGCTGTCGCGCGATGTTCACGCCGGCAGCGACCAGGTGTGGTTGGCGCCGCCGTGAACCGGTCGGGTTCGTCAGGCCACTCGGCCCATCCGGGCCGGAGAATCGCCGGTCGCCGTAAAAAACGGCGAACGGCGATTCCGCGGCAGCCATTTTGGGGGGGGTGGGAGAATCGCAGGGGGTGCCAGGGCGGCGTGTCGTGATTCGCCCGGCCCTTCTGCGATTCTCCCACCCAGCGTGGGGAGCGAAGAATCGCGCCCGTTGTTTTCAGTAAGTTTCAGGAAGTCGGGATAAACTGTCGATAGAAAATCAATGTTAAAGTTGTGGTGACACATCACTCCAATTGACCACTTCACATACGTGAATAGGCAGATCTCCTCTCCCGAGAGGGTTGTGCACACCAGCCTGGCACACTCGAGCTAAGTATGGAAATTGGTCGGGTGGAACTAGATGACTTCCATGGGAATGTTAAAGTCCTATCTCTTCAGGTTGGCAATGTTAATTTTATTTTGCTTGGAAAGCAAACAGTTGGCATGGCAATGGGATTATGATACCGTAATTTAAATATGATGATTCTAAAGTTGTCATAGCAATTCGGAGAAATCGGTAGCTGAATAGAAGGATATATTTTAGGAGTCCTTGGTCCTGCCCTCCTGGGAGTGGGAGGTGGGCACATGGACATTCACTCCCAATAAACTCAAACTTAACATATGTATTCCCATTGGGAAGTGCTTGTTGTCCCCATTCTAAAAATGACCTGAAGGCTCTGCACAAAGGTCTGTGATCAGTCTATGGCCCCCAAATCGACAGTGTGATACCCATCCTCTCTGCAGACGGCAATCAGCTCCGAACAAATGGCTATGAGATTTTCTCTCACTGGGTAGAGCACTCTCCTGAACTAACAATCCATAGTGTGCAATTATACCATTGAGCCACTTGCACAGCACCACACACTGGAATAGCTTGCTCCTTGGTGCTTCTCAAGCTGAAGTTACCAAGGCCATATAGCAGCTTTCTATTTGTGAGAAGCTGATGGCAACCCACCTAAAATATTCAGGTATGGAGGGACTGACATGGTGCTTCTGCCTAATCTAAAATGAAGGTACTGTGCCCCATGACTACACGGATGCCTCCATAACTCACTTCTGCAAATGGAAAGGGAGTATGTCCACCTATGACAATCACTATGGAACGTAACAGGTTGGATTCTCCGATCCGCCAGCCACCTTTTCCTACGTGGTGCGTCCTCATCATCAGCGGGTTAGGGCAGCATGTGGCGCAGTGGTTAGCACTGGGACTGCGGCGCTGAGGACCCGGGTTCGAATCCCGGCCCTGGGTCACTGTCCGTGTGGAGTTTGCACATTCTCCCCATGTCTGCGTGGGTTTCACCCCCACAACCCAAAGATGTGCAGGTTAGGTGGATTGGCCACGCTAAATTGCCACTTAATTGGAAAAAAATAATTGGCTACTCTAAATTTATAAAAAAAAAAAAAAAAATCATCAGCGGGTTCTTCCATTCCGACAACACTCCAATGGGATTTCCCATTGTGGCCACCCCACGCCGTTGGGAAACCCTCGGGCATGGGTGCGCTGCCAGCAAAGTGGAGCATCCCGCCAACGAATAGTTCCACCTAACTTCTTTCAACAGCAGGAAAAATTATTGCAACGGTTATTCTGAATTGGATTGTCATTCACCGAATTGACATTATGTACCCTGAATAACACTGTGCCTTCTGTGACGGATGAGGAACAAGAGACAGGGGGTGAGACTCTCCCTTGCCCACGCCAAAAACTGGAACGGCGATTGGGCAGAAATTGGCTCACGATGCCAAAATCAGGGCAAGTGCCGGTTTGACCCGGTTTGACACTGGGTCATGATACCCAGCCCCCTCCAAATCAGGGCTATCGGAACGCGCACCACGCACAGTCGCAACCCCAACCCTGTTGGAATGTCGTTGACCAATCCACCCGCGACGCTCCGTCTCCAATGAGCCAAGTTCCCAACGGCTGTGGGGTTGAGGTGGGGGGGTTACACAGTCCAGCACAGCCGGCGCTATCTTGTCCGACGTGATCTGTGCATATGTAGGGGGTGTAGGTGTACGCAAGGCTGCAGCTCGTCAGCCCTGCACATGTGCAACATGAGGCCTGGTGATTCTCCAGCCGCTTTCCGCGGGTGTTTCACACGGCGCTGGTGCTTGCCCCTCACCGGTAGCAGATTTGGTGAGGTTTTTGCGCCGATCTTCCCATCGTGAAACGCCACAGACCTTCCGTTGGCATCGGCACTTAGCCTCAGGACAGAGAATCCAACTCATGGGCTGGAATTCATCAGCCATTGGGATTCTCTTTTCCTGCCCCCAGCGCATCCCTGCCCATGGGTTTCCGGGTGGCATGGGGCAACTTCAATGGGAAATCTGATTGACAAGAGACGGGAGTGTGAATCCTAATGCCAGCGAACAGCGCGCCGCCAAGAAACACATGGCCGGGAATCCCACCCATAATCTTTGTAGTATATCAAATTCAGGAAATGTCCTGCGATCAATATAAGGATATCTATATGGAATTTGTTTTGCTCATTTCACAATGGCATGCTGGACAATGTGATACAAGCTGCTATGTCATCAGATTCCTTTCCTGTCACCAGTGACACCAAGCAAGGCTATGTATTGGCACGAGCTGTATTTTCCATATACTTCTCGGCCTTCTCGAGTTCGCAATCAAAGATATTGACACAGGATTGCACATCGAGACTTGGTCTAATGTCACACATAAGACAACATCAACCTAGACTGTAAACCAATCTTTGTTTGTGCTGAACACTCATCTGTCGAAGCAATTGTCTAAAGCCACCTACACTGATAATTAATAATGATTTACAATCAACAATTCCAGATAGCACACCAGCAGGGTCCTTGGCTGATTGGAATGTATTAGTTGTTCCTTACATAAGGATCATTGAGACAAGTCTGCTCCTGCCCTGGGGAGTCACCTACAAGGAATGTCAAATGGCATACTCGTGCTCATTTGTTCCCCTTAGAAGAAAAAATTATTGTTTGCAGCTTACAGCTTTCCAACCAGAACACAAAATTATTCTCATAATGTACCGTTTTGATCAGGTGAGGAGGGGTAGAATGGCTCCCAATGTTCTCACTAATAGATAGACTGGCAGGGTTCAAACTTGTAGGATGGATGGAGAGAGAGAGAGAGACAGCACCCACTCAGGGTTCTGCCTCTTGAGTTCTGGATGGCCAGGTGAAAAGGAGCTTCTTAAAACACAAAGCAGGATTAGTTGGATCATCGCATGATCCCTTCTCAACAACTGACTGATTACCCAAATATGGTCATAACAGTTTGATTTCAAGTCCATGCTTTAGATATGATTGGATTTTTTGACATGTGAGTTTATTTCCTAGTGAGTGTCCATTTCCCCAAAAAGGATTGTGTCCCAGTTGAACCCAGTTGAACATACAACTGATTGTCTGGATGTTTTAGGAATCCGCCAGAAGATCCATAGAATCCAATAGGATTCCTACAGTTCAGAAGGAGGCCATTCGGCCATAGAGTCTGCACCAAACCTCCGCAAGAGTATTCTACCTAGCCCCCCCCGCCCAATCTCTGTGATCCCGTGCATTGATCATGGCCAATCCACCTAACTGCACATCTTTGGACTGTGGGAGGAAACCAGAGCACCTGGAGGAAACCCACACAGGCACGGGGAGAATGTGCAAACTCTACACAGACGATCACCCAAGGTCAGAATCGAACCTGGGTTCCTGGCGCTCTGAGGCAGCAGTGCTAGCCACTGTGCTACCGTGCCATTCTAAATCAAAGTGCAGAATGTGGACATTGGGCCCACCAACTCCGAAATGCTGAGTGTGCCCTCTACTACTTGAGCTAATTCCCCCAAGATGTGGTCATTCTCAATCCTCTGAGGTGATTGTCTTTGATGTTTCTTTTAGACCATCTGACTCCACTAAATTAGCTTTGGAATTTATACGGTACAGTTATACAAATGTCAACCATCTTAGAAACTGTTTTATGACTAATGCTGTTCAGTCTTTTAAAACTCAGCCAGCAGTTTCAGCCCAATAAATAAATAAAGTCAATATCATTTTTTACATTTGTTATTTTTTTCACGAAATGTTCAGCAGACACATTAAGTTCAGGAGAATTCATATTAACTGAAATTATAACAGCAATATACCTGACAGGGAATGATAGGCACATGATATTATTACATCAATACAAGTCTCTGTCCTCTTACAATAATCTCAGACTCCATAAATTAAAAATGGCTCTGTGCAAGGATTATGAGTTTGAGGTTCTGAACTATGCCATTTGTCTGTGAGTCTTTACTGCATTGTGAAGCTCTTTCAAACAAATATTTCTTGACTTTGTTTGTTTTAATTATTCAGGTATATGATGATGGAAAATATTTGTACCTTGTCATGGAATTAATGAGAGGAGGAGAACTGCTTGATCGGATTCTGAGGCAGAAGTGTTTCTCAGAGAGAGAGGCCAGTGCAGTACTTTATACAATTACAAAGACTGTGGAATATCTACACTCACAAGGGGTATGTTCTAATTGTCATTTGGTGGGACAGAATTTGAGAATTGCTGAAATAAAGAAACATGTTGAAGCTTTTCGTCTTGCACTCATCAGGACTCTATGGCCGGAATCTTCACAAAAATGGACAGAATGTTGGCTCATGCGGGAAAACCAGTGTGAAGCTTGCAGTCAAACCTGCAAATGTAATGTTAATTCATGCAAATCGGGGGCTCACGTTCTTCCTGGGCATGAACCTAATTACGTCACCTGGGGGGAGCGAGGAAGATCTCATTCTGAGATCTCGCTGGCGCAGATCCTATTTTTCGTTTCTCGGGTGGTTTGGCGGCTATTACAGGATTTGTGCACATGGTCAACAGGGCTATTAGATCGTGGCCTATATCTGTATTCTTAATAAGTGTCCTGATGAGTGTAAGATGAAAAACCTTGAATCTTGAAGGTTTCAATTTCAGTGGTGTATAACAAAAGCATAGTTACCCAGTTGCACTGTATGCACACAAAAATAAACTTGTGAGTATGATGTATGCTTTCAAGGGAGCCCTGTGTTTAAACGCTGTCCTTTCCTTGGAACATCCACATTTTCCTGGGCAGATTACATCCACTACAGACCCCTGTCCCTGGGAGTTGGGAGAAAAATCTGCCATCCAGGATGAAATATTATTACTGGGCGGCACGCTGGCACAGTGGTTAGCACTGTTGCTTCACAGCACCAGGGATCTGGGTTCGATTCCTGGCTTGGGTCACTGCCAGTGCGGAGTCTGCACGTTCTCCCCGTGTCGGCGTGGGTTTCCTCCGGGTGTTCCGGTTTCCTCCCACAAGTCCCGAAAGACGTGCTGTTAGGTGAATTGGACATTCTGAATTCTCCCTCTGTGTAACCAAACAGGTGCCGTAGTGTGGCGACTAGGGGCTTTTCACAATAACTTAATTGCAGTATTAATGTAAGCCTACTTGTGACACTAATAAAGATTATTATCATTAAAAGCACACAATTGTGAGGGCAGGCAAAATACCCAATAAGAACTTAGTGCATGGGCTGTTAAAGGATGCTGAGAAGCATTAGCTTATGGTGAAGGAGCGTATGGACATTAGGCATTTTAAGGAGATCCAATCAAAAGCAAGTGCAATGAGGAGATTCTCATAAGATATGTTGGAATTTGAATTACCACTATCACTTGCCTGGAATACAGAACCTGAAGGTCGATTTCCCCCCCCCCCCCCATATATTGTTCTGGAAATCTAAGAAAAAAGTAAAATCTTGCATTGGCATAGCTCCTTTCATGATCTCAGAATGTCCTCAAGTACTTTGCAGCTGAGGAACTACAGTTCAAATGTGATTAGTTTTATAGTGTAGCCAGTTTGTGTACAGTTAGACCCCACAAACAAGAATATAAATGGCACAATAATCTGTTTCCATGATAATTGGTTGAGGGATAAACATTGGCCATAACACTGGGAAAAATGCTAACACTAGCTCTTCTGTCCATTGTGCTATTGAGTTAAAGGATAACAGGTCACTGTAAGAGGCGTAGTAAATTGGCTGCTGAGTTTCTTGCATTACAACAGTGATTACACTATGATGTAAAGTACTTTGTGATGCCCTGAAATTGTGAAAGGTATAGATATTTTTTTCTCCAGTTTAATTTGGTGACTGTTATGCAGGTTCAGAGCTTTCCACGCATTCCATGATTCCAGCTCCTGTTGAAATGAATGTAGGCAATTTCAACCCAAGGCCAGCAGAATGAAGTCAGGAAGATGCTCATTGTGAACAGTGAAAATGTCACACTGGTGTAGAAGTGGGCAGTACGGTAGCATTATGGATAGCATAATTGCTTCACAGCTCCAGGGTCCCAGGTTCGATTCCGGCTTGGGTCACTGTCTGTGCGGAGTCTGCACATCCTCCCCGTGTGTGCCTGGGTTTCCTCCGGGTGCTCCGGTTTCCTCCCACAGTCCAAAGATGTGCAGGTTAGGTGCATTGGCCATGATAAATTGCCCTTAGTGTTCAAAAGTGCCCTTAGTGTTAGGTGGGGTTACTGGGTTATGGGGATAGGGTGGAGGTGTTGACCTTGGGTAGGGTGCTCTTTCAAGAGCCGGTGCAGACTTGATGGGCCGAATGGCCTCCTTCTGCACTGTGCATTCTATCTATGTAAATGTCAATTCAGTTTTTGGGGTAACCTAGATGGGGAGTCATTCTTTTCCTCTATTCTCTATTTTGCCCATTCTCTATCTCGCCCATTCTCTCTTTTGCTCATGCTATACTTGATTTGGGCCTGCCTGGTGCTGACAATGGGTTCTCAAAATGGGAAGTGTTTTCAACTGACATCCTTTACCCTGATGAGGACAACAGTGACACCATGGCTAGAATTTCCTTTGCAGTTGAAATCCTTGTGTGTGCAATTTTCTGGTTAATACATTGGTATGAAATTTTCCTGTCCGCTAATTTAAAAAGTAATCATAACCTCATTTATCTTGAAAGAACTTGAAGATAGCAGGTTGAAGGTGATTTTCACTTTTACCGCCTGGGCAATTTCTAAATGAGGCGGATGATCTGCTCTGCTGGATTACTGCTTGGGCAGCAAAAGAGGTAATTACTGACTGCCGACTCAGTACAAGATTGCCCACTACTGCGTACTAGGGGTGATTATGAAATCCATCACTTCCAGTAAGGAACAATATTCACAGATAGAAGACATCAGGAAATCTCCAGCCTGAAACTTGTTCATTTTTGATTTATTGCTGGTGATTCAGTGCTGCTTTCTCATTCCTGATAGGTTGTTCATCGAGATCTGAAGCCAAGTAACATTTTGTATGTGGATGAGTCAGGAAATCCAGAATCCATTAGGATATGTGACTTTGGTTTTGCCAAGCAGCTCCGGGCTGAGAATGGCCTTCTAATGACTCCGTGTTATACAGCCAATTTTGTAGCACCTGAGGTAAGGGGACATCACTATATGTTGATTGTCTGAAGAGATTAACAAGAACTCATCAACACTGTAAACCGATGCTTGTTTTGAATGGCCTTTTCTGTAGTTTTGTTGATTTTTCAAACATATTCTTCAAAATACGTCATATTTAGATTAGGATTGATACATTCAAGTGCATTGAATAGGAGAATAGGAATGTTCTTGTTCGATAGTGGCCTTTTTCAAAGTGAACTATCAGATGATTTTTTTCTTGAATATGTTATTCATTCCTCTGTGGGAGTTAGTTCCTTGTACAGTTTAGGTAAGCATTCAGGGTAATGGGTCTAGTTTACACCATTTCTACAGTTACAAAAATAGGTATAATATGCATGACTGAAAAACAAAAATAATTACCTTTCAAATATTTTAAAGGCCAGAGATGCCAATCTATTTTGATTGTGTTTGGGGACTTTCAAACATTTTTTCGGAAAAGGATTTGGACATGAGTGGGATTGGAATATTACTTTAATGCTAATGGTTTAAAATCTGTTTTTCGTTCGTGTGCTGTTGCAATTGAGCAAAGAAACGATGGGTGTATTAGACCATAAGATATAGGAGCAGAATTAGGCCACTCGGCCCATCGAGTCTGCTCCGCTATTCAATCATGGCTGATATTTTCTCATCCCCATTCTCCTGCCTTCTCCCCATAACCCCCGATCCCCTTATTAATCATGAACCTATCTATCTCTGTCTTAAAGACACTCAGTGAATTGGCCTCCACAGCCTTCTGCGGCAAAGAGTTCCGCAGATTCACCACCCTCTGGCTGAATAAATTCCTCCTCATCTCTGTTTTAAAGGATTGTTCCTTTAGTCTGAGATGTTGTCCTCTGGTTCTAGTTTTTCCACCAAGAGGAATCATCCTCTCCACGTCCACTCTATCCAGGCCTAGCAGTATCCTGTAAGTTTCAATAAGATCCCCTTTCATCCTTCTAAACTCCTAACGAGTACAGACCTAAAGTCCTCAAACATTCTTCATACGACAAGTTCTTCATTCCAGGGATCATTCTTGTGAACCTCCTCTGGACCCTTTCCAAGGCCAGCATATTCTTCCTTAGATATGGGGCCCAAAACTGCTCACAATAGTCCAAATGGGGTCTGACCGAGTTTATACAGCCTCAGAAGTACATTCCTGGTCTTGTATTCTAGCCCTCTCGACATGAATGCTAACATTGCATTTTATTCTTAACTTCCGACTGAACCTGCATGGTAACCTTAAAAGAATCGTGAACAAGGACTCCCAAGTCCCTTTGTGCTTCTGCTTTCCGAAGCATTTCCCCATTTAGAAAATAGTCCATGCCTAAATTCCTCCTTCCGAAGTGCATAACCTCACACTTTTGATAAGTTTACCCAAGAGATAATGAGAAATCACAAACATGGAGCCATAATGGTCTGGAACAAGAAATGCTTCTTCAGCCCATTGTAGCTGCTTCCAATGGGCATTCACAACTAATGAAGCTTGATGATAGGATCAGACAGAAGGGCTGTGTAAATGTGTTGGGTTCCCTAAACACTGACAACAAAGGACTTGTACCAAAAAGTAGTTTATTCGCAGGCTTGGCAGCTACTTCATGCTTGTGCTCTGCCCGTGCTCCCTGAGATAACCCCCACGCTCCCAACACATGACCTTTTTGTAGCCATGTCATCACCTTCTCATGTGGCCACTTGGTCTACATCTTCCCCATTTAGTTGGAATACCCAGTGGTATAGAATATGAGAGTGTGCGCCATTGGAAACAATGTACGGACCATTTTGTAACCTACAAGCTGACAATACATAACTATTTTACAGATATAGTGAGGCATGGATTAAGCTGTTGCAGCTGGTGCATAGCTCATTGCATCTCCTTTACCCTACCCCCTTTTCACAGCAGAACGATGAGATTCAAAAGTCAGTTCTAGACTGAATGGTAATGAAGTCCTGGAACCTTGGGCGGATTCTCCTCTCTGACAGCAGAGTGTCAGCGCCGACGGCAAAACAGGAGTGTTTCACTCCGCGTTCGGTGCCCGTTCTGGGACCCCCATTCTGCGCCGTACAAGGGGGCCAGCAGGGGCGCGGCGGGAAGCGGGGGGGTGCGGCCTCGGAGCCGCATCAGAGATGCGGCGCCACGCAATCGATGCGATGCCGCATTGCACATAAGGCGACGCAAGCGCACAGGCTGCCGATGGAGCAACATGGCGCCACGGCGAGCAGTGCCCCGGTTCACAGACCATGATCTGGAGATGCTCCTGGACGCCCTCGAGGAGAGGAGAAGGCAAAAGTACCCTGGACCTGGCCAGAGGGTCCCACTCAACATGGCCCAGCATCTGTGGAGGGAGGTGGACATGGCCGTCAGTGCCATTGCATTGAGACCCAGGTCTGGCGAGCAGTGCCGCAAAAATATCAACGGCCTACTGAGGGCAGCCAGTGTGAGTACCCAGCAGTGCCCATGGCACCAATCCCCCTACCCCCACATGTGTAACACCCACCTCCTCCCCACGGGGAACGGTACAAACACAGCTGTGACCCGCAAGCTGCAGCTACCCATGCAAGCCACATTGGCCGTGTGCCCTGTGCATCCATGCCAACATAGATCCAACTGCATGCATCGGACCGCCTAACAATTGTGTCATTTCACGCCCCCGCCAGGAGAAGAGCGGCCATAACCAGCGAGAACGTGCCCAAACTGGAAGGGGTGAACCTGACTTGCGGCCCCTCACCGTGCACGTGCAGAGGGCACTGGACATAGCTGGTGCACCCGAGGACCGGGGGATTGCCCATGCTGAGATCGGGGGCGCACCACCAAGTGAGATCCACCCCCTGCCTGGTCCCTTTCCCCTCAGCCCTCTTCCCTCAGCCCTCTCCCCTCAGCACACTACCCCAGCACTCTCCCCTCAGCACTCTCCCCTCAGCCCTCTCCCCTCAGCCCTCTCCCCTCAGCCATCTCCTCTCAGCCCTCTCCCCTCAGCCCTCTCCCCTCAGCCCTCTCCCCTCAGCCCTCTCCCCTCAGCCCTCTCCCCTCAGCCCTCTCCCCTCAGCCCTCTCCCCTCAGCCCTCTCCCCTCAGCCCTCTCCTCTCAGCCCTCTCCCCTCAGCCCTCTCCCCTCAGCCCTCTCCCCTCAGCCCTCTCCCCTCAGCACACTACCCCAGCACTCTCCCCTCAGCACTCTCCCCTCAGCACTCTCCCCTCAGCCCTCTCCCCTCAGCCCTCTCCCCTCAGCCCTCTCCCCTCAGCCCTCTCCCCTCAGCCCTCTCCCCTCAGCCCTCTCCCCTCAGCCCTCTCCTCTCAGCACACTACCCCACCCCTCTCCCCTCAGCCCTCTCCCCTCATCCCTCTCCCCTCAGCCCTCTCCCCTCAGCCCTCTCCCCTCAGCCCTCTCCTCTCAGCCCTCTCCCCTCAGCCCTCTCCCCTCAGCCCTCTCCCCTCAGCCCTCTCCCTCAGCCCTCTCCCCTCAGCACTCTCCCCTCAGCACTCTCCCCCTCAGCACTCTCCCCTCAGCCCTTTCCCCTCAGCACTCTCCCCTCAGCCCTCTCCCCTCAGCCCTCTCCCCTCAGCCCTCTCCCCTCAGCACTCTCCCCTCAGCACTCTCCCCTCAGCACTCTCCCCTCAACCCTCTCCCATCAGCACTCTCCCCTCAGCCCTCTCCCCTCAGCACTCTCCCCTCAGCCTTCTCCCCTCAGCCCTCTCCCCTCAGCCCCCTCCCCTCAGCACTCTCCCCTCAGCCCTCTCCCCTCAGCCCTCTCCCCTTAGCCCTCTCCCCTCAGCCCCCTCCCCTCAGCCCCCTCCCCTCAGCCCTCTCCCCTCAGCCCTCTCCCCTCAGCCCCCTCCCCTCAGCCCCCTCCCCCTCAGCCCTCTCCCCTCAGCCCCCTCCCCTCAGCTCTCTCCCCTCAGCTCTCTCCCCTCAGCCCTCTCCCCTCAGCCCTCTCCCCTCAGCCCTCTCCCCTCAGCCCTCTCCCCTCAGCTCTCTCCCCTCAGCCCTCTCCCCTCAGCTCTCTCCCCTCAGCCCTCTCCCCTCAGCCCTCTCCCCTCAGCTCTCTCCCCTCAGCTCTCTCCCCTCAGCTCTCTCCCCTCAGCTCTCTTCCCTCAGCACTCTCCCCTCAGCTCTCTCCCCTCAGCCCTCTCCCCTCAGCCCTCTCCCCTCAGCCCTCTCCACTCAGCACTTGCCCCTCAGCCCTCTCCCCTCAGCCCTCTCCCCTCAGCCCTTGCCCCTCAGCCCTCTCCCCTCAGCCCTCTCCCCTCAGCCCTCTCCCCTCAGCCCTCTCCCTTCAGCCCTCTCCCCTCAGCTCTCTTCCCTCAGCCCTCTCCCCTCAGCTCTCTCCCCTCAGCTCTCTTCCCTCAGCCCTCTCCCCTCAGCCCTCTCCCCTCAGCTCTCTCCCCTCAGCCCTCTCCCCTCAGCCCTCTCCCCTCAGCTCTCTCCCCTCTCAGCCCTCTCCTCTCAGCCCTCTCCCTCAGCCCTATCCCCTCAGCCCTCTCCCCTCAGCCCTCTCCCCTCAGCACTCTCCCCTCAGCCCTCTCCCCTCAGCACTCTCCCCTCAGCCCTCTCCCCTCAGCCCTCTCCCCTCAGCCCCCTCCCCCTCAGCCCTCTCCCCTCAGCCCCCTCCCCTCAGCTCTCTCCCCTCAGCTCTCTCCCCTCAGCCCTCTCCCCTCAGCCCTCTCCCCTCAGCTCTCTCCCCTCAGCTCTCTTCCCTCAGCACTCTCCCCTCAGCTCTCTCCCCTCAGCCCTCTCCCCTCAGCCCTCTCCCCTCAGCTCTCTCCCCTCAGCTCTCTCCCCTCAGCTCTCTCCCCTCAGCTCTCTTCCCTCAGCACTCTCCCCTCAGCTCTCTCCCCTCAGCCCTCTCCCCTCAGCCCTCTCCCCTCAGCCCTCTCCACTCAGCACTTGCCCCTCAGCCCTCTCCCCTCAGCCCTCTCCCCTCAGCCCTTGCCCCTCAGCCCTTGCCCCTCAGCCCTCTCCCCTCAGCCCTCGCCCCTCAGCCCTCTCCCCTCAGCCCTCTCCCTTCAGCCCTCTCCCTTCAGCCCTCTTCCCTCAGCCCTCTCCCCTCAGCTCTCTCCCCTCAGCTCTCTCCCCTCAGCCCTCTCCCCTCAGCCCTCTCCCCTCAGCTCTCTCCCCTCAGCCCTCTCCCGTCAGCTCTCTCCCCTCTCAGCCCTCTCCTCTCAGCCCTCTCCCTCAGCCCTATCCCCTCAGCCCTCTCCCCTCAGCCCTCTCCCCTCAGCACTCTCCCCTCAGCCCTCTCCCCTCAGCACTCTCCCCTCAGCCCTCTCCCCTCAGCCCTCTCCCCTCAGCCCTATCCCCTCCGCACTCTCCCCTCAGCACTCTACCCCAGCACTCTCTCCTCAGCACTCTCCCCCCAGCCCTCTCCCCTCAGCCCTCTCCCCTCAGGTCTCTTCCCTCAGCTCTCTTCCCTCAGCACACTAACCCCAGCAGTTTCACCTCAGCACTCTCCCCTGAGCCCTTTCCCTTCAGCCCTCTCCTCTCAGCCCTCTCCCTCAGCCCTATCCCCTCAGCCCTCTCCCCTCAGCCCTCTCCCCTCAGCACTCTCCCCTCAGCCCTCTCCCCTCAGCACTCTCCCCTCAGCCCTCTCCCCTCAGCCCTCTCCCCTCAGCCCTCTCCCCTCAGCCCCCTCCCCTCAGCCCCCTCCCCTCAGCCCCCTCCCCTCAGCCCTCTCCCCTCAGCCCTCTCCCCTCAGCCCCCTCCCCTCAGCCCCCTCCCCCTCAGCCCTCTCCCCTCAGCCCCCTCCCCTCAGCTCTCTCCCCTCAGCTCTCTCCCCTCAGCCCTCTCCCCTCAGCCCTCTCCCCTCAGCCCTCTCCCCTCAGCTCTCTCCCCTCAGCTCTCTTCCCTCAGCACTCTCCCCTCAGCTCTCTCCCCTCAGCCCTCTCCCCTCAGCCCTCTCCCCTCAGCTCTCTCCCCTCAGCTCTCTCCCCTCAGCTCTCTCCCCTCAGCTCTCTTCCCCTCAGCACTCTCCCCTCAGCTCTCTCCCCTCCAGCCCTCTCCCCTCAGCACCTCTCCCCTCAGCCCTCTCCCCTCAGCACTTGCCCCTCAGCCCTCTCCCCTCAGCCCTCTCCCCTCAGCCCTTGCCCCTCAGCCCTCTCCCCTCAGCCCTTGCCCCTCAGCCCTCTCCCCTCAGCCCTCTCCCTTCAGCCCTCTCCCCTCAGCTCTCTTCCCTCAGCCCTCTCCCCTCAGCTCTCTCCCTCAGCTCTCTTCCCTCAGCCCTCTCCCCTCAGCCCTCTCCCCTCAGCTCTCTCCCCTCAGCCCTCTCCCCTCAGCTCTCTCTCCTCTCAGCCCTCTCCCTCAGCCCTATCCCCTCAGCCCTCTCCCCTCAGCCCTCTCCCCTCAGCACTCTCCCCTCAGCCCTCTCCCCTCAGCACTCTCCCCTCAGCCCTCTCCCCTCCGCCCTCTCCCCCTCAGCCCTATCCCCTCCGCACTCTCCCCTCAGCACTCTACCCCAGCACTCTCTCCTCAGCACTCTCCCCCCAGCCCTCTCCCCTCAGCCCTCTCCCCTCAGGTCTCTTCCCTCAGCTCTCTTCCCTCAGCACACTAACCCCAGCAGTTTCACCTCAGCACTCTCCCCTGAGCCCTTTCCCTTCAGCACTGTCCCCTCAGCACTCCCCCCTCACCCCGTATCGTGACCCACACTCCCCCTCACCTGCCTAACCGTGATGGTGTATAGTGTGTCGCAGGGCCACGTGGTGACCGACCCGGAGCACCTGGCAGACACCGCCCCCGGCCAGCGCCTGGGTGGCCAGCCCTAAGGGACTCAGCGATGCGGAGGGCAGCTCCAACAACAGCCCTCCGGCCCAGTACAGTGATGACACGACGACCCAGAACACCAGCACACAGGGGACAGACAGGCACGACACCACGACACAGGACACCAGCACACAGGGGACAGACAGGCACGACACCACGACACAGGACACAGGCACACAGGGGGCGGACAGGCACGGCACCACGACACAGGACACCAGCACACAGGGGACAGACAGGCACGACACCACGACACAGGACACAGGCACACAGGGGGCGGACAGGCACGGCACGACGACACAGGACACAGGCACACAGGGGACAGACGGACATGACACCACGATACAGGATACAGGCACACAGGGGACAGACGGACATGAAAGAACACAACACGACACCACCACGGAGGGGACGAACATACGGGACATGGCACCCAAGGGTACCCCCAACCGCAGGTCTGATGAAGACACCGAGGTTGGCCCCTGCACCCTCCGCCGCCGCAGATACTCTCACCTCAGTTGGCCATTTTAGTGATGAGGATTCTGGGACATTAACTGGTGCGCACCACACAGCTGATCCGGTACAGCAGGTGGAGGTTGGAGCAGCAGAGACGCCGGACGGTCAGAGGGCAGCCCAGCCCCGGGAAACACCTGCCGCTCAGACGGGTCCCGGGTTCCTGGAGTTCCCCTGCCCACCCATAGACCCGATGCAGTCAGGGACCCAGGGGGGTGAGAATGTGACAGCCGGTTTCCAGCACCTGCAGACGCAAGTGCCGGAATGTATCCGCATCCAGGAGCAGGAACTGGTGCCGTTCATGAGAGTCACACAGGCCAACACCGCACAGCTGTCGTCCGCAGTGGAGACAATGGTGGCAACAGTGCCGGGCATGAGACTGAGTTTGCAGGGCCTGGGGCTATCTGTGCACGCGGCCTCCGCAGCCCAGGACAGGGCTGCCCTCTCACAGGCAGCCATGAGCCAGGGCCAACTGAACATCGCAGAGGCGCTCAACAACCTGGCGTGGTCTCAGCAGTCCATGGCCCAGTCCCAGCAGGCCATCGCTGAGAGCATCAGCACGACCGCAACAGATAACCCCTGTCGCCCAGCAACCACAGGCGGGCGGGTGTCCCTCAAACATGGCGGGGATGAACAATTGGGAAAGTATAAAGGAGTCATGCACACTGCCAGGGTACCTGGCGCAGACGTGCAGGATCGTGATCCTGTGGTCACAGACCACCTGCACGTTCATTGAATATGTATCCTTCCTGTTCAGGCGCGTGACCTTTTCCTCCGATGTGTGCTGCATGGCGATGTTCACTCCATTGATTGCCCCCTGCACCATGGGTATCCGGGCAACAGCGACGAAACACGCTGTGCGGGCATCCTAGTGTGTGCCGTCGTACATCGCGTCGGTGACCGCCCAGATGCATCTGTGCACCGATGGCTGGGAGATGCCGGACAGGTCCCAACTCAGTGACTGGAACGACCCTGTCGTGAAGACGTTGAGTGCGACCGTCACCTTGACGACCACCGGAGGTGTATGTCCACCCCCGGTCCCACGTGGTGCCAGGTGTGCCATCAGGTGCCAGATGTGGGTGACGGTTTCCCGGCTCAGCAGGAGTCTCCCCCTGCTTGCCTGTCCGGGAGGTCCTCGAAGGACATGCGGGGCCGGTACACACGTCGCATTGGACGCCTCCGTGGCCGTTGCACACCCTCCTCCTCCTCATCATCCTCCTGCAGTGGCTCCCGCACGGCGTGGTGCTCCTCCTGTCCCTACGGGCTTGTGGCCCTGCGGCCTTGGCAGCTTGCACGTGTCCCACTGCAGCCTGCTGCTCTACAACAGGCCCTGCCACCTTCCTGTCACGCCCATGCTCTAGCTCCCACTGGTCCTCATGCAGGGCCGCAGCCCACGCCACGACGGCCAAACGAAGCTGGAAGATCGCTAAACATTGTACTATCTGTAAGGGGCGGGAGTAGACAGGGTTTCAGCATTGGTATACACCCCTCCACAACCAGGTGCCATGGTCTACATGGCCGGCCCGGTTGCCAGCACGCGGCCCATCCCTACCCCCTCGGTGCCCTGAGATCCGTCGGCCGTCCCCTCTGCCAGGGCCACCGTCTGGTGGCAGTGCCTGCACTGGGGGGCTCCAATGTGTGCGGCCCTGGACCCACCAGCTGGTGGGTGCCGCCAGTTTGGTGGGTGGGGTGCGGGTGTCTGGCACACGTCAGGACGGTCTGGCCGCCCGCACCGTGAAGCGAACGCGTTGGGTGGTCAGCCGCATGTCTGCCGTCATGGGGTCTGGTCATTGTACCCGCCCTGCCATGGTGGGCCGTGGCCGCCCGCAGCCTTTGTCGCCCCCACCGCTCCTTCCCGACCCCCACCCCCGGATGTGTGGTCCACCCCACCCCCCCCACCCCCAGCCTCGGATGTGTGGGCCACCCCCCAGATGTGTGGGCCACCACCCACCCCCCGATATGTGGGCCACCCCCCACCCCCGGATGTGTGGGCCCCCACCCCCGGGTGTGTGGGCCCCCTCCCCCAACACCCCCGGATGTGTGGGGCCCCTCCCCCAACACCCCAGGATTTGTGGGGCCCCTCCCCCAACACCCCCGGATGTGTGCCCCCCTCCCCCAACATCCCAGGATTTGTGGGGCCCCTCCCCCAAAACCCCCGGATGTGTGCCCCCCTCCCCCAACACCCCCGGGTGTGTGGGCCCCCTCCCCCAACACCACCGGATGTGTGCCCCCCCCCCCATCCCCAGATATGTGGGGCCCCTCCCCTAACGCCCCCCGGGGCCCACTCCACGCCGTCACCCACCTCCACCCGCAGCAGCAGCTAGCACAACTGGCTGACGCTGTTAGAACGGTGCCGGTCACACCATCGGGACTTCGGCCCATCCGGCCCGGAGGATCCCTGCTCCAGCGGGGAATCGCTGCAGCGACCGTTTTCGCCGATTCTCCGAGCGGCCGGGCGGCATGCGTGGGCGCCCGTTTTGCCACGTATCGGAGAATGGCGTCCCGGTGTCGGAGCAGCTTCGCGTGATTCGCGCGGCGCCGTGTCGATTCTCAGACCCGGCGGGAGGTCGGGGAATTCCGCCCCTTGTGATTGATTTTCTCAGATACCTGAGCGTATGGTTATGCCATTTGGTGGTGTTGTGGTCTTGCTCTAACCAGTGTCCTTTGAGTGGGTGATCCAACATGTCACTGAGCTGGCCTCTGGTGGAACCTGCATGTCCAGTGGTGTAGGGGTCCTGTGCCAGAGGCCAAATGACTGAAGTGCTGCGTTATCAGTTGGTGCTGGTTCTGTAGGTGCCAGCAGTTGCGTACATACTGGGCGCAATCTGAGGCTACCATGTAATTTCAGTTGCAGGGCACCTGCAAATCTTATGAATCTTAATTTTGCCCTCGCGCTAATCATGCGTGAGGGGTGGGGGTCTATAACAGGTGGCATGCGCAGGCACCTAGCCATGAATGAGTGGTGCTGGTCGGTGCCAGGCAATTCTGAGGAACAAGCTTGAAGATCGAATGTGGGAAAGGTGCAAGATGTCAGCTGGTGGATTGGGGGGTGGCAGGCAGAACTGATGCCAGGAGAGAGGTGGTGACATACACTTGCAGCTCTTTGGAAGTCGTTTGTCGTCTTCCGAAATTAGGCAGCGGTCCCCCTGGTCATGCTGCCCGAATTGAAGATATGACTCAGCTGATAGTACTTGTTTCAGTGCATGGAAAACCTAAGCGTTTTTGGAGGTCTTCCTTCATCTGTGGTACTAGCATGGATTCAATGGTCTTGCCAGGGCCTGGGCAGATACTCATGCTAGAGGAAATGGATCCAATATAAATTTATTGCGATCTACCTTAATAGAATACTTTCTACTGTTGAGTCAACAGTACACTATGTTATGCCACATTGTGCAAGAGCATAGTCACTTCCAGTCCATGTGACCAGGAGTCACAACACAAGTGAATTAACCAATAATTCTTACAAAAGTTCCCAAAGTCTTTGGCCTTTGGCGGCCAATAAAATTACAGTCACCAGGGGCGGGATTCTCCCCTACCCGGCGAGGGGGCCGTACTGGCACCGAGGAGTGGTGTGAACCACTCCGGCGTCAGGCCGCCCGGAAGGTGCGGAATCCTCTGCACCTTCAGGGGCTAGGCCGGCGCCGGCGGGGTTGGCGTCGCGCGGGCCGGCACGGAAAAGCTTGGTGTCATGCCAAGCGGCGCCGAAGGGCCTCCGCCGGCCGGCGCGAGTTGACGCATGCGCGGGAGCACCAGCGTGTGCTGGCGTCATCCCAGCGCATGCGCAGGGGGGTTCTTCTCCGCGCCGGCCATGGCGGAAGTTGACAGCACCTGGCGCGGAGGGAAAAAGTGTCCCCACAGCACTGGACCGCCCGCGGATCAGTGGGCCCCGATCGCAGGCCAGGCCACCGTGGGGGTACCCCCCGGGGCCACATCCCCCCGCGCCCCCCCCAAGGACTCTGCAGGCCGCCTGCAGTGCCAGGTCCCGCCGGTACGACCTGGTTTGATTTACGCCGGCGGAACCGGCCAAACACGAGCGGCCACTCGACCCATCGCGGGCCGGAGAATCGGCGGGGGGGCCGCTGCCAATCCAATTTGGTACACAAGTTAGGTGGATTAGCCATGCAAAATTACCCCTTAAATGTCCAAAGATGTGATGGTTGGGTGGGATATGGGATTACAGAGATAGGTAGGTGCTCTTTTGGAGGGGTCTGTGCACACTCAATAGACTGAATGGCCTCGTTCTGCATTATAAGCATTCTATGGAAGTCAATATCCTTGACAGTGTGGAAAGGTAGTGTGTTGGAAATTGCACCTGTATCAATCTTCACTCTTATTCGATGTCTCCCAGCTTTATTTCAGCAAGTAGTGTGCGTTGCTGTAAAGGCTTCATGCTGACAGAATTAACAGGCTGCTCGGGTGATCATGTGAAATAGCTGCTTATCGGCTTAATCTTCATCTCGATTCACCTCACAGAATCACAGAATCTCCTCTCAGCCTTTGTTTCTCTGAGGAAAACAGTCCTAACTTCTCCATCCCACCTTCATAACTAAAATTCCTCATCCCTGGAATCATTAACTCTTCTGCACCCTCCCTAATGCTTTCAGGTCATCCAATTTGGTTCCGCGTTCTTCCATTTCACGGATGTGCCACGGTTTCTGGGTGGTGGCTCGAAGCATCTCACTTCCCTTGACCTCTGGCAGAGTTTGACGCAATGTCCTCTGAACCTGCAGGCCTTTCATGTGTCTGCTTCTGCCAGGCATTTTGTGATTTGTGGGAGAACCGGCAGTTACTGAACACTTTTTTTGGCTGCTCGAGATATCACAGCAACAGTAAATCCAACTCTAGGGCTTGTAAACGTTGTCTCCTGTTGCACTAGCAAATTGCCCTGCAAGGAAATTGGTCCTGGCTCAGTTCATGTACAATGTCTGGCCTCAACAGGTCTCGACTCCCACAGAACTGATCCCAACATCTCAAGAATCTAAAGCCCTCCTTCCGGCACCATTTTTCATCCACACATTGACCTCTTTTATCCCCATATTTTTACACTCGTTTACACATGGTACCAGGCGTGGTCCAGAGATAACTACTTTTGAGATACTGCTTGCAAATTTTCTACCTGGTTCCCTAAATTCTGACTGCAGAGCCACCTATCTCTTTCTGCCTTCGGCATCAGTATTGATGTGTGCCACAGCTTTTGGCTGTTCACACTCACCATCAGTTCTGCAGCAGCTCAGGCTCTAGGTCTCAGTGATATTGAACCTGACATAGCATAGGCAGCATAGCATCAAAGATTCATGTCTGAAGCCACAGAAATGCCTGTCTCTTCTCTTCACCACGGAAATCTCCAGGTTTTTTGGTGCTGTGAGGCAACAGTGCTAACCACTGTGCCCCTGTGCCGCCCCAGACTATCTTTGTAAATTAAGTTCTTCATCCTTGAACATAAGAACATAAGAACTAGATGCAGGAGTAGGCCACCTGCCCCTTCGAGCTGCTCCGCCACTCAATGAGATCATGGCTGATCTTTTGTGGACTCAGCTCCACTTTCCTGCCGAACACCACAAACCTTTATTCCTTTATGCTACAAAAAACTATCAAAAATCTATCTTGGAACCGTTTTGGTGAATGTATTCTGCATCCTATCCAATTTCCTAAAGTGTGGTGCCCAGCTGAGGTGCAGTACTCCAGCTGAGGCCATCCTAGTGTCTTATACAAGTTCTGTAACCTCTTTGCTCTTGTACTCTCTGCCCTATTAGTAAAACTAGGATATTGTATGCTTTATTAACTGTTCTCTCAACCTGTCCCACACCATAAAGACATATGCACATATACGCCCAGGTCTCTCTGCTCTTGCACACCCTTTAGAGTTGTATCTTTTGTTTTATAGTGTCTCTCCATATTCTTTATACCAAAATTAATCACTTCACATTACCCTGCATTGAATTTAATTTGTTACTTGTCCAGCCATTTCACCAACTGCATCAAATACTTTTTTGTTCATGTAAACCACATCAACTTAGAACCTATATAAAAGCAAGATACCGTGAATGCTGGAAAATGCTGGAAGCACTCAGCAGCCCTGGCAGCATCTTTGGAGAGAGGAACAGAGTTAATATTTTAAGTGAATATGATTCTTCCTTGGAACTGAAGGAAGGTAGTGCAGAGATCTGCATATCTGTGCATATACACAAGGGGTCAATGTAAATGCAATACAACTAAGCAATCACTAGAGGGAGCACGGGAGATGTATAAATACAGACAGACAGGACGTCAGTGGCACTCTTCACAGGAACGACAGCTGGTGAGCAGGACACAGAACAGGCAGCTCAGATGTAACATAGTATAAGGGCTGGAGAGAGAACAAACTCATACAAATAAAGCATCTGCTTCAACTGTAAGACTACGAGCTTTATTCAGACACAAGGAATAACACATGGTACCAGGCGACTTCAGAACGCTTACTATAAGATTACAGAAGATGCAGACACAGAAAGATTGAAATGACAAGAAAACTCGTACCGGACTTTCAACGTGGAGAGACTTCGCTGATTCAATTAAACTCGTTGGAACTCCAACGCAGCTGAAAACAACCAGTAATTTAAGCCATCGATGGAAATGTTTTAAACAAATGTTCAACATATATATCATAGCTAATGATTTGAGCACAGCCTCAGAAGAAATGAAAATAGCATTGCTGCTAGCAGGAAATGAAGCTAGAGAAATCTATAAATGCTTTAAATACTTGAAAGGTGAAGGCAACACCAAATTAGAAGTAATACTTAAAAAATTTGAAGATCTCTGTCACACCAGTAACAATGTTGCTTTAAGCCACTCAATGCTCAGAGACCAAATTGCACAGGGGATGAGCGATGCAAAACTTGAACAATCATTATCAGAACAGAAAGGTTTAACGCTGGAAATCACGATTGAAAAGTGCAGATTGCAAGAAGAAAATAACATTAAGTCTTTACCTAGAAAGAACACCTAAAAAGTTTTTCTCCACTGGTCCAAAGCAGTTAAAATGGCGTCTGAGCACATTTTAAACTGCCCAGGGAACAAAAGAGGTAAATCTGCTTCTGCGCATGCGCAGGTAACTCCAGCCGCACATGCGCAGTTGAAATTGCCGTTTTGGGCTCAGATAATTCTGCGCATGCACAAGCCGTGTATGCGCAATTGAAAAAAGAAGTTTGGGACGCAGATTGTTCTGCGCATGCGCAGTTAGCAGAAGATCGAACATCATTCGCCAATCGATCTGCACATGTGCAAGTCGCGCATGCGCAGTTGAATGAAAAGACCGCACAGTTCAACGACGAATCTGCGCATGCGCAAACCATGCATGCCCAGTTGGTCAAAAGGAGCACACAGTTGAAAGATGGATCTGCACATGCGCAAACCGCACATGTGCAGTTTTTTAAAAAGCGCACAGTAAAGGAACATTGATTTGCGCATGCACAATTGATTCCCACGAGCATCATGCCATCAGCAGACGCAGACCACGCCCACTTAAAGTGGAAATGCCCAAAAATCACAAACAAGACTCTTAAAGGCACAAACCCAACAAATTCAACCTCAAAAGGCACAACAGTGACTGAACTTCTACCAGCCGTTGAAAATAACTTTCACAACACCCTGGAATAAGCAGTTTGCACCACCCAAAGTGAAGAGCGCAATGACAAATCCGAAACCAAAGAAGATGATTTGTTCATTGAACATGCAGAGAACAATATCAAATCCGAAACAAAAAGATGATTTGTTTATCGAAAAATACCCCTCTGACATGACTGCATTATTCAGAAATGCTAATCATAGCATCAGCAACATGGTTGCAAAGCTCAACATGACTCTACTCATGGGCGATGAATCCAATACCATGATCTCAGATGTAACATAGTAGAAGTGCTGGAGAGAGAACAATCTCATACAAATACAGCATCTACTTCAACTGTAAGACTACGAGCTTTATTCAGACACAAGGAATAATACAGGTAGGAATGTGATGGATTTATGCCAATGAATGTTGGAGGGGGAAGAATACCTAAAGGGAATGTCTTAAATAGGGTAAGGGCAGGAGAGATTAAATGACAAAGGTGTCACAGAACAAAAGTGAGAGGGGATGCTAATGGTTGTAGCAAAGAAACAAAGCATTTGTCCAGAGTGGGTGTGAATTGCACACTAATGAACACCTTTGTCAGAAAGCAAAAACATGAAAAACAAAATTCAGACCAAAACATGGCCGAACAAAAAGCAGAATCAAAATGGGGAACTAAGTGTTGATACAGAAGGCTGCAAAGTGCTGCTATTCCTCAAGCTTGTGTTGAGCTTCATTGGAACACTGCTGCAGACTGAAGATAGAGATATGAGTGTGAGGGCAAGCTGGTGAATTGTAATGGCAAGTAATCCAAAGCTCCATCTCTCCACTCCACCCTGGTCTTCCCACGTGACTCTTTCTAGGTACACCAATGCGTCCCAATCTGCTCCAGCTCCACACTCCACCCTGGTCTGCTCCAGCCTCTGATTCAACCCTGATCTTCTCCAGCTTCCAACTGGCTCTGGCTGCTTCAGACCACAGGATCATGCCATAGGAAACCCAGCATGATAGAGAGCCACAATTTGAGGAACGGAGTCTCATTTAAACATAATCACACACATGCCTCTTCAAATTGGGTTACTCAGATGCCCTCAAACCTGTTACATTTGAACCATAAGTAGGCGCATTCTCAGCATGTTGGGCTGGGGTTATGGCATTGCCAATTTTAACTCCTCCCCCCACCCCACTCTTCCCAAGCCTCTCCCACCTGTTGTGGAGGTGCTAAATCTTCTCCCACACATTCTAATGATAAATCATTCGATTTGACTGAATTAATTAAAATGTAAATTTAATTAATGATCAATGGTATTCAACTGAGTAATAACAAATTTCTTACCCTTTCTACTGTAGGTACTCAAGAGGCAAGGATACGATGCAGCCTGTGATATGTGGAGTTTAGGGATTCTACTCTACACTATGCTGGCAGGGTAAGGCAGCATAATTGTTTTCATCAGCCGAATGCATGATTGGTTGTCAAGAGGGCGAGAGAAATTTGGAAGTGAAGCAAGCAGTTTTCTTTCTGTGCCTGCCCCCTCCCTCTCCTTCAAAGTGCATTGTTCTACAAGAACGGAACATCAAATTTCACCCACCCCCATACCAAATGGCTAACTGAGGAACAAAAAAGGGGCACTTTCACTGCTCTGAGTATACTATAGACCCATTAATAGACAGAAAGCAATAGAAGAGCAAGTATGTAGGCAAGCTGCTGAAATGTATAGAAACAAAAAGGCTGTAAAATTGAGACTTTAACTGCCCTAATTGTAATTGGGATAAATTCAGTAGAAATGTATTCAGGAATATGTTCTAAGCCACATATCAATCCCAATAAAAGAGGGAGCAGTTTTGGATTCAGTTTTAGGGAATTAATCTGGATAGGTGGAAGGGATATTAATGAGAGAACACCTTAATGCAGTGATCACAATAAAGTTAGATTTACCATTGTTATGGAAAAAGATAATTATGACACCAAGATTAAAGGCTCTTTTTTTAGCCAGCATGGCACAATGGACTGGTTTATAGGGGCTGGTTTAGCACACTGGGCTAAATCGCTGGCTTTTAAAGCAGACCAAGGCAGGCCAGCAGCACGGTTCAATTCCCGTACCAGCCTCCCTGAACAGACGCCGGAATGTTGCGACTAGGAGCTTTTCACAGTAACTTCATTGAAGCCTACTCGTGACAATAAGCGATTTTCATTTCATTTTTCATTTCATGGACTGAATGGCCTCTGTCTGTGCTGCAACTGTTTCTATGTTTCCCATAACTGCTGTTGAGACACAGATACAAGACATTACTGGAATGCAGTCCTGTGACTTCACAGCCCTGAATATCATTAGCAGCGAGGTTGTAGATACACATTGATCGTAAATGCTTTCAATGGTCATGTGCCTTGCAAACAAATATTGGAAGAACTTACAGAGGCAATGAGTAGATGTCCACATGATCCTTTATAGAATGCACTATGACCATGAACAAGAAATTGTCCATGAAATTGTCCATTTGTACCAGATTTATACAGTGGAATTGCTTGTGTTTGTGTGACTCCCGTCACCTGTACTGATGAATTTAATGTTGGACTCCTCATCTAGATTCAAAACACAGCTGAACAGAAGCTGTATCAGTCACATTAAACAGCTTGTAATTCAACTGGTAATAATTCTTGGTGTCTCTATTTCAGATCTCAGTAAAACCTGCAGCTCAGCTTGCCGTCTCCCCTGTCCCACCCACTCTGGCCCCTGTCCCACCCACTCTGCCCCCTGTCCCTATTTGACTGAAACAATAGCCCCATTCATTCCGATCACCTGTTTAATAATGTAATTGTCATTAAACCTTAACAATGTCATTAATAAGATATTAACACACCTGTGCCTGTGCTCGCTGACCTATATTGGCTCCCAGTTGAACAACATTTCAATTTTAAAATTCTCAATCCTGTTTACAAATTCGTCCATGATTTTGCCTCTTCCTTTATCTCTGTAATGTACCCAAGTATCCCTTTAGATATCTGTGCTGCAGCAAAGCTGACCATGCCATCACTGCCAAGACCCAAAGCTCTGGAACTGCTACATCATTTCACCTTTCTACCTGTGTTTCTTCATTAAGGTGCACCATAGATCCTTCCTCTCTGACCAAGCTCTTGGTCGTGTTGCCTAATAATTGCTTATGTGACTTTGTGTCAAACGTTTTATAATTTGTCTTGGGACGTTTAGTTATATTTAAGGCAGTACATAATTAAAGTTTTGGTGGCTTTTGTTATGATCCCCATAGAGATCAATACATGTTTAAAAAGAAGTTCAAACTTCCATTTGATAGCTGAAAAGAAGATATGACAAGACTTCATGTTTTGAGGCTTTTACTGTAACAGACTAAACCTTTTTGACTAAACACTATTGTTATTGGCAATGTACTCTTAGCTATAGAACTTCCCATTTTTATTTTTAACATAACACAAAAACCCACTTCACAGTTAAACATCATGCAGATTTTTAACAAGTCATAAAACTTTCCCAGATCTAGTCCAAATAGATTCTAAGCACCCAGGCTTGACTTCTGCTACCAGACTGGTAGATTTTAACACCTGAACTGTCTGTCATGGTGAGGGATTTTCCTGGGCATTCTCTCGCACAAGTCACATGAATATTCCAGGCACGTTTCAAATCCTCACATCTTTCCAATCTGAGTGCACATTCCTGCCTGTATTCCTGTATGGTGAATAATAGAGGCTTTTGGACTACCGCTGCTTTATCTCTCCTGAATGCTGGAAGAGAAAACTGAGAGTTTCAGGGATATTGTAGGAAACCTTCCCCTCTCAAAGTCCATCTCCATGGCAACATGAATCCAATGCCTTGTATCCAGTTAGAAATGCTGATTAGCTATCCTTGAGATAACTCTCTTTTATCTTGGAAGTAAATGGAAATTTTAAAGAATAGCTGTTTACCTGACATTCTCAACACCTTCTTCACATTGGAGATGATCAGTCTAACCATTGTCAATACAGATGTTCCTGCCATTGTCTGAAAGTGTGAACACCTCACACTTTCTTCCCAGCAAAACAACCTGGGCCTTCCTTTGGTCTTTGACAACAAAGTCACCAAATCCTGTTGTCAGACAGGCTTCGGAACCGGTCACATGACCCCTTTGTTTTACCAGAAATCAAGCATAAACTCCAAGGCAAAACAGTCTTGGATCATAAATGTACCATTTTATCCCACAAAATTGATTGATTTTAAGCAAAACAAAAAACCTAAAGTCACCATTAAATGTTCGAGAGATCAACCAAGACATATTTTCATGAAGTTATTTAACTAGCACACCCTACATCAGCAAACTCCCTCACTCCAGTATTTAGCAACATTGTTCCCCATCCAACAACCCATCCTTTAATAAAGACAGTAAATGCACCTCATCCTTCCATCCAGACACTGTACCCCATCCAATGCCCATCCTTTCACACAGACACTACCCCATCTAATTCCCCATCCTTAGATCCAGGCACTGTACCCTGGCCAACTCCCCATCCTTTCATACAGACACTGGATCCTATCCAACTCCCCATCCTTTCATGGAGACACTGTACCACATGCAGCTTACTATCCAATCATCGACACTATAACCCAAGAAATACCACATCCTTTATTCCTGACATCATATCCTTTCCAACTCCCCATCTTTTGATTGAGACACATGCACCCTTTTCTTTCTTAGCGACAGGTTCCTACTTTCGATCCCCTTTCATGCTACCTTTCTTCTCTCTCAACTTGTCAATTTTATTTGTTGAGCCTTGCATGCTGTGGGAGGCTCCTTAGAAAATCATGGGTCCATTGCTGCAATGTCCACTCTATTGTGGATAGCACAATGGCTTCACAGCTCCAGGGTCCCAGGTTTGATTCCGGCTTGGGTCACTGTCTGTGCGGAGTCTGCACATCCTCCCCGTGTGTGCGTGGGTTTCCTCCGGGTGCTCCGGTTTCCTCCCACAGTCCAAAGATGTGCAGGTTAGGTGCATTGGCCATGATAAATTGCCCTTAGTGTCCAAAATTGCCCTTAGTGTTGGGTGGGGTTACTGGGTTATTGGGATAGGGTGGAGGTGTTGAACTTGGGTAAGGTGCTCTTTCCAAGAGCCGGTGCAGACTCGATGGGCCGAATGGCCTCCTTCTGCACTGTAAATTCTATGATCTATTAATTCACCTGAGGAAGGAGCAGTGCTCTGAAAGCTTCTGATTCAAAACAAACCCTGTTGGACTTTAACCTGGTGTTGTAAGACATCTTGCTGTGCTCACCCCAGTCCAACACCGGCATCTCCACATCACTCTATTAATGTCACTCTTGCTTTAATCAAACTGCTTGTGTTTTTCCTTGGACTCAGCAGCTGTATATGAGATCCCATCAATGACATAGGAACTGCAATAATGGCTGTTTCAAATCTTCTCAGTGTAATATCAGGAAATGTAAAATGGAACATTCTGACGGTCAACAGTTTTTTGAGGTTTTGCTGGAGTCTAAAGGTTGAGAGATTTTCTTGCTTCTTGATTAGCTTCACACCTTTTGCAAATGGACCTGAAGATACTCCTGAAGAAATCCTGGCACGCATTGGAAGTGGGAAATATGCCCTTACTGGAGGAAATTGGGACAGCATTTCTGACGCTGCCAAGGTGAGTTGAATTAATGCAGGCAAACAGACAAACCTCTGAGCCCTGAATTCCAAACAATGTAGGGCAAATCATGCTGGAAATATAAAAGTATCTGAATGTTGCACAATGTTATTAATGCACAACTAGGGCAGTACTTGTTTCAAGGACGATATCCTGTGATTTGCGAATTGGTGCTTGTGCTGGGAGATTTGGGTTGATCCACTGCTAGCGTCACAAAAACAGCATCTTGTGCTTAACTTGCGCATGACTTCTGTGATTAATGATCTGGAGGAAGGAACTGAAGGCACTGTTGCTAAGTTTGCAGATGATACAAAGATCTGTAGAGGGACAAGTAGTATTGAGGAAGCAAGGGGGCTGCAGAAGGATTTGGACAAGCTCGGAGAGTGGGCAGTGAAGTGGCAAATGAAATACAATGTGGAAAAGTGTGAGGTTATGCACGTTGGAAGGAGGAATTTAGGCAGAGACTATTTTCTAAATGGGGAAATGCTTCGGAAATCAGAAGCACAAAGGGACGTGGGAGTCCTTGTTCATGATTCTCAAGGTTAATGTGCAGGTTCGTCGGCAGTTAAGAAGGCAAATGCAATGTTAGCATTCATGTCAAAAGGGCTAGAATACAAGTCCAGAGATGTAATTCTGAGGCTGTATAAGGCTTGGGTCAGACCCCATTTGAAGTATTGTGAGCAGTTTTGTGCCCCGTATCTAAGGAAGAATGTGCTGGCCTTGAAAAGGGTCCAGAGGAGGTTCACAAGAATGAAGAACTTGTCGTATGAGAACCGGTTGAGGACTCTGGGTCTGTACTCATTAGAGTTTAAAAGGATGAGGGGGGATCTTAGAGTGGACGTGGAGAGGATGTTTCCACTTGTAGGAAAATTAGAACCAGAGGACACCATCTCAGACTAAAGGGATGATCCTTTAAAACAGAGATGAGGAGGAATTTCTTCAGCCAGAGGGTGGTGAATCTGTGGAACCCTTTGCCGCAGAAGGCTGTGGAGGCCAAATCACTGAGTGTCTTTTAGACAGAGATAGATAGGTTCTTGATTAATAAGGGGATCAGGGGTTATGGGGAGAAGGCAGGAGAATGGGGATTAGTAAATAGGAGCCATGATTGAATGGCGGAGCAGATTCAGTGGGCCGAGTGGCCTAATTTTGCTCCTTTGTCTCATGGTCTGATGGTGATGCTGTATGTTAATTGTCCATTAAACTCACTTTAGTAAACTGACTAGTAATTAACTGTGTAAGTGCCCTTTTAATGATTTGCTAATTATTTTGACTGCTAATCTACCTTTTCCACAAGAAGGGAACAATTGTAATAATTATATTTGGAGCCTCATTCCTAACAGTTATTTTAGAAACTTTTAAAAATGCTCAATAAAATGTAAATGTAAATAATTTTTCTTACTTTTCTTTCCTGCTGTTTGCACTCTCCCTTAATCCAATCTTTCTGTCCCTCACTTTGGGCCTGATCTGTATTGAGGTTTCCAAGTAGAGTTCTGATCCCTGAACACATTGTTTTAGCTCCGTGCCATGTATTATTTTCTCCTTCGGAGGTCAGGCTTACCTCCTGGTCGGGTGGCTACAAAAGAGGCAACAGCCATGAGCAGGTAGGCTTCCTGCTGGAGAAGAGATTGCAACTTCGACAGGGTATAATGTGGCTTGTAGTAGGGTGAGGAGTGATTGCGAGGGATCAGAGGCAGACCGGGCCAGAGGTGCTGGTAGGAATCGAAGGGCTGCTCATTTTGAGATGAGGGTTCCAATCATGTGGATGAAAGCAGATTAACTTGGGGGGCCAGGACTCTTGCTGCTCCAGAATCCCGAGCAGTCTATGATGTGTAGTTACTATTTACACACAACAGTCCTCGTCTCCCTTCAGCTGTCAGTTGAAAAACCATGCGCGGAATTCTCCGCTCCCCACGTGGTGTGGGAGAATCGTGGGAGGGCCTCCAAACATTTTTTACGCCCCCCTGGCGCCCCCAGCGATTCTCTGCATGACGAGGTCGCTGCCGAGAAAGACAGAGGCCCGCTCCTAGCCCCCCGGGTGGGGGTGAATTAGGTGCGGGGAGCGGGCACCGAGGCCGTCGTGAACCTCGGCGGAGTTCACGACCGCCTTCACGAATTCGGCCCCCTGCGGAGAATTCCGCCCCACACTAGTAAGGGATTTACAGCGGTTAACATTCCTGGGTTCTAAGTTGGATAGCCCCAAGCACAGATGAGGGGGTCACAGTGCGTGGTTACCACATGTCTATTCACAGTGTGATGAATGTAAGAAATGGGTACGTATATCATATTTCATATCTGTTGCAGCAATATTATTAAAGAATCTAGGTGATGGTATCCAGACCCTGTGGCTGTAAAAGGTGCAATTCAGATGTTGTAAAAGTAAGATCATCATTCATTCCAACCATATACATGTTTACAAAAAGAAACCTGCTGAAATCTTGTTATGATTGCTGGAGGTTCCCTCGAGAGTAGGTAATTTGAGGATAGGGCGTGAACAAACCAAAAATATTCAGAGTCTGTTCTGGGCGGGATTAGTGGAATCATTCCCCACGGTGTAGCGCCGGAATTGGCCCTGTTTTCTAACAGGACTGTTGCCCGTTTAGGACCCAGCGGGGATACCGCCCCGAGGCTGTACTTAGCGTCCTTTCCTGCATTGAGGATCTCTGACGAGCGGAACTTCTCAGTGCAGGAAGAGATTGAGGGACCTTTTTAAATCCCCAATGCGACCCGTGGACCCCCCAATGCCCTAACTCACCTGTAATGGGATTCGCGAGACCCCCCCCCCCACATCCAACCTCACAGGGACAGGGCACGCCTGGCATGGGCAAAATGTCAGCTTGGCACCTTGGCACTGCCAGCCTGACACCCTTTCAGTGCCCCTGACAGCCTGGAAGTACTACCTAGGCACCCTGGCAGTGCCAGTGTGGCACTCACGTGGCACTTCCTGGGTGCCCGGGGGCACTGCCAGATTGCCAGACTGGCAATTCCAAGGTGCCTGGGTGGCACCAGCAGTGCCAGGATGCCACCCTTCCCAGAGGCTAAACACCCAGGGGCCTCTGATCGATGGGGGACCCCCCTTGCCCCCCCCCCCCAAATGAGGTCCTGCCTGGTCCCTGTTTGTGGGGACCACCGCTGAATGATTCTTGGCTGGGGTCTCCTCAGCTGGATAGATGCCGGGGGGCCATTCCATCCAGTGCGCGCATAGTTGAAAGTGCTTTTAAGTTCATCGGGAGTTTCGAGGAAAGCCTCTTCTGTGATCTTCTAGCCATGTCCCGCCTCAATACTGGTGGGATGCGGCTGTTAGATCATGCCCATTGTATTTGGACTTTAATAAGCAATTCAGGGGATCTTCATGGGACAAAGATTATGTAATTAATGGGAGGAGCCAGTTCAGTCTGTAGTTTTGCATTTTGCTATAGGTTTGGCAGCATGCTAGGAGTTTTCAGTTGAGCAGCAGTTTTTGAAAAAACGCTGACAAGTTAAGCAGCAAACTGACACAGACAGAAGAATCTGCATGCTGTTTGTTGAGAGCGTTTCATTCTCTCATCAAGTGGTCTTCCAAAGAAATCTCTAGTGTACAGCAAGTAACCCTGTGTGCGCAAACTTTATTGTTAGGTAGTTTTTGATCTGTGATGGGCTTTGCTTAATTGGAGATCGAGATGGTGTTAGTAGTAAAAAGAGTTTCCTTTTATTTTAAGAATTGTTTAACTGTTAATTGAACAATTATTCTCACTGATGTTAATGTGTTTAATAATCCTGTGTTAAGAATAAAGTTTGTTTAAATATAAAAGATACCTATTGGTCAGTGCAATCACTCCTGGAGCAAAGTGTACTTTCCTCACAGTTCTAAAAATGTAAAAACTTGTTTGGAGTTCTTGTTCGGCATCATAACAGATTTTGGGGTCTGGTCCTGGATTGTATCAAGTGTAGTGTGCTTCTTAATCATAGAGAGATTGCCATGTGTTGGCAGCTTTAATCAGACTGTTCATCAACTGCACATCAGTGAAGGGATGGAGAGGGGTAATCATAGACATTTAGAATTACAGAAATTTGTGGTGAAGAAGGCTAAAGAAGGGTGGAAAGAGGTATCCATTTCTTGGGGAGATGGTGGGGTAGTTGTAATGTAAGTGGACTCGCAATCCACAGGTCCAGGGATTCAGATTGCACCATAGCAGTTGACCGAATTTAAATTCAATTAATAAATCTGAAATTGAAAGCTGGTCTCAATAATGGTTAACAGGAAACCATTGTCAATTGTTGTTAAAACCCATCTGGTTGACTCTTAAACGCCCTCCAAAATGGCAGTTAGTTCCAGGGCAATAAGGATTGTTGGCCTTGACAGAGACACCCACATCCCATGAAAGAATAAGTGAAAAAGGCTTTTCAAGATTTGGTCCGACGTGGTTGATTACACCATTTAAAGTCTATATGCAAATATTTTAGAAAGCAAGGACAGTTTCTGCCTTTACCATCGTTTCAAATTATTGAGTGCCACAATCTCTCAACGATCTCTCCTCAATTCCCCTATCATTCTTCCACGAATTAATTTAAATCTGTGCTCTCCTATCTACTGGATTTATATCCCCCATAATTTTATACACCTCAATTTCCTCTATTCGAAAGAACTTCACCCCAACCTATCCAAAATGAAAATACTGCAGGTGCTGGAAATCTGATGTATAAGCAGAAAATTCTGGATACACTTAGCAGGTCAGGCAGCGTTGATGGAGAGAGAAACAGCCAATTACTTTTCATAAGAGCTGGAAATAATTGGAAACACAATTAATTTTGAACAAGTGAAATTGTTGAGTGTGGGAAGAAGAAAAAAGGAAAGATCATAATATCGTAAGATGTAGAAGAAGTAGACCATTCTGCTCCTTAAGCCTGCCCCAATATTTAACAAGATCAAGGCTGATCTGATCATGGCCTCAACTCCACTTTTCTGCCCATCTCCACGGAGCCCCTTGTAGATCAAAAATAGCAAATCAAACATAACTCAACTTTGAAAACATTCAGTGGCCCAACCTCTGTCGGGACATACGGGTTGGCCTTTCATTTAACTCGATTATCGCTGATTTTCTATCTCAGTGCCATCTTTCTGCACTATCTCCATATCTCTTAATGTCATTGGTGTCCGGAAATCTATTAATATCTGATTTGAACACACTCAATGACTGAGCCCCTGCAGACTCCTGGAGTGGAGTCACATACTTCCAGAATCATAGAATCATTGAACCTTAAAATGTAGAAAGAGGCCATTTGGCCCTCTGAAAGAGCACCCCATCTAAGCCCACGTCCCCACCCTATCCGTTTAACCCCATAACCCACCTAACCTTTTGGACACTAAGGGGCAATTTAGCATGGCCAATCCACCTAACCTGCACATATTTGGACTGTGGGAGGAAATCGGTGCACCCAGAGGGAACCCATGCTGACACGGGGCGAAAACGCAAACTCCACACAGTCACCCAAGGTTGGAATCGAACCCCGGTCCCTGCCGCTGTGAGGCAGCAGTGCTAACCGCTTTGCTACCATTCCGCCCTTATGATCTGAATGATCTGTCACAGACAGAATGATCTGTCTATTCCTACTATCTGTTTCCTGTCCGTTAACCAATTTTCAATCCATGCCAGTATGATTTCCCCTATCCCATGAGCTCATTAGCTTTACCAATCTCATGTGCAGGACTTTATCAAAAGCTTTCTGAAAATTCAAATACTCCATATCAACTAGTTCTCCCTTACCTATTCTGTGAGTTACAACCTCAAAAAAACCTGCAACCGGTTTGTCAAACTTGATTACCCTTTCATAATTCAATGTTGACTTTGCCCAATCTCACCATTTTAAAAAATTTGTTCGTGGGATGTGGATATCGCAGGCTGGGCCATCATTTATTAACCATTCCAAATTGCCCTTGTGGGGGGCAGTTAAGAGTCAACCACATTGCTGTGGATCTGGAGTCATATGTAGGCCAGACCAGGTGACATCATCTGATTTTGTTCCCTAAAGGACATTAGTGAACCAGATAGGTTTTTACGACAATGGACAATAGTTTCATGGTCACCATTCGAAAGTCATCATGGACTTTCAATTCCAGGTTCTTTTAAAAAATATATATTTTCTTAAGGCATTTATGGTTTTATAATAACAAAAGACACAAGTACAGATATAAACATAGTTCTACACGTAACACCCCCCTCCACCTCACACAGTTCTCGCCTCCGCTAGACCGACATAGTCTAACTCCTTCCCCCTTGCTCGCTAAACCCCGCCCCCTGTATTGAATCTGCTGACGGTTCAATTTTCTCAGAAGAAGTCGATAAACAGCTGCCACCTCCGAACGAACCGTAATGATGAACCTCTGAAGCCTGAGAAGCTCAGCCATGTCACTGACCCATACACCTGATTTGGGGGGCTTCGAGTCCCTCCCCGCTAGTAAGATCCGTCTCCGGGCTACCAAGGAGGCAAAGGCCAAAACATCAGCCTCTCTTGTCCCCTGGACTCCCGGGTCTTCCAACACTCCAAAATCGCCACCTCTGGACTCGGTACCACCCTCCACCTTTAACCCTGGACATGACATCTGCAAATCCCTGCCAGAATCCCCTGAGCTTCGGGCATGCCCAAAACATGTGGACATGATTTGTGGACCCTCCTTCACATCGCCCACACCTGTCCTCTACCCCAAAAAACCTGCTCATCTGGGCCACTGTCATGTGTGCCCGGTGAACCGCCTTGAATTGTATCAGGCTGAGCCTGGCACATGATGAGGACGTATTGACTCTGCTCAGGGCATCCTCCCACAGACCCACCTCTAACTCCTTTCCCAACTCATCCTCCCATTTACGTTTTATCTCACCTATCAGGGTTTCCTCCCACTCCATGAGTTCTTTGTGAATTTCCCGATACTCCCCCCCCCCTTTCTGGTCAGCCCACTTCTTTGAAAATCTCCCAAAAGCCTAACCTCTGACCAAAATTGTGTTGTTATCTGCACTAACATTTCTTTACGAGGCCCTGTGTCAGATTTTGATTGGAAGCCTAAAATGTGCTTTGGAACATTTTGCTGCACTAAAGATGGAACATCAATGTAAGTTGTTGTTGCTGTGTATTTAAAGTTCACTTGTTGTCCATAAAACACTGTGCGATGCCCTAGCAATGTGAATGGTGTTAATAGAGATGCAAATTATTTTTAAACAGGATTGATGAATTTGCCAAAGTAGCAGACGACCAAGTTTTATAAAGATTAATTTGCTGGTTTGAATTTTACAGAGTATAATTTCAATGCTGGAAAGCACCCAAGCTCTTTCACAGGAATTAATTTGGACAAAAACTGACACCACGCCAAAGGAGAATACATAAATACAAAATGTTTGATCGATTGTAATCCGTTGCTGCTTATCTAATATGTTGGGATTTCCCCTGCAGGACATGGTATCTAAGATGCTGCATGTTGATCCTCATCAAAGGCACACGGCAGCACAGGTTCTTCGACACCCCTGGATAGTAAATCGGGAATATCTATCACAGAATCAGCTCAGCAGACATGATGCCCATTTAGTCAAGGCAAGTTCCAGATAATTTGTTTAAAATATAAGCCTCATTTTACCACTTTGCCTTCTATCCCAACTATCCTGAAATTCCTGCTGCGGATCTCTGGAGAGATGCTCACAGAGATTAATGGAATTGTCCCTAGAGTTTCTTGTCGGGCCGTTAATGGCTCATCTCAAAGGGCTGCACACCGTGTCTTGGATGGTTCTCATGATCAGCACTGCAATGAACCATAGCCTCTGCCTTTGCTACTCGGTGACCAGCCTGAGGGAAGTCCTCATCGTAGGTTGAACTCTGATTCACCTACATCCCAGTAGCACTCATGTCACATCTTCTCAGCATCTTCCTCTCATGGCTTCACAGAAGTCAGGGAACTGCCACACAAGGAGCATGGCAGATGCTAAATATAGTGCCAGCCTTTTGTGCTGCAGCGTGTTGGCATTACAGCAGCATGGGCACAGTGTGAAATAAATGAATCTTGGCATTCTGACCTGGAAAATGCTTGATCTTTCATGTTTATTAAATGGTTTCTTGCTGCATTGATGATAGAACTCACAGAAATGGGCAGGGGGACAATCACAGTGCTGTTTTCTGTTGTAAACACAAAGCTTGATTTGGCAAAACCATTCAATAGGAAGAGCAATTACTGGAAAAAAAACCACCATAATGCAACAGAAGAGAGTTGTAAGGGCTGAACGTTGACTGCATGAATCTTTCCAATTCTTTTTCTCATTGTATTTTAGTTTAGTTTATATATCATTATATAATTATATTATAGTTTAGTTGTCATACTCAACACTTACAATTTATACAGCTGGATTAGTATTAGCCCCCTGGAGGAATCGTCAAGCAAACCAGTGAGTTATGGGTCCAATGCAGTCACTGCATTTTGGTGCGTTGGGACTGATTGGAAAATTTCACTGCAGTCATCAATAAAACGAAAAACACAGATAGGGCAAATGATCATGATTAAAGAATCCCTGACCAGTGAAAATATTGCCACAGTAAATGTCGTCTTTGACATGGCTTGACTCTTGGGCAAACGTCCACCTGCATCAGTACAGTTAGTTTCACCTCCTGCCGAGCGCGTGAGGAGTGAGTAATGAGTGTGGCTATGCAGTGAGGCAATATCAGCTGGCCAAGTGGCTAATGGGTGGCTGATGGTGCTGTAGGTCAAGGCCAGAAAGTTAAGAAAGGCTGCTTTTCTTGCTGTCAAAGGAGATTCGTGCTGGGTTATTTCCCCTGATTTATTTAAACTGCGAATGCGGTGACGAATGTAGCATTTCATGGGATGATTGTACTCTGTGCACAAAGTGTGAAACACTGATTGGGTGACTTTGGTTTTCCTTTTTAAAAAACACAGAATGGTGCTTGGTACCGTGCTCCTTACAGATATCACAAATCACTAAAACATTGTGATTTCTTCCCATTAGTTATGGTGCAGTGATAATGACTACCCATGATCAAAAACAAGGGGACATTTCCTTGGCCCTGTGATTTCCTTCACAGAAAATCCAGTAATAATTATGAAAATATTGATTGATTTTACACTTATTTGCATTTACTAATGCAGTTTCTTAACAATTCAAAAGACAATACAAGTCTAGTTTTGACGAAAGGGCGGCACGGTAGCATAGTGGTTAGCACTGTTGCTTCACAGCTCCAGGGTCCCAGGTTCGATTCCCGGCTTGGGTCACTGTCTGTGCAGAGTCTGCACGTTCTCCCCATGTCTGCGTGGGTTTCCTCCCACCATCCAAAGATGTGCAGGTTAGGTGGATTGGCCATGATAAATTGCCCTTAGTGTCCAAAATTGCCCTTAGTGATGGGTGGGGTTACTGGGATATGGGGAGAGGGTGGGGGTGTCTGCTTGGGTAGGGTGCTCTTTCCAACAGCCGGTGCCGACTCGATGGGCCGAATGGCCTCCTTCTGCACTGTAAATTCAATGATTCAAAGATATAGGGCAAAATTCTCCGACCCCCACGACGGGTGGGAGAATAGCGGGAGGGCCTTCCCGACATTTTTGCCGCCCTCCCGCTATTCTCCCCCCCCCCCCGCCGAAGTCCCGACCCGAATCGCTGCCGCCGTTTTTTTACGGCCGGCAGCGATTCTCAGCTGTTAGATGGGCCGAAGTCCCAGCCCTTTCCGCCGTTTTTACGAACGGCAAACACACCTGGTCTTGCCGTTCGTAAACACGGCGTCACAAACTCGCTTTTTATAACCATGGCACCGATTGGCACGGCAGTACCACGGCCGTGCCAAGGGTGCCATGGGCCTGCGATCGGTGGGCACCGATCGCGGGCAGCGGGCCCGATGCCCGCGCACTACTTGTCCTTCCGCCGCCCCGCAGTATCCATTCGCGGGGCGGCTGAGGGGCAACCCGGCCCGCGCATGCGCGGGTTTCGCGCAAAAACGCGATGACGTCACCCGCGCATGCGCGGGTTGGAGTCTTCCAAACTGCGCATGCGCGGCTGACGTCATATGACGCGTCAGCCGGCGCTAACTCCGGCAAGCGGGCTTAACGATTTTTGTTAAGCCCGTCTTGCCGGAGCCTACGGCGTCGGGCTGCTAGCCCCGACCGGGGACCAGAATCGGTCCCCGGTCGGGAAGGGGCGCGCTGCCGTAAAACCCGCCCGGGTTTTACGGCAGCTTTCGATTTCTCCCGTTTTGGGAGAATCTCGCCCATACAGCTTGGTTTTCCTCCCACAATCTGACCAGAGTATAAAAGATGGAAAAAGGAGCAAGACGATTAATCATCTCTGTCCCCATGTTTCACCCTTCAATCTCCAGTGGACATGGGCTTGATTACCCCTTCTTTGCCCACTGCATGTACTTTATGCTCATGTAGAATTTAGTCTGAACCTACTTCAGGTGAGGGATAAATTCTGCCCATTTACAGCTTGCTGTATTTCTTTTGAAGTGGTTTAGAGGCCAGCCTTTACCAATGTTCTCAGCTTTTCAAAATATATTTTTCTAACTCTGTCCCTCACCACCTGGATACAACTGGAAACATTATTTTCTGAGGGTGAACTCTAACCACAAATTTTCCTGAAAAATAAACCATTTCTTAAAATTCCACTTACCTAAGGATGGGTTAGCCGCAGTCCCAATTTCTAACCAGCATTCGGTGTTTATGGCTGCAGTGCTCATGTATGTGGACACTGTATTTGACTTAGCTGTGATGTCCTCTATGGCCCACCAGCCTTCCAACACTCTTGTCTAGCCTCACATACTGAGAACTGTCACTTAGGTGTAGTACTGAAGGCTGATGTACCCAAATAAGGGAAAAGAGACGAGGTTGGTAGAATGAATCTTTTAAAATCATGCCTCGTAGACTAACAGCCAGAATCTAAATTGTAATGTCCACTTTACGGGTTCTGTTTTCAATCTTATTACAGGGTGCAATGGCCGCGACCTACTTTGCATTAAACCGTACACCTCAGGCACCAAGACTAGAACCTGTATTGGCATCAAACCTGGCTCAGCGAAGAGGAATGAAACGATTGACTTCTACAAGACTATAACAACTACTGTACAGCAACTCTAGGAAGTTTTCTATTCACTATTCAGTATATATAACATACATGGGCCTCTCTTAGACAATGCAAGAGGTGCCAAAAGGCCCAAAGTATTCACAGAGGTTGGGCCTAGTTTTAGGCTCATGTTATTCAGTGGTCCCAGAACAGACAAAGTTGCCATTCATCAAACTTGCTGCACTGCAAAGGACAAGAGATGAACAAAACTTAATACCTTTTCTAAATTAACAGGGCCGTTTTTGTTTTTTTGCCTGGTATTGTTTGAAAAGAACGGGCAAAATTTGATTGTGAAAACTAGACCTAACCTCTTGCATAAGTAAGTGGAGAAGGATAAACAACACAAGTGCTTTGAGAAAACTCTTGTACTCGCTGCTCTATCAAAAGCAGAGCAATGTTGTTACCTCGTAATTGTTTAAAAAAGAATAAGGAGACTAAAAAAAAGGCAACAGTTTGAAGCAGACAGATCTCTACACTGAGAATCCTGCCCGGTTGGGCCCACGGTGTCTCAACTGTTTTTTGTTTGTTGGGACGCATCAATTCAGTCCAAGTGAAATATTTGTGAACCACCCACATGCACTCATTGATGTTTTTCTATATTATAATTGATTTTTTTTTTGGAAGTCCTGTGATAATGTGACGTAGCAAGAAGCACAATGAACTTCTAAGTGTAGAAGGACACGAGGATTGTAAGCAGTGTCTTTTCATTGGTGGGTGCATGTGGAGTACTGTGATGAGACAATGCTATAACAGCTAAATGTTGACTAGTTTATACATAGCTCAGTTTCCTAGCACTATGACTTAGCTTTAACCTATGGTATTGTGTAATTTACTTACACTGAAAGGGGTGGCATGACCTTAATATGGCAGTATTAGTGTCAGAATCAGCAATGTTGTGATTCTGATATTAACAATCAAATACGATGCTCAGAAAACAATTTTTATTCTCCCCACTTTTCTTCCTGCTGCTCCTCACCTGAAGATGCTGACATCCTGCTGGGTTATATGGACCGGAATTCTCCAGCTGTTGTGATTCTCTGTTGCCGCCGGCAGCACAGCCATGCCTGCAGGTCTTCTGGTGGCGTAAGGTAGCTTCAATGGGAAATCCCATTGAAAAGCGACGGGAGCAGAGAATCCCGCCATCAGTGAACACCACGTAGCCGAGAAACACGCGGCTGGAGGACTGGAGAATCCAGCCCATAATCAGCAGTTATCTTCGAGCTCCTCTCACAAGTAGTCATTACTCATGTGTGAACCTTGACAGTAGTATAAGCAGGTTGTGCAATCATGAGGAACCATAGCTGAGCCTGATTCCGTACTTACACAACATTAATGTAAATCAACAATTTCAGACAGGGTAAATAAATAGCAATCAGGAGCATCCTGGGCAATTTTGCTCTCTCTGAGCTGAGGCTCGCTGCTGAGTCCCTACCCCATCCTGGGAGAGATCAGCTGACTCACCAATCACATAGATTTTGTCACACGTTACCACAAGAAAATACCTGGTGCCTTGGAATTTTTGGCATTGTCATGCACATGACATAGTTGGCTGAAAGTATTTGATGACAATTTATCAGAAGGCCATCATTGTTACTGTCTACATTTGCGAGAGACATGGGAGGTCTTTCAAGGTTGTGTCACTGTACTTCATGCTGCTTTGGAAGGGAGTTGCTAACTCAAGGTTCCCTTCTGAGTTGCCCATTTGTACTGACCTGTGAAGTGATTTGAGTGTGGGCTGAATGGTTATGGCCATGGGTAAACTGAGTCCAATAGAATTCCCATTGACAGTAGTGGGAGCAGAGACTCCCGCTGCCAGCAAATGTTGCGCTGCCTCCCACTGCCGAGAAACACGTAGCTGGGAGGCCGGAGAATCCAGCCCACGTTTTTAGGGTGTTATTAGCTTCTGTTTCTAGCATCAGAAAAACATGAGAATATAGGATGCCATATAAAGCAGGTAAACTTTGGAGAAAATGAATGAATTGTTTTTGTTTGGAACATGATTAACACACAAGACAATACTCACAGAACTAAAACAAAGAAACTGCGAAACGACAACCCATAATTACTTGCCCGGTTCACATTGAGTGTGAAGGCTGTATCAAATCACTTGTGGAAAAATAAATAGTGGAGATTGGACTTCACATTTCACTATAAATAATAGGGACAGTGAAGTGTTCAGTAATTTGTATTTTGTGTTTCACATGCATCTCCTTCATGGCATCATCATCCATGACATCAATGTCACAAAGGTATCTTCCATTCCAATCTGAATGTAAAATCTGGGAGAGGTTTGAGGGCTTTTAAATCTGATTCTGTTAATTAACCAGCCTGAAGAAGTCTTGGTTATGATGGTGTGTAAGGTTAAAGTGATATTTTGTTAGGGGTAAGGAGTCCATTATGAAACCGGATGCACCATCCGGCATTAACCTCGGCACTGGAAATGAAAACGGCAAACCCAGCCCGGTCGACCCTGCAAATTCCTCCTTACTAAAATCTGGGGGTTTGTGCCAAAGTTGGGAGAGGTGTCTCATGAACTAGTCAAGTAACAAAGTAACAGCCTGATGTAGTCTGTAAGGTATGATTTTGTGAATATGACTATGTCCCAGACACCACCATCACCATTCCTGGCTATGTACTAACTCACCGGCGTCCATTGAGATCGGTACTGGGCATCGGCTGGCACCAATCCAAATGTGATGCTCCAACCCCTGCTGGCGGCAGGATCGAGGCCCGTGCCCGCGCGCCAGTGGGAACATGTAAGTGAATGCGAATGGATCTTAATGACCCATTTGGGGGACTGGGCACCCTAATCTCTGGCCCTCTGTGATTCTCCTGTCCCCTTGGCCGGGAATCATGTGGACAGGGATTACTCCAGGTCTCACCAAACGTGAGCCTGACTTGGCAAACCTCACGATGGGCCAGGGCATAACCCCTTCAGGGAGTTTCCCCCAAAGTCCAACTGAGGGCCATCTCCACCCACCCCCCACAATCTGTCTACCCCTCCTCTACCAGACACCCCCATCCCCCCAGAGACCCCCAAGATTGCATAACCCCCCACAGAGACCCCAATTAAAGGAATCCCCCTCAGAGACCCGTTAACTAGAGCAACTCCCATAGAGACCCCCTAACTACAGGGACCCCCCCCCCCCCCTTGCAGAAAAGAGACCCCTGTCCAGAAGCTACAGAGCAATCCAGACTGGGGCAGTGAAAAATATTACAGCTATAACACTTATCTGCCATTCCTGGAATGAACCCAGCTGTGATCTGTGTTTAAACCCTGCAGATCCATTAGCTGCAAGCCATTTCTAGTAGTAGTTTGTTAATGACAGCTTCCACAAAACAGCTACAGCCTTGAGTCATTCATCCCACTTCTTGGATGAGTGACTCTAAGTGATAAAAACCACAATGTTTAGAAACCTCAACCACATCAAAGAGAGGTTAATGCATTCTAATTACTCAAGCGGTGACCCCTTTAATTAGGGGGTCTCTGTGGGGGAATCCCTTTAGTTAGGGGGTCCCTGTGGGGGGGAGATTCCTTTAGTTAGGGTGTTTCTGTAGGGGTCCTTTAGTTAGAGGGTCCCTGTGGGGGGTGCAACATGGTAGCACAGTGGTTAGCACTGTTGCTTCACAGCACCAGGCACCTGAGTTTGATTCCCAGCTTGAGTCGCTGTCAGTGCGGAGTCTGACGTTCTCCCCGTGTCTGGTGGGGTTCCACCGGGCGCTCCGATTTCCTCCCATAAGTCCTGAAAGAAGTGCTTATTAGGTGAATTGGACATTCTGAATTCTCCCTCGGTGTACCTGAACAGGCGCCGGAGTGTGGCGACTGGGGGATTGTCACAGTATATTTGCTGCAGTGTAAGCCTACTTGTGACAATAATTAGATTATTATTAGTTAGAGGTTTTCTGTGGGGGGGGGTCCTTCAGTTAAAGGGTACTCGTATTAAGGGGAACCCTGGGGGGGGGGGGTCTCCTTATTAAGTACGTCCCTGGTGGGTTCTCCCTATTAAGGGGGGTCCCGGGGTGGTGGTCGGGTCACCCCCGTACTCCGGGGTGGGGGGCTGCTTTGCGGTGCGGAGGGGGGTGGCCGGTCGTGGCACTCTGCTATACTGCTGCCCACTCAAAATTACAGCCTGATAGTAGGATTCCCTCGGGAATCCCTCATATTCCTCGCCATACATAAATTTACATGGCAAGGGATGCTGAATCGCTTCCCGATTTGTGCTCCCAGGGAGAATGGAAATCGGTAACAATTCTCCCAAACGGAGAATCCTGGCCACTATACGGGGCTGTTTAGCACAGGGCTAAATCGCTGGCTTTGAAAGCAGGCCAGCAGCACGGTTCGATTCCCGTAACAGCCTCCCTGAACAGGCGCCGGAATGTGGCGACTAGGGGCTTTTCACAGTAACTTCATTTGAAGCCTACTCGTGACAATAAGCGATTTTAATTTCATTTGTATCCAGGGCCATTATTTTCATTCACTTATCAGTGATGGCTGAGCTGGCGGACACTTTGCAGGGGAAGATTGCCCTCCAGTGGAAAGATCCAGCAAGCACATGCTGGACGTGCAGGAATTATGAGGTTCATTATCTTCTTTCTGATATTCTGGACTGCTGCCAAAACCGTTGAATGCAGAACATAACCAGTATTGATGCTGCAATCTGCTTGTCTGACTGACGTTTCTGGGGCGTGAGAGGAAGTTTTTGAAGTAACCATGGAGTGTATAATGATTAATATATTGGCCCCAGAATTATTGCCAATATAAGAACAAGGACAATACCGTAGATTGTTATTCCAGACTAAATACTGCAGCAACTTCAGAGGGTACAAGAACAGAAAATGTTGGGGAAACCCAGCAGTTCTGATAGTATCTGTGGAGAGAGAAAATAGAGTTAACATTTTGAGGCCATATGACTTTTCTTCAGAGCCATATGGACTGAAAAGTCCGAACTTGGAGTCATACCAACTCGAAACATTAACTTTTCTTTCTCCACAGATGCTGCCAGACCTGCTGGGTTGTTTCCAGCATTTTCTGTTTGTGTTTCTGATTTCAGCATCTGCAGTATTTTGCTTTTATTCGGACGAGGGTAGATGCTTTGTGAGGGCCCAGCACAACTTCCAGCTTGTACTTGCAGTCATTTTCAGGGGATCTCATCAAGCGATAATGGGAAGAACAAATCTGCCTTTCAGTGGGCACTGCTCATTACTCTGTCGCAGCAGTTTGGGTCATTGTTGAATCTTGTGTTGCAAGTGGTGTGCTGAGAATTGGCTTACGTACAGAGTCATTGTTCTAATTAATTTGAAAGAAAATTTTAAAAGCTGTCTGGGAGAGGGTGAAACTTCTCTCAGCGAAACAGGTATATTCTCCTGTCAAATTGCTTTGTTATTTTAATAATGCAGTGGCTCATTCAATGAGTCAATGACAGGAGCACACAAATCAGATGAAAAATGTGTTTGTCGTTGCATTAAATATACCAAAAAAGGAGATTTTCGCTCCCCCATGTCCGGCTATGGTCCTGCTATGAACTGTAACAATGACCAGGAAATTCCACACTTTTCATCTTTTCCTACAAAGAGGAAGTTGCTCTGAGGAATTTCACAGCAAATGTGTTGGCAGTGGTCTGAGCCCTGACCAATCTCACCGTCAGGAGGAGTTATAGAGACAGATACAATGGGGCACACCTTGCGAGACTCTGCTGCTTATGAAACATTGTGCACAGTTAACGCTCCATAAAGGTTTTATAGAGTCCCTGAACATTAACATGCAGGGCTCCCTCTGTTGCCACAGGATAACTCTGCCGCCTCGCCCATTAAAGCGCCTTAGCCGTATCAATAACAACATTGGACAAACCACTATCTTGGTGAGTTGCATTATTTATTGCCAATCCCAGCCCTAGACTCTATTTATTAGCTGTCATTTTCACAGGTAAATGACATAAATTGTGTGCATCGAGGAAGAAACCATAGTCACCTGACCTGTCAGGGTGGTACAGTGGCACAGTGGTTAGCACTGCTGCCTCACAGTACCAGGGACCCGGGTTCAAATTCCAGCCTTGGGTGTTTGTGTGGAGTTCACAAGTTCCATCCATGTCTGCGTGAGTTTCCTCCGGGCGCTCCGGTTTCCTCCCACAGTACAAAGATATGCAAGTTAGGTGGATTGGCCATGATAAAATTGCCGCTTAGTGTCCAAAGATGTGCAAATTAGATGGGGGAGTGGGCCTAGATGGGGTCCTCTTTTGGAGGGTTAGTGCAGACTTGATGGGCCGAATGGCCTCCTGTGTGTAGGGATTGTATGATTCTAGCCTCTGACTGAATATTCCTATCATTGGAAGCACATGTTGGCTGCATGGCACAAATTTTTACCTTATTAGTTCTCAAGCAAAAGAAATATACTGCAGATGCTAGGAATCCAAACTAAAAATAGAAAATGCTGGAAATACTCAGGCTGTATCTGAGAAGAGACAAGCAAAGTTAATGTTTCAGGTCAATGATGATCCTGTTTCTCTCTACAGATGTTGCCTGACCTGCTGGCTATTTATTTTCTCAAGCAATCTTTGTTCCATAACAGTGGAAGACAATAGCTTGTCACTGAGTCTTTGATTCAGTGAGAAGTTCAAACAGGGAACCCCCTGCTGTCACACCACGCTGGGCTAGTGTACGTTCAATTCCAGCCCCACGTGTCCCAGAGTCACAACACAAGTGAATTAACCAATAGTTCTTATAACAATTCCCGATTGGCTGCCCAATATTTACAATCAACAGGTTGGTAAGTTGAAACACAATTACTGTCTATTTATAACAATATTAATGGTGAAATACGCAGCAGGAAAAGTTGTTTAAATATGAATAAGTACCTAACTTCTAGAATCCATAGAATCTCCACAGTGCAGGAGGCAATTTGACCCATTGAGTCTGCACTGACCCTCTGAAAGAGCACCCTACATAGGCCCACTCCTCCACCCTGTCCCAAGTAATCCCACCTAATGTTTTTTGGACACAAAAGGGCAATTTAGCATGGCCCATCCACCTAATCCGCATATTTTTGGATTGCGGGAGGAAACCGGAGCACCCGGAAGAAACTCACGCAGACACGGGGAGAACAGGCTAAGTCCACACAGCCACCCAAGGCCAAATTGAAGCTGGGTCCCAGGCACTGTGAGGCAGCAGTGCTAACAACTGTGCCACCATTCTGCCTACTTTAAAAAAAAAGGCTAATGCTTTAACTTGCAGATCCAAACATACAGCAAATGCCAGTTTCACTCACAGGAGCATATGCATATATCCATAAAATCCTACTGTAACTTGCCTTCCAACCCTCTATATACACACACACAAACACAGAAGACAGGCAAATACAGAGGGGGGGGAGGGGAAAATATAAATGAAAGAAAAAAGAGTCTTTGCTCAGATGATGGGTCCTTGCAGGCTTTCTCCACAGTATCTTGGGAATCACAGTCCTTGCTTTACAGCCTGTACTCTCAATTTTCCTGGTAAGACAGAGTCCCTGTTTCATCAGGCTTTGCTTTCAGCTTGTGGGCTGCCTTCAGGCCCTGTGTTCAGGATTAAAACATTCACATGCTTATTGGAGAGAAAGAGTTAATTGGATCTTTTTTGGAGAGGCTTAGCAGCAGTTTTCTGGAGAGGATATTTCTGGATCTTTTCCCTCCGCAGACAGAACCAAAAGTGAAACTGAAATGGAACCTCGTGCCTCTGAAAAACATTCCAGGGGGAAAGTATCCAGGGTCCCAGGTTCAATTCCCGGCTTGGGTCACTGTCTGTGCAGAGTCTGCACATTCTCCCTGTGTCTGCGTGGATTTCCTCCGGGTGCTCCGGCTTCCTATCACAAGTCCCGTAAGATGTGCTCTTAGTAATTTGGACATTCTGAATTCTCCCTCTGTGTACCCGAAAAGGCGCTGGAATGTGGCGACCAGAGGCTTTTCACAGTAACCTCATTGTGGTGTTAATGTAAGCCTACTTGTGACAATAAAGATAATCAAAATTAATAAATTAAAGTATCCAATCACCACCTGCTACCAGGCATAGTACAGTCTTTTGGTCCAATTCATTGGCTACTGGCCACATCAATCAAGCCGAGTCATCACTGAGGGCAGCCAATCTCCAATCACCAGTCTAAAACAGCACAGCATTCTGGATCCTATTGTTTGAATTGCACAACCTTCCGAATGATATGAACTTCTTTGTTAACATATGTTTTATCAGATCGTATTAAGGATTTTGAATCCTGATAATCTCTTCAAACTGTTTTCACATTTTATGGGAGAATTGCCTTTACATGATGTGGCTCTGGTAACAGGTCATGACTGCTTGTGTAAAAATAGTTATGTGCTGCCAGTTAATCTGTTTGTAATGAACCAGTTTTCTATGTTGAATGGGAATTGTCTGACCAAAGTAATATGAATGTGTGAGATAGCATACACAGTGTTCTTGCGTTGAGATTTATTTTACTAATTTACAGATTTTCTTTAACATGTTTTATCGCTAAAATTAAGTAACTTATTTGAGGTAAAAAGGAAAACTACAAGTGCTGAAATCTAAAGTAAAGCCAGAAAATGCTGGAAATACACAACAAGCCCATCAGTACTTGAAATGGAAAAGATTGTCATTTTTAGATGCTAATTGTGTATTTGGTTTCTATTTAGTAACTTGCTTCGTGGCATAGTGGTAATATTGTGAGCAAGTGATCTGGAGTTCCAGACTAATGTTTGGGGGACCTGCGTTCAAATCCCACCATGGCAGTCAGTGAAATTTAAATACAATTAATAAATCTGGAATATAAAGCCAGTCCCTGTGATGATGACTACGACAATTACCGTTGCCCGTTCATTAATGCCCTTTAAGGAAGGAAATCTGAAAAAGTTACCTAGTGTAGTCCACATGAGACTCCAGACCCCCAGCAATGCAGTTGACTCCCGAGTGTCCTCAAAAATGCCCTAGCAAGCTACTCAGTTGAAGTGTAATTAGGAATGGGAACAAATGCTAGTAATGCCGAGATCCCGTGAAAGAATGAGTATATATATTTCACAAGTATTTATTATTTGCTGTATTTTTGTACATTCAGAATAAATGGATCTATCTGCACTGCTGACAATATTGAGCATTGAAAACAGTCACTGTATCCTAAATTTATTGCCACAAGTAATTTAATTAAATGTCATTTTGTTATGAATTAATGAGAGTTTTTCAATGTATGCTTCAGAGCTGATTATTAGATGTGTTGAATATAGCCCTTTAATGGGAGTACTGATTGTCGATATAAAAACACCACATAGTATGAGCTGTATTTTGCTCAATCACAGTAATTAGACAGTTGTGAACAAAGTCTGCAATTTGAGATCAATGTAAGTCTGAAATGGATTCTTTCACATCTCAAAATTCCGATAGATAAAGCTTTTCTCCCATAGTATGGCCAAACTGGAACAACTTTCTTTTATTTATAGTAAATATCAGAGATTGGAGAGTAGAACGTTATGCTAGCGTTTGCCATTTAAAAATAGGGTAAATGTTGGTCAATGATTTACCATGCACACTTTCATTAACCCATCTGTCAGACATAATGGTCTTTTCCACTTGTGGTTTCAGTGATAGTGCTTGTGGATTGGTGACTGGCCATGACATTAACAAATCGATGAGAGAGATCATGTCAATACAATTCCTATCAGTTTAGTTCCTTTAGCCTGACGTAGCAATGTTCCCACCAAGTTAGCACTACGTTAACAATTTGTGCCAATGTTTATCTATTGTTGCTCCATTGGAACAATTTCAGCACAAACAATTACTTGCTGGTGATAGGACAGCAGCTTTGCCCAAATATGGCACATTGGTCCACCTAGCCTAGATGGGAGTGGATGAGATTAGCCTGGAATTTAGCAGAGCTATAAGTAACATTCTATTTGATGCTCCACCTTCAACCTGGTGGTAGCAACACATAAGAGCGCCCCTCAGCCCTTCCCTCTTGCACGAGAAGTGCCTTGGAACACTTGAGCCGGGATTTTCCAACCTCGCCGTGGTGGGACACGGCAGGAGTGCGGCAGTGGCCCAGTCAAATGTCCATTGCTTTTTGGCTGAACCACATGATTCTGACAGCAACGTGGGGTTATTACATTAAGGCACCAAGTAGATGCCAGTTATTTTTACTCCATTCCAGAATCAGTATCAGTGCTAGAACAGAGTTTAGTAACAAAAATAACGCTCGTGAAACGGGTCATTATGTTAACTGAACAAAAAACCATAGCGAGTGCGTTTAACCATTTGGTTCCCGGTGCTCGCAGCACCAAGAAACACAATGCTATCAAATGTCCCTCGGGTTCGATAGGGGGCCTCAGCGGGGAATGCACACAGCACTGTTTTCTGCACTGAGGAGCTATGCTCGCTGGGACTTCTCAGTGTAGTGAGAGATAAATGGCGTCCCGATCGCCGGATCCCCGCACGACCCCAATACTCCCCCAAAGTCACAACACACTATGAGGGGGTCCCTGGACCACTATGAGGGGGTCCCTGGGGCAGCTGGGCTCCCCTCCCCCTCCCCTTCCCCCGCATCCATCCAACAATCACGCATGGCACCCCCAGCCCGATCACTGCCGCACAAAAAATACCAGCTTGGCACCTTGGCAGTGTCAACCTGGTACCCTACCAGATGGCACCTTTGCAGTGCCATGCTGGCACCAAGGTGGCACAGTTGGAGTGCCAGGCTGGCACTGCCAGGGTACCAGGCTGACACTGCCAGGGTGCCCAGGTGGAACCAGCTGTGCCAGGATACCGCCCTGACCAAAGGGCATGCTCCAGGGGGGGTTCCAATCCCAGGGGAGACCCCATGAATGTCGCTCTATCTGGTCCCCATTTGTGGAGTCCTGTATTGACTGACGCTCATCCATGGTGTCCAAGGCGGAGGGGACAGGTCCAATGCCTCTGGAAACTGCATACTAAAGTGAGACTAGCTGTCTCGCACTAATATGCAGATCTGCCAAAAATGATCCCACCCATAATGGGCGGTATTCACATTGCAACATCTTGCAAGTTTGCGTTTGATGTCACGAGGTATCGCGAGCCGGGTAGACTCCAGGAGCAGGTCTCCCGAATCTATCGGCCACGTTGTGTCACAGCGAGCTGCTGTTCAGATGCAACATGGCCATTCGCTCGCTTTCTCAAAAACAAAAGCACTTTCTCAAAACAAAAGGAAAACTCAATTTTGGTATATGCAAAGTACATTTCCCATATCGATATGTTCTTCCTTAAAATCCCAAAATAAAAATAATAGGAAAAACCATTACAGTTAGGTGTTATTTATCAAATTTTAAGGTTATGTTAGATGAACTAGTACAATTGCTTCATATAACTTGATTTATTTCACGTGATGAAAAGAAACCTCATCATGAAACCTTTCTAAATTTCTGATCAGGACGAAGCTTTTTGGGAGAATACCATTGAGCAGCAAATTGTCAGGACATGTAAACTGCATAAGATGTCAAACAAAATTTGTGAGAAGCAAAATATTCAGAGGTGTGAATCCATTTATTAAAGCAAGATCCAGTCACCTTCCAGATGTAACGTTACTGTGGTAACCGGACATCATGGCTAGTTCTTTAATCTGTTCTGAGTTAGCTAACCTCAGCCAAGGCCGAAACTAATACATTGACTTTGGAGAGCGAGGGAGCAGTCAGAATTTCTGTCCTTGATTACCATTCAGTGACATCCGTTAGAAAGTGCATCTATGTGGACAAGTCTTATCTACATTAAAGAAGGACTAGGACCTGAGCACTGATCAGTGTACCTGCAGGAGCTGGAGTCAACCCTGCAGGCTTCTCTCAATTGAATGAATTGATGGTACACGAATGGCTAAATAAATGTTATCAACAAAGCACCCCCCCCCCCCCCCCCCCCCCCCTCACCCGGCACCCCCAAAGTTGCACAGACTTAATAGACTTTTGGCATGTGTTGAGACACTGCACCAACCACACCATCTTTGTTGCTGCCTGGCTGAAATCCGATAATTTAATATGGACCAGAGATTTGACCTGGGATAGAGTTGGAGCCTCCATGACAGTGCCGTAGACAAGTGATAGATTTGCGAGTGGAAAGTCAGATTGTACCAAAATGTGCAAATATGTAAAATTGCTCAACATTTTCCTTGAGATACATTAATTCAAACTAAGACTCGGGTGCCAGCAAAGAAAACAGATCTGGTTGTCAGTAAAAGTTGCCAATACTTGGCAATACTAAAGGTATCAAAATAATTTCTGAATATTAACATTAATGATTTTTTTCATCGAGCAGAAAATATGCCATTGCAGCAAACCAACTCAATGATTTTGCTCATGCTGATTTCCTGCCTTTCTGCCGATCAATGTGCTGGCAGGGGAAATCTATCTTAACACGGCCAGTGGATTTAAAAAAAAAATTGAAACAAGGTAACAAGCTTTCAACTACTTGGGCAACAAAGTCAACATTTTATGAAAATTGAGCTATTGGTTGTTACTGCCTGTTGTTAGTTATGAGAACTATCCTGGTAGTAAAGCCATTCTTCATGTTTAAGTTGTCCCTTTCAATTAGCCTGGTGTAATCGTTAAGGAAAACTGACTGAACGTACTGCTTTCAATTAGGGCTTTGCACCATTTCAGAGATCAAAAAGAACAGTTTGTAATGACAAACAGAAAAGACCGAATATAAACTCTTGGTGAGTGATTGAAATATGATGCAAATCAGGGACACCAACCTTCTGCTTCTATGTTTTGCTGTCTGTAAGTTGTGAAGCTGTAAATTAATTAATATATAAGTCTGGTCCTGTTGTCATTTTTCCAGCATTTTAATTTGCAATGTTTTAAAATTGTGTTGTCAATTATTCCGATGACTTAGAATTTGTTTTGTACTACAAACTGTACTGGTTGTAGGCTTATGTTTGGCAAATGATACTTTGTACAGTGTAATGAGGTGGAAATTCATTCTTTGAATACATTTATTAAGCTTATGTGACTTGACAAAATACATTTTGTAATGTAAATGGATTTTATGAAGTCTAATATTTTTCTAGAACTATGACCAACAAAGGACTTTGTATATTAAAAGGAAATACTCCACAAGATGAGTGCACTGCTTTTCCTTAGACTGCCCGGTAGCATGATCCTGCAAATTGCTACAGCCGTTTCCCAAGATGCATGGTCATCTGATTCCATCTCCGACTGGGTCAGCAAAGCCAGGCCCCACTCACCAATCTCAATTAACCTGCTTGCACTGCTTTTTGGTGCATTGTGGAGTTCTTGAAGGGGAAAAAATACTGAAAGAGGCACTTGCTTGTGACATGTGCCCAGCCTCTGCAAGCTGAGGATATTTTTCTGCAGTCTATTGAAAATAATCTCGACATGTTAACACCATTTTTCTCAACCACATGGATTTCTATAGGAGAGGGGTAAAAAGTGGAAAAATATGTAATTTTGGGGTAATTGTTTTGCAGTTTACCATGGCTTTGCATGTCATTTTACATTATGTCTTTATACAGAAGAAATAAAGAGTTCTGGAAAATAGTTCTCTGGGTTTAATTTTCACTATAATTCATTTTATTTTCCAAAACCTACTGCAGACCTTGCGGTGATGGCACTTCCACAATGATGTTGGATCTGTTGAATGAGCTTTGCCAGGGACGCAGTTACAGAACTTTAACAAGTCAAATCTCTAAACCTCTATAACAGGCACAATTGATGCTGTGATGGGGAAATTTCTCCTGCCACTGGCTCTCTATAGGCAGCAAATGAAAAGCAAAACAATTATAAATGGTGGAAATGCAAAATGTGAGAGAAAATGCAAGAAATAGGCAACAGATTTGTCAACAGCTGCGCAGAGAACAAATAAGTCCTGTCTCAGGACAACAGTCCTTCATCAGAACTGAAAACAAAATGGATGGATGAAGAGCCATTGTAACAGAATGTGAACAAATAAATTGGGCTTAGGCAGCAAACCACAATAGGGAGTATGGATGCATTGACTCATGGCCACAGAGAAAGTGACGGGCCCTGACGGAGTCTCTGGGCGAGCACTCAAGAGCCTGTGCAGGCCAGCTGGCAAGTGTATTCGCAGACATCTTCAACATGTCACTTTTCCGCTCCAAGATTCCCACCTCTTTCAAGAAGACCACCATTATACCAGTACCAAAGAAGAACAAGGTAGCGTGCCTGACGTCTGTTATCATGAAATGCTTCGAGCGGCTAGTCATGAGATGGATCAAAGCCAGCCTCCCAGACAGTCTCGATCCACTGCAGTTTGCCTTTCACCACAACCGTTCCACCGCAGATGCTATCTACATGGTCCTACAATCAACATTCGAACACCTTGGCAACAAGGACACCTACGTCCGACTGCTGCTCATAGACTACAGCTCCGCCTTCCACACCATTATCCCGACAAGACTAATAACCAAACTCTGCAATCTTGGACTTGACCCCTCCCTGTGCAAATGACTCCCTCACTAGCAGATGGCAGTGTGTCAGGATAGGTAACAGGACCTCCTCTACAATAGTCCTAAACACTGGGGCTGTGCAAGGATGTTTGCTCAGTCCTCTACTGTACTCCAATTCGATCTATAAGTTTGCGAATGATACGACTGTGGTGGGTCGTATCTCAAACAACGACAAATCAGACTACAGAAGGGAGATAGATTACTTGGTTGCATGGTTTACCGAAAACAACCTCTCTCTAAATGTCGGCAAGGCCAAGAAGCTGATCATCGACTTCAGGAAGCGAGGCACGACACCCCCCCCTGTATAATTCAATGACTCTGAAGTGGAGATGGTCGATAGCTTTACGTTCCTGGGGGTCACCATCACCAACAGTCTGTCCTGGTCAACTAATGTTGATGCAACGTGAAAGCCCAACAACATCTCTACTTCCTACGGAAGCTAAAGAAATTTGACATGCCTGCATTGACTCTCAGAAACCTCTACAGATGTGCCATAGAGAGCATCCTATCCGGCTGCAAGACAGCCTGGTATGGCAACTGCTCGGCCCAAGATCACAAGAAACTGCAGAGTGCGGTAAACTCAGCCCAACGCATCACGCAAACTTGCCACCCTCATATTGGTTCTGTATACATCTCCTGCTGCCTCAGGAAGGCAGACAGCATTGTCACAGACCCCTCCCACCCAGGATTTGCCCTCTTCCAGACCCTTCTATCAGGCAGAAGATACAGAAGTCTGAAGACCCGTGTGGTGAATTATAATTCACACTGTATTGTACCACATGTATTGAGCCTGTATTCTGTACCGGATTGTGTGTAATTGCGCGGCCCTGCCCGTAGGGGGAGATGAGGAGTTTGTACTGGGCTCCACCCTTGACTCTGCCCATGGCTCTGCCCATGGCTCCTCCCCCAACCGGAGGTATAAAGATCAGTGCTGTGAGCCTGCTGCCAGTTCATCTCGTCACAGGCCGGCTCTGTTGTAAGATGATTAAAACCACTGTTCACTTCTAACCACGTGTCGCGTGAATTGATGGTCTCATCAATTTAATTGTCTTAGGAAACAGTAAGAAACGACTATGGAATCAGCCCTCAAACCTGATCGACTGGAACTTGACCCATAGGATGCAGAGGCGAAAGAAATCTTTTCACACTGGCTCAGATGTTTAAAGGCCTACCTGGCTGAAGCAAGCACTACAGAAACTACGGAGGAGCAGAAACTCAGCCTACTGCACGCAAGGATGAGCCATCATATCTCTACTCAACTTAATTGTACCAACTCATTATACGGAGGCCCTGGCCCTGCTCGACAGAATGTACATGAGGCCCGTCAATGAGGTCTACGCACGCCACGTTTTTATGACTCGCCGCCAGCGCCCCACAGAATTGCTAGAAGAATTCCTGCGCGATTTAAAAGCCTTATCCCGGGACTGTAATTATCAAGCTGTAACTCCTGCTGAACACAGGGAACTCGCTGTCCGAGATGTATTCGTTGCAGGCCTCAGATCCAACTACGTGCGCCAGCGGTTGCTTGAGAAGGGGACCCAAAACTTAGAAGACACTGTACAACTCGCCACTACTATGGAGGTCTCGTTCCGCAGCCTCACCTCATTCCCTGCGGACCCCGCGACCCTGTCATGGGCCCCCGAACAGCGACTGCCCCAGGCCTGCGCCACACGACCAACCAGCCACTATACTGCACCAGCGTGCCACTTTTGTGGACAGCACCAGCACCCGCGGCAGCACTGCCCGGCCCGCAACGCGACCTGCAGCAGCTGCGGTCGCCAAGGACACTATGCCAGAGTATGCCTGGCGAAGAAAACTTCTGCCCCAAACTCTCTCGCAGCCCAGAGCACTCGCTCCCCGAACTCGCAGGCCCGCAGGCCCCGTAGCGCTGCGGCCTGTACTCCTACTCCGCCCCCAACCGCCACGTGCGACCCATGGGGGCCGCCATCTTGGCAACCCCCCACCACGCGGCCGGCCACGTGTGACTCATGGGAGCCACCATCTTGGACACCATCTTCCTCGCCGCCCACCACGTGCAGTCCACGGGGGCGGGCGGCCATCTTGGGCTCCATCCTCTCCAAACTCAGAAACTCAAATCGAAGACTGCGGCCTCAGCGGGCATTCATCACGGGGCAACTCCAGCACAGCTGATCGAGCCGCCAACTACCCACAACTCAGCGGGGTCACGTTGGACCAATCGCGTCCGAAACACCTCTGCAACTCGATGATGACCGTTAAAATCAACGGGTACAGTACACCATGCCTCTGGGACTCCGGGAGCACCGAGAGCTTCGTACACTCAGATCTGGTAAGACGCTGTTCGCTCCCTGTTTTTCCTGCACGGCAAACTATCTCCCTCGCTTCGGGCTCCCACTCTGTTCACCTCCAAGGGCGCCCCGTCACGACTCTAACGATCCAAGGCGCTAGCTACTCTAATTTGCAGCTATACGTCCTGCCCGAACTCTGCGCCCCACTCTTACTGGGACTCGACTTCCAGTGTAATCTCAAAAGTCTCACACTTAGCTTCGGCAGGCCCCTGCCCCCACTCACTATCTGCAGCCTAGCGACGCTAAGAATCTCCCCCCCTCCACTCTTTGCCAATCTCACTCCGGACTGTAAACCCGTAGCCACTCACAGCAGGCGATACAGCCGTGTGTTTATCAGGGTGTTTATCAGAACCGAGGTCCGGAGGCTCCTATGTGAGGGGATCATAGAGGCCAGTAACAACCCCTGGAGAGCTCAGGTGGTGGTCGTCAAGACCGGGGGAAAATTCCGAATGGTAGTGGACTATAGTCAGACCATTAATCGGTTCACGCTCCTTGATGCGTACCCCCTCCCCAGGATTGCAGACATGGTGAATCAGATCGCCCAGTATCGTATTTTCTCTACGGTGGATCTGAAGTCTGCATACCACCAGCTCCCAATCCGCCCAGAGGACCGCCACTACATGGCGTTCGAGGCAGATGGCCGCCTCTTCCATTTCCTCCGGGTTCCCTTTGGCGTCACGAATGTGGTCTCGGTGTTCCAACGAGCAATGGACCGAATGGTGGACCCGTACGGGCTGCGGGCCACGTTTCCGTACTTGGATAACGTCACCATCTGCGGCTATGACCAGCAGGACCACGATGCCAACCTCAATCGCTTTCTCTAGACGGCCCAGAAACTCAACCTCACTTACAACACGGAGAAATGCATTTTCCGCACGACCAGGCTAGCCATCCTCGGCTATGTCGTGGAAAACGGAGTCCTGGGCCCCGACCCGGACCGTATGCGCCCCCTCTTACAACTCCCTCTCCCTCATTGTCCCAGGGCCCTCAAAAGGTGCCTGGGGTTCTTCTCCTATTATGCCCAGTGGGTCCCTCAATATACGGACAAAGCCCGCCCACTATTTAAGGCCTCACTCTTCCCTCTATCGGATCAGGCTCGTCAGGCCTTCACTCGGATCAAGGAGGACATCGCCAAAGCGGCCATGCGGGCGGTGGATGAATCCGTCCCCTTTCAGGGGGAGAGCGATGCCTCAGAGGTCGCTCTCACAGCCACACTAAACCAGGCAGGGAGACCAGTCGCCTTCTTCTCCTGAACCCTCTCTGCTTCGGAACTTCGACACTCCTCGGTCGAAAAGGAAGCACAAGCCATTGTGGAGGCTATACGACACTGGAGGCACTACCTCGCAGGTAGAAGGTTCACCCTCATCACCGACCAAAGATCGGTTGCCTTCATGTTTGACAACTCGCAAAGGGGCAAAATTAAAAATGATAAAATCCTGAGGTGGAGGATCGAACTCTCCACCTACAAATATGATATCATGTATCAACCGGGGAAGCTCAACGAGCCCCCAGATGCCCTGTCCCGCGGTACGTGCGCCAGCGCACAAAACGACTGCCTGAAAGCTATCCACAATGACCTCTGCCACCCGGGGGCCACCCGGCTCGCCCACTACGTCAAAGCCCGAAATCTGCCTTTCTCCACTGAGGAGGTAAAAGCCATCACCAGAGACTGCCCGATCTGTGCGGAGTGCAAACCGCACTTCTATAGACCAGACAGGGCCCACCTGTTCAAGGCTTCTCGGCCCTTTGAACGCCTCGCTATCGATTTCAAAGGGCCACTCCCCTCGACTAATCGGAATGTGTACTTCCTGAATGTCATCGACGAGTTCTCCCGCTTCCTCTTTGCTATCCCGTGCCCCGATATGACCTCCCACAATGTCATTAGGGCCCTGCGTAGCATCTTCACCCTGTTTGGTTTCCCCAGCTATGTACACAGCGACAGGGGTTCGTCCTTTTTGAGCGACGAGCTGCGTCAGTATCTGCTCGACAAGGGCATCGCCTCGAGCAGGACTACCAGCTACAACCCCAGGGGGAACGGGCAGGTGGAGAGGGAGAATGCGACGGTCTGGAAGACCGTCCTACTCACCCTCCGGTCCAGGAATCTCCCGGTTTCCCATTGGCAGGAGGTCCTCCCCGCCACGCTCCATGCTATTAGGTCCCTCCTATGCACAGCCACCAACCAGACCCGTCACGAGCGGCTCTTTGATTTTTCCAGGGGGGCTTCGCTCCCAGCATGGTTGAAGACACCGGGCCCAGTACTCCTCCGGAAGCACGTCAGGGCACACAAAACTGACCCACTTGTAGAAAGAGTGCTTCTACTCCACTCAAACCCCCAATACGCCTTCATAGAGTACCCTGACGGCTGTCAGGACACTGTTTCCCTCCGGGACCTAGCGCCTGCAGGATCTAATCCCACCACTACCACCGCCGAGGTACCCCTCACACTACACCCCACCCAACCCACTGTGCCCCACGCCCCCGCACCTACCGGGTCGCTATACATGTTCCGCGCACCCACGCCCACAAGCTTCCAGCGCTCCCCGTCACCAGTCGAACCAGACAGGTACGAAGCTCGAACAGAATCACCCCCAGAGTCCGCCATCGTACCCCAACCAACCGGTATCGTCCAGCCACCAGAAGAGGCTGCAACCCCGTTGCTCCGCCGATCACAAAGGACAACTCGGCCACCGGACAGACTCAATTTGTAGACCCATCACACCCGCCGGACTTAATTTTTTTCACAGGGGGTGAATGTGGTGAATTATAAACCTCAGTAATTCACACTGTATTGTACCACATGTATTGAGCCTGTACTCTGGACCGGATTGTGTGTAATCGCGCGGCCCTGCCCATAGGGGGAGATAAGGAGTTTGTACTGGGCTCCACCCTTGACTCCGCCCATGGCTCCGCCCATGGCTCCTCCTCCAACTGGAAGTATAAAGATCCGTGCTGTGAGCCTGCTGCCAGTTCATCTCGAGTTCATCTCGTCACAGGCAGGCTCTGTTGCAAGACGATTAAAACCACTGTTCACTTCTAACCACGTGTCACGTGAATTGATGGTCTCATCAACCCACACATCCACACATAGGAACAGCTTCTTCCCCACAGCTACTGGATGTCTCAATGGCTCTTCCTTGGATTGATCTGTTCCCTGTAAGAACACTATTAATGACGCCCTATGCTGCTCTTGTTCTGTATTTGCTTTGTTTGGCCCTTGTTCTGCACTGTAACCAATCAAGATTTGTCGATGCACCATTGTCAATGTACTCTGTCGATTATACTTATTGTCTACTATGGACGTACTGTATACGCTCCCTCGGCCGCAGAAAAATACTTTTCACGGTACTTTGGTACATGTGACAATAAATCAATCAATCAAAAGTGCAAGATTGTTAGACTGCTGCAGTTATCTTTGCAGCAGAGAATTAAAAAAGCCTCAATAACGAAAGAAAGAAGCCAAGACGGTGGAGAAAAGGTAAGATGATAGCTTAAATGCCTGTGGGTCAATTATAATTTTTTAAAAAGCTGGCAAAACAAAGTGGGGATGAGCTGGTAAAAAGAGCTGGCCAACACTAAGGGGTACAAAATCTTCCACCAGTGCTGTGTTCTGACAGGATGTTGATCATATAAAGAACCAATGAACACTGTAGTAACAATGGCATGTGTGGAACCACAGAGGGAAAAACATTTACAAATCTTTTGAAAGAAAAATCTGCTGCTCCTACAACCCTATAATACTATCAGACTATTAAAGTATCAAAAATAGGTGCCACTGCTTCCAGTGGAAGTCCGGGGGCTGGATTCTTCGCCATTGGAATGCTCCATTTTGGCGGCAGCCCAGGCGTTTCCTGACGGCGTGGGGCTGCCCCACAATGGGAAACCCCATTGACAAGCCGGTATAACGGAGCATCTTGCCGGCATGCTGAAACAGAAATGTGGCAGAGAATCCAGCCACAACAGCTTGAGAAAGGCTGTCAGGTTGAGCAGTAGTCTGTCACAGACACAACTCTGCAGGTTATTTCCTGACAGGATCTCTCTCTCTCTCCAAGCAATCTTTTAAAGGAATTATTTAACTAGAGGCTGGCAAGGAATCCTGAATTTGCTAACTTTATTTAAAAGTGGATTTGACCTGTGATGGGTTTTGCTTGATTGGAGATAAATAAGGTAACAGTTAAGAGTTAAAGTGTTTCATTTTATTGTTAAGCATTGTTTAACTGGTCATTTTAAGCTATATTTCTGTGCTGATAAAGGTAGTTTAATACTGTGTTAAATAAAGTTTGTTTCAATATACCGTATCCAATTTGTGCGTGGAATCACTCCTGGAGCAAAATATCCTTTCCTCACAGATTTACAGATTAAAATAAAGTGATTGGTCTTCCAGTCCGGTATAACAGCACATTTTTGGGGGTCTGGTCTGTAATTGTAATATATTACCTTCCTCTTTTAAGCCCGTTGGCTACCTTCTAATTCTGGGATGTAAATTGTGTCTTCTACTGTGCAGAAATACAAATATTTATTCAATTTCTATGCCATTTCCTCATTCCCCATTATCATGTCTCATGTCTCTACTTCTTAAGAACCCAATATTTACTTTAGTTATTCTTCTCCTTTTTGTACACATGTAAACAATCAGATTATATTCCTGGCTAATGACTCTCATATTCTATTTCTTTTCCATTTCTATTATAGAATCATAGAATTTGGATTGGATTGGATTTGTTTATTGTCACGTGTACCGAGGTACAGTGAAAATTATTTTTCTGCAAGCAGCTCAACAGATCATTCAGTACATGGAAGAAAAGGGAATTAAAGAAAATTCAAGAAAATACAATAAAATACATGAGAATACATAATAGGGCAACACAAGATATACAATGTAACTACATAAGCATTGGCATCGGTTGAAGCATACAGGGTGTAGTGTTAATGAGGTCAGATTTACAGTGCAGAAGGAGGGCATTCGGCCCATCGAGTCTGCACTGGCTCTTTGAAAGAGCAGCCTACCCAAGCCCACACTTCCAACCTATCCCCATAATCCAGTAACCCCACCCAACACTAAGGGCAATTTTGGACACTAAGGGCAATTTAGCATGGCCAATCCATCTAACCTGCACATCTTTGGACTGTGGGAAGAAACCGGAGCATCCGGAGGAAACCCACGCAGACACGGGGAGAACGTGCAGACTCCACACAGACAGTGACTCAAGCCGGGAATCGAACGTGGGACCCTGGAGCTGTGAAGCAATTGTGCTAACCACTATGCTGCCGTGCTGCCCAACTTTGACCTTTTTTGTGGTTTCTAAAACATGCCTAATCCTCAAGATTGTTATTATTATTTGCAACACTATAAACCTCTTCTTTTAATCTCATATTATCCTAAATTCCTTCATAAGGCAGGGGAACAAGTTTCTTATTGAGTTTTTGCTTTGCAATGGAATATATTTTTGTTGAACATTTGAAATAGTTTCTTTCAATATTTCTGTTTTCAAATGTTAACTGCTTCTTTGTCATCATACCTATACACCAAATCAATCTTAATTAACTCTCCTTTAGCCATATCATTGGTTTTTTAAAGATTAAGATTATTGTTTGGGACTGAGATACGTCACGGTCAAACGTAATATGGAATTCAATTGTATTATAGTCATTTTTGTCCAGTGGCACTTTCACTGTGAGATTACTAATTAACCCTATCTTATTACACAATACTAAATAGCTGTATCCTTAATCATTTCAACAATATACTGCCCCAACGAAACTCAGAAAAGCGGTCTACAAATTCATCTTTGAAATCTCCCATAAGTGTTACATTGTCTGTTATAAGTTCCAATTAATTCTTGCTTAATGCTCTTTTCAGTGGTATATCTACTTTTGGTGGGGGTGGGACTATAAATAACTTCCACCAACATTTTATGGCCTTGGTATTCCTCATCTCCACCCATTGATTCTGCTTTCTGACCTTCTGAGCCGATTAATTCTCATTTACTATCCTTATGCCATGCTTCACTATGAGGTCTAGTCTTCCTCCTTTTCAATTCTGCAAGTGTTTTTGAAATATTGTGCACCTTGGAATATTTATGTGCCAAACTTGTTCACCCTGTAATTCAAGTGGAGGTTCAGAGAGTCTGACAACTGCAGATATGTAGGCCAGGATCTTCCCGTCGAACAAAACTCAATGGATTATTGGCTGGCTCACCTCATCCCCCACAGTTCATACGGAAAATCCCTTTTAGAATTTTAAAGGTGAGAGTTCAGATGGAAAACGTCATAAAGAAGCCAATAGGGTCTTGGGTTTGAGAACATTGAACATAAATACGAAGAAATGCTGTCAGTTTGATTACAACCTAAAAGGCAATGAGACAAATGATTTCCAAAGCATTAACTGAGGTACTTCTGGGAACTGAGTGGAATAGAAAATGAATCCTGCATCATTATTCAAACAAGGCTTTTTAATAACAAAAACATATTCAGCAATCTGTACACCCACTCAGATGCTGTATATATATATGGCATTGAACTCCTACACCTCCATTATCTTATGTAATATACCCGATTCCCAAGTAAAATAATTCTATTCATTATCAGTTCAAAGCAGAGATCATAGGATTTTATTAATTATGTGATTCATAGACCTGGTATGGCACTCAACATGGAGCCCAGAATGAGAGCAATGAATCTGTGAAGTTTCACTCCAGCCAATAATAAATTGTTGCTAGATTCAGAGGCAAAGAGAAAGGATCAGAGATGGCAAACATTGGGTTCATATAACATAGTGCAAGAGGTTTATTACAAGATGCTGCTCAAACAGGGTACAATGGTGAACTCTTCAAAAGCCTGCAAAACGCTCCAATTATGTCATTGCGTAACATGTGACATTACACCAGCCAATGGTGTTACTCTGATACATAGCACCCCTCCCTCTTTACTCCTTTAATATCCAGGCATTTTTACTTAGTCAAACACTTTAACACAGATCCAACACATTATGCCATAACTAACACTGTTGTCATGACCTGGAAATGCCGGTGTTGGACTGGGGTGAGCACAGTAAGAAGTTTTACAACACCAGGTTAAAGTCCAACAGGTTTGTTTTGCATCACTAGCTTTCGGAGCACTGCTCCTTCATCTGAGGAAGGAGCAGTGCTCTGAAAGCTGGTTATTCAAAACAAACCTGCTGGACTTTAACCTAGTGTTGTAAAACTTCTTACTGTAACACTGTTGGATACATATGTTGTGAGGGCCCTTTCTGCTTACTCCGTGTTTCATTCCCCCTTATATCCCCTTCCTTTTGTTTTGCTGTTTAACCATGGATGAATAAGGGACCTGTTTCTTTAAGGCAACCTGTATCTTGATTCAAACAGAAGAAAGCAGAAGCCTATGTTGGTTTAAACTGGAGTTGTAGACTGACTAGCACCAATGACAGAGATGGGCTGGGTCTCAGTTTCATTAATTTGGCTGGTGACCAATGAATTGGCCCAGAAGGCTGTGCTCTGCTCGGTAACATGTGGTGATTGGATCTTATCCCACTGTAATGGTTCAGAGACCTAAGGAGATTTCAGTTTTGATCCTGGCAGCACAGTGAACAGACCCATGTAATTTTCTCCAGAAAGCCTGCTGTGAAAGCTGCTGCCAATCCTTTCCAGAAAGCTGTTGTTAATTTTGTCCAGAAGGCTGCAGTGAGGGGCTGTCTCTTTCTCCAGAACACCTGTGGATGATGGACTCCTAGAACTACAGAGGCCTGATACTAAACCACGAACAGAAAACAAAACTTGATGAAACAAAGACTCTGCCTCTCCCAGAAAGATGTGAGTAAATGATTTTAAAACTACAGAAAAACTACAGAAAACAGGCTGCGAAACAAAGACTTGAATCTACAATCTTACTGTGAAGAAAGCATGTTCAGAACCACCATCTGAAGCAAAGACTCTTTTCCCTTTCACTTATTCACATTCTTACCCCTTTCCACCCCTCTGTATTTGTATGTCTTGTGTGTATGTGTGTGTAGAGGGTAGGAAACCAGTTAAAATGGGAGTTAGGTATTAATATTGACTGTATTTGCTGCATATTTTGTGATAGTTTTGTTATAAATAAACAGTAATTGTGTTTAAACTTGGGAACCTGGTGATTGCAATTTTTGGGCAGCCAAGGGGCCGAAGACTTCAGGTATTTTTATAAGAATTATTGGTTAATTCACTTGTGTTGTGACTCCGGGATAAGTGGGCTGAAATGGACTGCGCACCCCCAGAATGTTGTAACAATAGTAAGGCAATCTCTTGGGTGGATGTCTGTCTCATTTTGGCAGAACATGACATTCAGGAACTTGGCTCTTAGGGGTACTAGGAGTATCTTCCTGTAGACTGGTCTGTGTTACATCTGATGAAACTAACCCAGGAACTGCCTCTGGTTGTGTTGATGAATCTCTTGTAACAGGTTCCATAATATCAGCAAATGTAGTCCTCAAATCGGGCATGTCATTGTCCACACTCACTGTGGTGTAAACATCTGGGATAGGTTCTGTACTCTTGCCATGCGCAGACAATAATTGGTCAGCATACCGATACCAAATTCATTCATCGTCAGTTTGCATAGTGAAATCGGACAACCTTTTGCCTAATACAATTACCGGAGTCCATTTTTCACCTGAGGTGTAATTTGTCGCATGAAATTTGTTGCAAGAACACATTCCCCACGGTCAAAGATTCTGATTTGGGAATGTTGTTCCCTTCTTGCCTGCATCTGATGTTGTTGCCTGACTATCTCTGAAGTTGAAGAGGTGTTGAATAAAACTTGTTATATTACGTGACCGTAATATGTCATTACTCTTTGCTTTGCTTTACCTCCAGAATGGTCTGATGGTTAGATTTCAATGAAACTAGCAATCTCCAATTTCAAGCAAATTAGATTTAATGAATAACGAATATAAATACTAACGAGTTTGTTCACTCTTACAGAACTATAACTAATGATAAAGTAAATCAGAAGAAGCATTAATTATATTTAGATATACGTGCTAACTATGTTATATCTCTCTAACACTCTGCTGCCTAGTCACTCCTGGTTCGAACAGACCCAAGATCCTTGGAGTTCAGTTTACATACATGAATCTAGTGCTGCCACCTAGTGGTTATCTAATACTATGATGCAGTTGTTAACCCTTTACATACCAGCAGATATACAGATCACTACATCCCCCTTTATTTTGTAAACATATTTTCTGTGTAGCAAAGAAAAATGTATAACTATGTTACAATAAAGTATGAGATGTATATCTGTACAAAGCAAAAACAAGTAATGACTATACACACAACAGTTAATATATTACAAGTTCCGTCTGTTTGGTTTCTTTCGTCGTCTTGTTGATCTTCTGATCGTCTTATGCATGTCATCATTACTTCTGGTGTTTAAATACTAACAAGTCATCATTAGGTGTTCGAATGTTTGAACCACTTTTGCTGTCTGACCTGGTCTTTTTGTTGTGCTTGTGGTGTCAATTTTGGATGTCAGCCACCTTAAAAACTGGTTTGCTTGTTCGCCTTGGAGCAAATACGAATGCATGAGATTCGTTGGCATGACATTTGTTTTGTCTGAAAAATGTCCATGTTATGTTTCTACTCTTTGCATTGTTTTGGACTGTGCTGTTAAGTTGTCCTTTAGTTTCAGAGTTATACCATTGTGTACAGTTTGTTGTTTTTGTTGGTGTTCTGCTCAATAACTGTTCCTTGCAGATAGTTTGAGTCCTTCTCAAAGTTATTGACATCAGTGTCCTTTGTGGTATCTGATGTTTCATTGTGCTTTATGATTTGAGGTATGTGTGAATAATCTGATGTTTCATTGATCTTGGTGACATCAGTCATTTCTGGTTAATTTGATTCATCTTTGATCTCTTGGTACTCCTCTTCTAGAGTCAACTTTTGCAAGACTTAATGTTCTTGTAGGTTGGTTATAATAGATGTGGGGCATGATTCTCCGCACCCGGGAAAAATCGGGAGGGCCGTCGTGAACTCAGCCGAGTTTCACGATGGCCTCGGAGGCCGCTCCTCGTTCCCTATTCTCCCCTCCCGGCGGGGCTAGGAGCGGTGCTCCGTAACGCGACGGCAACAGTGATGCAACGGTGGCGCCTATGTGACGTCAGCCGCGCAAGAGCAGGTTGGCCAACTCCAACCCGCGCATGCGCAGCTGATGTCACGACGGCTGACAGCTCGAACCCGCACATGCGTGGTGGCCGTCTTTCCCCTCAGCAGCCCCACAAGACGTGGCGGCTTGACTTTGCGGATTGGCGGAGAGGAAATAGTGCGTCCAATTGACACGCCGGCCCAACGTTCGGTGGGCACTGATCGCGGGCCTGTCCCCTCCCCAGCACAGTCGTGGTGCTCATTATCCACCAGGCCCCCTACAAGCCCCTAAACGGGCATCTCACGGCGATTTCACGATGGCAGCGACCAGGTGTGGTTGCCGCCGTCGTGAAACGGTCGCGAACGGCAGGCCGCTCGGCCCATCCGGGTCGGAGAATCGCCGGTCGCCGTGAAAAATGGCGAGGGCCGATTCTTCCGAGCGGGGGCTGGGAGAATCGCGGGGGGCGCCAGGGAGTCGTGAAATTAGTCGGGGGGTCCTCCCGCGATTCTCCCAAGTGGCATGGGGAGCGGACAATCGCGCCCGTGGTTTCAATTGATGTGGTCACAATGGACTAATTTATTGTTTCATGCTGATTTTTATGTTCTTTTGTACAGTCAAGCTGAGATCTGTTCATCTCCCGGTGGTCTTGCACACATCTAGTATACTAATTGTGATCACTATCACTATTCTCACATACAGTGGGTAGACATTTATAGTCTTGTTGTTCTTCAAATAAAGTAGATCTTGCATGGTTGTCACTCTGGAGTCTTTAATTGCTTCCATTCTGGAGTTTGTCAATGCTCTCTCTGTGGAGGTTCTCATTGCTCACTCTGGAGTCGTGCAGTGTTCTCTCTGTGAAGTCGATCAGTGCTCTCTGTGTGAAGTCTTTCTTTTCTTGTTCAATTGACAGGTTGTCATCCATTGTATCAATGATCTGCCATTCCATCACGGTATTGGATTCATCTACCATGATTAGAGTGGTATTAAGCTTTTCAACAATGTTGTTGATGCTCTGATTATCATATCCGAACATCTCAGCCATGTCGGAGTAGTATTGTTCAAAAAGAAAATCATCTTCTTTAGTTTTGGATTTGTTATTCTGCTCCTCATGATGAATGCTGCAAACGTCTTGTTCCATGGTGCTGTGAACGTTTTCTTCAACTGTTTGTTGAAATTCAGGCCTTGCAAGGTAAAAAGAAAATTGGGTTATGTGCCTTTAAAACTGTTATTTTGAAGATTCGGGCAGTTTCCCTTTAAGTGGGCGTGTTCTGAATGTTCTGATGTTTATGACGTCATGCGTAATCGTCGATTGTGCATGTGCATATCGGTCTTCTTCCAGGGTGCACTCTTTTTTCAACTGCGCATGCACAGCTTTCATGCAGAACGGTATTTTGCCGGTTTTCGTCTTTTCTGGATGTGCGTACTGGCTTTAATGCATGGCTGCCGTCCGAAACACACATCTTCTTCAACTGCGACACTACCTCTATCTCATGGTGGATTTTCGCGCTTTTTTCACGAATATAATATTGTAGGTACTGATTCTTTGATTGTAGCTGAGCAAGGCATTTTTTGATAGCGATTTCTAACGTTAAATCCTTTTCTCTCAGTAATATTTTCTGAGGTGCTCATCACTGATACCAAACACAATTTGGTCCCGAATCTTAGAATCATGCAGCGTTAAAAAATTACAGGATAGTGCTAGAAGTTCTAAGTCCGTCAGAAAGCTAGCAAACGATTCCTGTTTTTTGCAATCTCTCATGGAAATTAAGCGTTCAAATATCTCTTTTTTTTAATATAGAATTTACAGTGCAGAAGGAGGCCATTCGGCCCATCGAGTCTGCACCGGCTCTTGCAAAGAGCACCCTACCCAAGGTTAACACCTCCACCCTATCCCCATAACCCAGTAACCCCACCCAACACTAAGGGCAGTTTTTAGACACTAAGGGCAATTTATCATGGCCAATCCACCTAACCTGCACATCTTTGGACTGTGGGAGGAAACCGGAGCACCCAGAGGAAACCCACTCACACACGGGGAGGATGTGCAGACTCCGCACAGACAGTGACCCAAGCCGGAATCGAACCTGGGACCCTGGAGCTGTGAAGCGATTGTGCTATCCACAATGCTACCGTGCTGCCCCGTCGTCTGCCACTGATCGTCGAATTTACTTAAAATAACATCAAATTTAGCTTTGTCCTGAACAGCAGAATATTGAAAGGAGTTGTATATTCTGATTGCATGCTGTTCTGCCATTGTTAAGGGCAATGCAATTTTGTGAGCATCAGTTGTGTTAGTTAAATCTGTAGCTTCCAGATATATTTGAAATTGCTGTTTAAACAGCATCCAATTTGCATTCAAATTACCGGTTATCCTCAGGTGACGTGGAGCTTGTGGTCCATCGAGGCGTTTGTCTTCGAAGGATTCGTTTGCTGCGCTGCTTCTCCAGTGATTGAGTCATAGATGTTTACAGCATGGAAATAGGCCCTTCGGCCCAGCTTGTCCATGCAATCCAGTTTCAATCACTAAGCTAGTCCCACTTGCCCGTATTGGGCCCATATCCCTCTATACCCACCCTGCCCATGTAACTGTCTAACTGTTTTTTAAAGGAAAAAAATGTACCTGCCTCTACCACTGCCTCTGGCAGCCTGTTCCAGATGCTCACCACCTCTGTGTGAAACAATTTCCCCTCTGGTCTCTTTTGTATCTCTCCCCTCTCACCTTAAAGCTATGCCCTCTAGTTCTAGACTCCTCTACCTTTGGGAAAAGGTGTTGAATATCTATGCCCCTCATTATTTTACAGACCACTATAAGATCACCCCTAAGCCTCCTATGCTCCAGGGAAACAAAGTCCCAGCCTATCCAGCCTCTCCTCATAGCTCAGACCATCAAGTTCCTGTAACATCCTCGTAAATCTCTTCTGCACTCTTTCTAGGTTAACAATATCCTTCCTATAATAGGGTAACCAGAACTGAACATAGTATTCCATGTGTGATCTTACCAATGTCTTGTACAACTTCAACAAGACGTCCCAACTCCTGTGTTCAATATTCTGACCAATAAAACCTCATGCTGAATGCCTTCTTCACCACCCTGTCCACCTGCGACTCCACCTTCAAGGAGCTATGAACCTGTACCCCTAGATATCTTTGTTCTGTAACTGTCCCCAACTCCCTACCATTAACTGAGTAGGTCCTGCCCTGATTTGATCTACCAAAATGCATCACCTCACATTTATCCAAATTAAACTCCATCTGCCATTCATCGGCCCACTGGCCCAATTGGTCAAGATTCTGTTGCAATCTTATATATCCTTCTTCACTATCCACTATGCTACCATTTTGGTGTCATCTGCAAACATACTAACCATGCCTCCTACATTCTCATCCAAATCGTTTTATATATATTCACAGGCCTCCAGTTTGAAAAACAACCACCCTTTGGCTTCGGTCTCCAAGCCAATTTTGTATCCAATTGGCTACCTCACCCTGGATTCCGTGAGATTTAAACTTTTGCAGCAACCTACCATGCAGTAGCTTGTCAAAGGCCTTGCAAAAGCCCATGTAGACAACGTTGACTGCACTGCCCTCATCTACCTTCTTGGTTACCCCTTCAAAAGACTCAATCAAATTCGTGAGACATGACTTTCCCCTTACAAAGCCATGCTGACTTTCCCTAATTAGCCCTTGCCTGTCTAAATGCCTGTCGATCCTATCCCTCAGAATACCTTCTAACAATTTACCCACTGCAGAAGTAAGGCTAACCAGTCTGTAGTTCCCAGGCTTATCCCTACAGCCCTTCTTAAACAAGGGCACAGCACTTTCTACCACCCAGCCTTCAGGCACCTCTCCTGTGGCTCTCGATGATTCAAATATTTCATCTAGGGGGCTGGCAATTTCCTCCCTAGCCTCCCACAATGTCCTGGGATACATTTCATCAGGTCCCAGGGATTTATCCATCTTTGTGCGCTTTAATATCTCCAGCAACTCCTTCTCTGTAATGTGTACACTCCTCAAGACATCAATTTTTATTTCTCCAATTTCCCTAACATTTGTGCCTTTCTCAACAGTAAATACTGACGAGAAATATTCATTTAGGACCTCTCCCATCCCTTCTGGATCTGCACATAGGTGACCTTGATCATTCTTAAGAGACCCTACCCTCTCCCTAGTCACCCTTTTACCCTTTATGTATCTGTAAAAGCTCTTTGGATTTTCCTTTGCCTTATCTGCCAAAACAATCTCATGTCCCCTTTTTGCTCTCCTAATTTCTCTCTTAACTCTGCTCCAACAAGCCCTATACTCTTTAAGGGATCCATTTGATCCCAGCTGCCTGTGCCTGTCATATGCCTCCTTCTTCCTTTTGACCATGGCCTCAATATCCTGAGTCATCCAGGGTTCCCTAGTTCTACCAGCCTTACCCTTCACTCCAAGGGTAATGTGCTCACCCTGAACCCTAGTTAACACCTTTTTGAAAGATTCCCCTTACCAGCTGAATAGCTACTAAGGTTTTCTCCTGTTTCTGATCTAACTAAATCACTCAAGCTAGTTTTCTGAAGCCAAAACCTGGTACCATGTTATATTACATGATTGTAATATGTCATTACTCTTTGCTTTACCTCCAGAATGGTCTGATGGTTAGATTTCAATGAAACTAGCAATCTTCAATTTAAAGCAAATTAGATTTAATGAATAACGAATATAAATACTAATGGGTTTGTTCACTCTTACAGAACTATAACTGATAATAACGTAAATCAGAAGAAGTATTAATTATATTTAACTATACGTACTAACTATGCTATATCTCTCTAACACGCTGCTGTCTAGTCACTCCTGGTTCGAAGAGATTCAAGATCCTCTGAGTTCCGTTTATATACATGAATCTAGTGCTGCCATCTAGTGGTTGTCTAACACTATGATGCAGTTGTTAAACCTTGACATACCAGCAGATATACAGATCACTACAAAACTGTGTGCAAATGTTCTTGTTGAATATCAGTATAGCCAGTGAGCTTTGTGTTGTTGAATGCGCAGTGTTTCTGTAGGTCATTAGAAAGCTATTGACACATTTAGGGCAGACCTTTATCTCTCAAAACCTTCACTGCATGCTTGAGCGATTGTACGAAATGTTCAGCTAAGCTGTTGGTAGCTGGATCGTAGGGCAAAGATTTGATATAGTGGAATCCGGAGGTAGTTATCAAATTCAACAGCTGTAAACAGATAAACTACATGTTAGCACGAGTAGATAACACTGTGGCTTCACAGCGCCAGGGTCCCAGGTTCGATTCCCCGTCTGTGCGGAGTCTACACGTTCTCCCCGTGTCTGCGTGGGTTTCCTCCGGGTGCTCCGGTTTCCTCCCACAGTCCAAAGACGAGCAGGTTAGGCCATGGCAATGATATATTGCCCTTAGTGTCCAAAAAGGTCAGGAGGGGTTATTGGGTTACGGGGATAGGGTGGAGGTGAGGGCTTAAGTGGGTTGGAGCACCTCGATGGGCTGAATGGCCTCCTTCTGCACTGTATGTTCTATGTAAATCTATGTAAACTGAATACTGTTCTTGCTCACAAATTGTTCAGGTCGCCCGAATCTTGCAAATACCTCGTAAATCCTTTCTATGGTCTGTTCAGTAATTGTCGATTTGATGATGACGCCCTCCGACCACTTTGAATGTGCATCAACCATGACCAAAATCATGTATCCTTCGACTGATCCCTCATAATCAGTATGGATTCTTTGACATGGCCTGGTAGACATTCTCATGGATGCAAAGTTTTTAGTGACGGTTCATTTCTCAGCGCAGCACTGGATTGTCATAACCCCACCTTCTGCTGTATTTGGACATCTAACCTGGGCCACCTCTAGTAGCGTCTTGTCAACTCCTTCATTCTAACTACATCGGGATGGCCTTCGTGCAGCTGGTCCAGGATTTTACTTTGTAGACTTGGCAGAATGATTACTCTGATACCCACAACAATACTCCATTTTATACTGTTAACACAAGACGTCTGTTAAGATCAGGGGCTGGATTCTCCGATTTGGGGCCATGTCACCACGCCGGAGTGGGAACTATGGCGTTTTATGCCAGAAGAAAATGGCGCAAAACGGCCACAAAACCTCAGTTTGGCTGGGGGCTAGCATGCTGGCAGCATAGAGCACTCGGCTCTAGCTCCCGATACGCCCTGGAGATTTGCAAGGTCTGTAGCCGCGCATGCGCACGGCGGCTGCCTGCAGCAGCCGTGCCATGCAACATGGCGATGGACGCTTGTGGACTTGAACGGCTCGTGCTCCCCTGACCACCCCCGCACCCACAGTGCCCCCAGCACAGAATGATACCCCCCCTTGCCTGCGGAGGTGCTGGATCGAGCCTGCATCTGCCACGCCGAGTTCCCGATGGGTGAGACCACCCATGTTCCATGATGTCGGGATCTCGGCCGGTCGGGGGCAGAGCATCGGGGGGGTGGGGCCTCAGGCAGTGTCCTGAGGCCATGGATATGTGGTGCAGCGTACTGCGATTTGGTCAGGAACTCGGATTCTCCGGCCGGTTGCCGAACACGATTTCGGGTTCGGCGGCCGGGGAATCCAGCCCAGGGTTTAAGATCTCGATTCTTTCTGTGCCTTTTTGAATCATGTCCAACACCTTCCCCATCACCCGATCTGTTTGTGTAAATTACCACACCTGAGAAGACGTTGCCAGAACATTTTCTACATGAGACAGGTAGAATATGTCATTGAAGTTTTCATCAGGACCCTGCTGATCTTGCCACGGCAGTCTGCACATACTGTTCATATCTACCATATTCAATGACATAATTGGGTGCTGACAAGATTACTTCCCAACATTATAATCAATTTGCAGCAAGTGAAGAGATCCCTTCAGCACCCAAAAATTGTTAAGGGGTGCTGATTGGTCACTAGAGTAAACGGGCAGCCAGATAAATAATGGTGGAACCTATGTATACCAAAATTAATGCTGAGGGCTTCTTTTTTTAAAATTCATTTACGGGATGTGGGCGTTGCTGGTTAGGCCAGAATTTATTGCCCACCCCTAGTTGCCCTTCAGAAGGTGGTGATGAGTTACCTTCTTGAACCAATGCAGTCCCCGAGCTGTAGGTCCATCCACCATGCTGTTGTGAGGGAGTTCCAGGATTTTGACCCAGCGACAGTGAAGGAACGGCAATGTATTTCCAAGTCAGGTTGGTGAGTGACTTGGAGGGGAACCTCCAGATGGTGGGGTTCCCAGGCATCTGCTGCTCTTGTCCTTCTAGATGGTAGTGGTTGTGGGTTTGGAAGATGCTGCATAAGGAATCTTCGCAAGCTCCTGCAGTACATCTTGTACATGGTACACAGGGCTGCCACTGTTTGTCAGTGGTGGAGGGATTGAAATTTTGTGGAAAGGGGAGCAATCAAGCGGGCTGCTTTGTCCTGGATGGTGTCAATCTTCTTGAGTGCTGTAGCGGCTGCACTCATCCAGGCAAGTGGAGAATATTTAATTGCGCACCTCGACTTGTACCTTGTAGATGCAGGGCCTGTGGGGCTGGAACTGGAATTCCTGTAACAGCCTCCCAGAACAGGTGCCGGAATGTGGCGACTAGGGGCTTTTCACAGTAACTTCATTTGAAGCCTACTTGTGACAATAAGCGATTTTCATTTCATTTCATTTTCAATTCACTGTGCACTCACTCAGGGTGACATAACAATTGACTTAGTGAGGGCAGCACGGTGGCACAGTGTTTCGCACAGTTGCTTCACAGCTCCAGAGTCCCAGGTCCCATAAATTCTATTCTATTACTCTGTGGTTGCAGTTTCTGAGAAACAGGTTTACGAGAGGTTCAGCTTGGTGCAATTCCATCCTCTGACCACCAGATGGTGTTTCACCTAGGAATTCCAGGTCAGTGCAGTTCTTATCGCCGGCCACGAGATGGTACTATACACAAGATGCTCAGGTTGGTGAAATCTGCCTTTCTTCCACCAGATGGAGCTCTCACCTCTCTCTCTGAGAACAATACAACTCTGATCCTAGAATTCAGCTGTTTTACCTTCCCCCATTCCCCACCTGAAGAAGGAGCCGTGCTCCGAAAGCTCGTGTTTGAAACAAACCTGTTGGACTTTAACCTGGTGTTGTAAGACTTCTTACTGTGTACAAAACTCTGGCAGCTTTATCACAAATGCTTCCACCTTAAGCTTTACTTCTTCAGCTCTCCCCAGCCCCCTGACACACAGTTTGAAGGCTACTGACCATTGGGAAAACTTGTACTTTCACACTCAAGGGTCGGGATTTTCAGCTTCCGCGCCGCAATCACGCTCAGCGCGGGGACGGAGAATGGGCATCAGACCTGGGGGTCCGACGCCGCTCCCCTCCCCGGAGAATGACCGTCAATCGCTCGTGGTCGGGAACCATTGAAAAAGGCCTCGCGGCGATTCTCCTCCGGCAACGGGCCGAGTTCCCGCCAGCGTGTTCACTCATGGTTCCACCCGGCGGGCACTCAGTCCGCGGCCGCCCTGGTGGGGTGGGTGGAATCCGTCACTGGGGGGTGGGGAGACCCTCCAGGACAGCCAGGCTCGCGATCGGGAGCCACCGATTGGCGGGCGCGCGTGATCTGGGGGGGTGGGGTGGGGGGGGCTATATTGTTGGCGCTAGTCTGCAGCATGGGGCCGCCATGTTGCACGGAGCCGCCGCCGCGCGCATGCGCGGACCCCCGGCCGGAAGTGCAGGGCCCTGTATTGGCATACGGACTGTAATACTACTTAGTAGAGAAGATGCGTGGAGAGATCAGACATGTCCATAAGAGGGTGATTCAGAAGTCTGGTAACAGCGGGGAAGAAGCTGTTTTTGAACCTGTTAGTGCATGTTCTCAGACTTCTGGATCTTCTGCTCGATGGAAGAGGTTGGAAGAAAGAATACCCCGGATGGGAGGGGTCTTTGATTCTGTTGCCCGCTTTCATGAGGCAGCGGGAGATATAGACAGTCAATGGGGAGGCGGGTACATGTGATGGACTGGGCGGTGTTTATCACTCTCTGTAGTCTCTTACAGTCTTGGGCTGAGCAGTTGCCTTACCAGCTGTGATGCAGCCAGATAGGATGCTTTCTATGGTGCATCTATAAAAATTGATAAGAGTCAATGTGGATGTGCCGAATTTCCTTAGTTTCCTGAGGAACTACCGGCGCTGTTCTGCTTTCATGGGATGGAGAGTGATGACGACCCACTCTGTAATAATCCCTGGTGTTTGCATCATTTGACAGCATCTGACTCCTGCCCACGGTAGCACATTCCACCACCCGCCTCAGTGAGGCGGCACCAGGGTCCCTGCGAGCTGGCCATTCAATCACACGGTCCCACATAACTCCTGGGGTGGTGGGGCAGGGTACTGGGCAATGTACTCAGTCCGACCTGAATCCCCTTGACCACCTCCACCGTCTGCCCATCTGCCCACTACTCCAGCATCCCCTCTGCAGCCAGCCCAGCCCATCCCTCACCCCCTTCTGACAGAGCACTGGGGAAGGTTTAAACTTTTGTGCACTGGTGTTTATTTTGAAAATAACATGTGAACATCACTATTCGGGTTTGTGCCCTAGCCCCTAACGTTATTATATGTGCTGCACTGTGCCAACCTAACTGGTATCTACCTTTCTGGCCGAACGGGCCCTAATGCATGTCTAGGTTGATCCTTTGCAGTATATCGGGGTGAGGGTGGTCTGCTGCGAATCCTGACGTGACATGGGTCTCCTTTGGTGGCCATTCACTGGAGCGCCTGGATGGGCCTGGCAGTTGCTCAGGTGTCCCAGGAACCGTGGTACCACCTTCTGCCCACTGCTCATTGGATGCGCCAGAGACAGGAGTCCCAGGGGCTGGGGTGTTCCAGCACCTCCCCTGTGGGAGTCACCGGTACGGGCCCCATCATCTCCTCCTCCCTCGGGGTGCCCAATGGCTTTGTGCAGTTGGCCTGATTGGCACGCATTGTCCACAGTGCCTCCTGCATGCAGTTGGGTGCATCCAACTGCAGCTGCAGGTGCTGGATGATTCCTGACAACCCCTCATATAGTCCCTGGCTCTGCAACTGCTTCTCAGGCAGCACGGTAGCATAGTGGTTAGCACAATTACTTCACAGCTCCAGGGTCCCAGGTTCGATTCCCGGCTTGGGTCACTGTCTGTGCGGAGTCTGCACATCCTCCCTGTGTCTGCGTGGGTTTCCTCCCACAGTCCAAAGATGTGCCGGTTAGGTGGATTAGCCATGCTAAATTGCCCTTAATGTCCAAAATTGCCCTTAGTGTTGGATGGGGTTACAAGGATAGGGTGGAGGTGTGGGCTTGAGTAGGATGCTCTTTCCAAGAGCCGGTGCAGACTCGATGGGCCGAATGGTCTCCTCTGCACTGTAAGTTCTATATTTCGATGATCTCCATTCTTGCTGGGTCCATCTTTTCCAGAAGACCGGTCCCCGTCCAGATGACAGCTTGTCCCTGGGTCGGGCCACCCGCCAACCATTTGTCCCGTCAAGTGTTCCACCCTCCACCTGATGTACTACCGCACGTGTGTGGCGCGCATCAATAGTGCCCCAAGAGCCTCTTCACTAAAATACCCAACCGAGGTGAGTGTCTCCGGGATGGTTGAGAGTGTTGGAGACAGCTGTGACAGAAAGTCGGTATTGACACAGGACTGGTGTTCCGGGGTGTCTCGGGCTGGCGTTTGGGGGATTGCGTCACTATCTGTTGCCTCCTTGTTACTGTAATCTACTTGGGGTTGGGTCAGGGATGAGTGAATCAAGAATGGCCCTCCTCGTTGGCAGGTGATCCTGCAAAGACACAACGCATGACTGGATCGCGGATTGGAGTGTTGGGTGGTAGTGTGCAGGTCATGAGAGAGTGGTGCCCTAGTGTTGTGAGGGATGTGAGGGGGGTGGGATGGGAGTTGTCCCACATATACCATGGGAAACTGCCACGCAGCGGATGCCAACCTCTGCCTTGGCGACCACCAACCGACCATGTACAGTGCTCGCTGCTCATTGGCGGTGAGGGGGGTCACAGGTCTGGCAGTCTCACTCTTGCTTTTCTCTCTCTCTCTGCGGTTATGTGTCACCTTCTCCTGGGGGGGGGGGGGGGGGGGGGGGGGGGGGGAGAGACAGAAAGCGCACAGTGTTACAGTCAGACGTGGGCAGCACAGGGGCTGGGAAGCTGGTGGCCATAGCCAGGGCACCCGGCCTTGGAGGCTAGTATGGGTACTGGCTTGTGAATGCAGAGTGGGATGCGTGCACACAGACAATGGGTGGGGTTCGGTCACCGCTGGTGTGCTTGATGCCGGGGCACAGTGCTGCCTACTCACCCTGACCGCCCTAGAAGATTGTGCAGCTTCTTTCTGCACTGCTGTCCGGACCTTGCGGTGGAACCCAAGGCGCTCACCTGCATTAAGACCTGGTATACGATAGCGGGTGCCAGTCTCCTTCCCACCCCAGGAAACTGGGCGGTCCACCTCTCCTCCATGGCTTCCAGCAAGATCTCGATATCTGTATTCTCGAACCAGGGTGCCACTTTCCATGCTGCCACCTTGTTGGCTGTAATGAGTGTGTGTGGGGAGTGGAGTGCTGATATGCAGCTGCAGCTTGTCAGCCTCTCGAGTAACCCCAACCCCACCCACAAATTCTTTGGGAGGATCACACCCATGGGGCGGGATTCTCCAGACCTGGCCGCCCAGTGACCGAAGAATCCCACCCGAGGTCAATAGAGTTCTCCATTGTACGCGGCTCGCCCATGACATTCTTGCGGGGGCGGGGCGGGAGAATTCAGCCCATAGTGCTTGAATTTGATTATTATTATTATTATAGAAGGAAGAAGAATCTGGTCAACTTGCTGGTGCCAGGGTCAGGGATGTCACTGAATGGCTGCAGGGCATACTGTAGGGAGAGCAAACAGATATATCATTGGTACAGAATGGTGCCAAGGATGTAGGCAGAAAAAGGGATGAGGTCCTCAAAGCAGAATTTAGGGAGCTAGGAAGTAGATTAAAAAACAGGACCCAGAAGTAAGTAGTCATCTATGGATTACCTCTGGTGCTAAATGCAAATTGAGTATAGAAAAAGGATGTAAGTCCAGATAAATGCGTGGGTGGAGAGAAGGTGCAGGAGGGAGGACTTTAGATTTCTGGGACATTGGGACCATTTTGGGGGATGGTGGGACCTGTACAAGGTGAACGGTTTGCACCTGAACCGAAATGGGACCAGTAATAATAATAATAATAATAATCTTTATTATTGTCACAGTTAGGCTTACCGGGTAGCACAGTAGCATAATGGTTAGAACTATGGTTTCACAGTGCCGGGATCTCAGGTTCAATTCCAACACCCGGAGGAAACCCATGCAGACAGGGGAGAACATGCATACACTGCACAGACAGTGGCCCAAGCCGAGAATCGAAACTGGGACCCTAGCGCTGTGAAGCAACAGTGGTACCGTGACGCTCCTAGATCCTTGCAGGGAGGTTTGTAGTGTTGGGGAGGGTTTAAACTAACTTGGCAGGAGCCTGGGATCCTGAGAGAAGGTTCAGCAGGGATCGATGCACAGCCAAAATTAGAAGAGACATCAATTGAGTCAGGAATGCATAAAATGTCCGGACCAGTTCATTTACAAGGGAGTTTGGTGAGTCTGATGAACAAGGCAGATGAATTGAGGGCACAAATTAAAACATAGGGAATTATATCATTGCTGAATATAACCTGAAAGTACTCACTTTTCCCACGTTTAACTTACATTCCGAGAAGGAATCAAAGCCCCTCAACAGTCTCATAGTTTGTCTATACAGACAACCAGATCTGTGACATACAGGAGGTCATCAGCATATAGCGACACCTTATGGTCCCTTCCTCCCTGATCAATCCCCCAGAAACCCTCAGTGCCATCACCAGAGGTTCTATTGCCAGAGCAAAAAGGAGGAGCGATAATGGGCATTCCTGCCTTGTACCCCTGTTCAGAGAGAAGTATCCCAAATGTGTCACATTGGTGAAAACACTAGCAATGGGGTTCATGGACAGCAGCCGCACCCATTAAATAAATTTCTGCCTGAACCCAAACCCCAATGAGGTCCTTCCACTCCCCTCTATCAAATGCTTTCTCCGCATTCCTAGATATAATCACCTCTGGATCAGGGTGCCGAGGAAAGCGAGAAGACAAGGTTCAAAACTGCCATATATTAGACAACAGCTGCCTTCTCTTCACAAATCCCATCTGGTCTTGTACCAGTATATCTGGAACACATGATTCTAACCACAAAGCCAGTACCTTAGCCAGTACCTTTGCATCCACATTTAGCAGTGAAATGGGCCTGTAAGAACCACATTCAGTATGGTCCTTATTTTTCTTTTTAAAAAAGGGAGATGGAGGCCTATGTAATCGTACCACAGCTTTGTTGAACATATCTACCATTATTGGTCTGAAAATCCTTTTCAGGATTTCCATCAGAGCCCAGAACCTTGTTCATCTGAATCAACCCAATCTCTCTCAGCACATCATCCAAGCCTAATGGGGCTTACTGAGGGTGAGAACAGGAGAATATGACAGATGAATGCGTGGCTAAAGAATTGGTGCAGGGGGCAGGGATTCAGATTCTTAGATCATCGGGATCTTTTCTGGGGCAGAGGTGACCTGTTTAAGAGGGATGGGCTGCATCTGAACTGGAGGGGGACCAATATCCTGGGGGGCAGATTTGCTAGTGCTACAAGGGAGGGTTTAAACTAGATTGGTAGGGGGGTGGGATCCTCAGCAGCAGGAAAGCAAACGAGGGACTGGAAGGAGATGCAGTACTCCGCAACGGCAAGCTGAATAGACATGATAGGCAGGGACAGGGCAGGGAGCAGGGGAAACCTGTTTGATTAAAAGGATTAAATTGCATCTATTTCAATGCAAGAGGGCTGACCGGTAAGGCTGAAGAACTTAGGGCATGGATAGTTATGTGGAACTGGGATATTATAGCCATAACTGAAACATGGCTGAGGGAGGGACAGGACAGCAGCTTAATGTCCCAGGGTACAGGTGCTTTAAGCGGGACAGAGGCAGAGGAAAGAGAGGAGGGGGAGTTGCATTTTTTTGATTAGGGGGAGCATCACGTCAGTAGTCAGAGATGAAATAACAGAGGGATCATCCAGTGAGACTTTGTGGGTGGAACTAAGAAATAATATGGGGATGGTGACCTTACTGGGGTTGTACTATCGATCCCCAAATAGACAACAGGAATTAGAATAACAAATATGCAGGAAGTTTGGTGGAGACTTGCTGGAGTAACAGGGTTTTCATAGTACGGGATTTAAAATTTTCCTAACATAGACTGGGACTGGCATAGTGTTAAGGGCTTAGATGGGGTGGAATATAAGTGTATTCAGGAAAGATTCCTCAGGCAGTATGTGGAGAGTCCTACTCGGGAAAGGGCAAAACTTGACCTACTCTTGGGAAATAGGGCAGGGTAAGTGACTGAAGTGATGGTGGGGGACCGCTTTAAGACCAGTGACCATAGTTCTATTAATTTTTAAATAGTTTTGAAAAGGGACTAAACTGGTTCACAGGTGCAAGTTCTAAATTTGGGCAAGGCAAATTTTGATGGAATTAGACGAGAACTTGCAAGAGTTGACAGGAGTAGCTTGTTTGAGGTCAAAGGAACCTCCGGCAAGTGGGAGGCCTTTAAAAATGTAATAGCTTGAGTTCAAGGTCTATATGTTATGTGAAGGGCAAGGCTGGCAGGAGTAGGGAACCCTGCATGACAAAACATATTGACGTTTTGGCCAGGAAAAAGAAGGAGGCATGACTCAGGTACAAGCAGCGGGAATCAAGGTATCCACTGGAGGTGTATAGGAGATAAAGGAGTATGATCAAGAAGGAAATTAGGAGGGCAAAAAGGGGGCACGAGGTAGCTTTGGCAGAGAGGATCCTTACGTATGATAAAGGGATCCTTTACGTATGATAAAGGAAAAAGAACTAGAGAGAGAGAATAGGACGCCACAAGGGCCAAAGTGGACAGATGTGTATGGAACTGTAATTGATGGGCGAGGTTCTCAATGAATATTCTTCCTCTGTGTTTACCGTGGAGAAAGACATAAAGACTTGGGAACCAGGGAAGGTTAGTGTCGATTAATTGGGGACAATTCACATTACAGTAGAGGTGATGGACATATTAAAACGTATGAAGGTGGATAAATTTCCTGGCCCCGACCAGGTATATCCCAGAACACTGCGCGAGGCTAGAGAGGGAACCCTGGTTGATATATTTGCCAAGGGTGAGGTGCCAGAACACTGGAGGGTAGCAAATGTTCTGCCTTTATTTAAGAAGGGCTGCAAATACAAACCTGGGAATTATAGACTGATGAGTCTAATATCTGTGGTGGGTAAGTTACTAGAGAGGATTCTGAGGGATACGATCTAAAATAATCTTTATTGTCACAAGTAGGTTTACATGACCACTGCAGGGGGCGGCACATGGCACAGTGGTTAAAACTGCTGCCTACGGCACCGAGGACCGGGGTTCGAATCCCAGCCTTAGGTCACTGCCGGGTGGAATTTTGCACATTCTCCCCATGTCAGTCTGGGTTTCACGCCTGTGGTGCATGTGATTCACACCGGATTATAACCTGTACATACATGTGTCTATATTGTAAGTGCAGTTGCACTATCTGACCTCCAGGGGGAGTAGCTCTGGGAATGCTTGAGAGTTGTTCGGGGCTCCTCCCTTGGCTCGGCCCAGGACTCTTCCCCAGGAGCTGCTGTATAAAGATCAGTGCCACAGGGTCAGCCGGCCAGTTCACTGAAAGTTCAACGGCTAACAGGCTGGCTCTGTTGTAAGTATATTAAAACCGCTATTCTAATCCTATAAGCACGTGTCCGTAGAATTGTTGGTTCCAACACCCCCCACAACCCAAAGATGTGCATGTTAGGTGGATTGGCCACACTAAATTGCCCCTTAATTGGAAAAAAAATAATTGGATACTATAAATGTTTTTTAAAATTACCACTGCATTGAAGTTAGTGAAAAGCATCTAGTCACCACATTACTGCACCTGTTCGGATACACAGAGAGAGAATTCAGAATGTCCAATTCACCTAACAAGCATGTCTTTCGAGACTTGTGGGAGGAAACTGGAGGAAAACCACGCAGACACAGGGAGAACATGCAGACTTCACGCAGACAGTGGCCCAAGCTGGGAATCAAACATGGGACCCTGGAGCTATGAAGAAACAGTGCTAACCACTGTGCTACGGTGCCGCCCACAGGCATTTTGAAAGACAGAGTCTGATTAGGAGTAGTCAGCACGGGTTTGTGCATGGGAGATCATGCCGTACAAATTTGTTCGAGTTCTCTGATGAAGCGACCAGGAAGGTTGATGAGGGCAGGGTGGTAGACGTGGTCTATATGGACTTCAGTAAGGCCGTTAATAAAGTTCCACATGGTAGGCTGCTCTGGAAGGTTAGATCGCATGGAATCCAGGGAGAGCTGGTAAATTGGAGAAACAATTGGCTCGATGGTCAGAAGCAGATGGTAATGATGGAAGGATGCTTGTCGGACTGGGGGTCTGGGACTAGAGTGGTGTCTCAGGGGTCGGTGCTGGGCCCATTGCTGTTTGTTATCTATGATTACGATTTGGATGAGAATGTACAAGGTATGATCAGTAAGTTTGCAGATGACACTAAACTAGGTGGTATTGTAGACAGTGAGAAATGTTATCAGAATTGCAACAGGACCTTGATCAGCTGGGGAAGTGGGCCGAGAAATGGCAAATGGAGTTCAATATAGATAAGTGTGAGGTGTTGCATTTTGGCAAGTCAAATCAAGGTAGGACTTTCACGGTGAACATTTGGACCTCAGGGAGTATCGTGGAAAAGAGGGACCTTGGAGTTCGGGTGCATGGTTCTCTAAAGGTGGAGTCGTAGGTAGATAGGGCAGTCAAGAAGGCTTTTGGCATGCTGGCCTTCATCAGTCAGGGCAAAGAGTACAGAAGTTGGGAAGTTATGTTGCAATTGTACAGAACATTGGTGAGGCCGCACGTGGAGCAGTGTGTTCAGTTTTGGTCACCTTACTTTCGGAAAGATGTTATTGAACCGGAGAGAGTACAGAAGATTTACAGGACTCAAGATATCGAGTTATAGCGATAGATTGGACAGGCTAGGACTTTTCTCTTTGGAGCGTAGCAGACTAAGGGGTGGTCTTATAGAGGTGTATAAGAGTATGAGTGATAGATAGGGTGAATGCACTGTCTTTTTCCCCAGAGTTGGAGAATTGAGAACTAGAGGGTATGGGTTTAAGTTAAGGAGAGAAAGAATTAATGGGAACCTAAGGTGCAACTTTTTTTTTCACAGAGGGGGGTACATATGTTGAACGAGCTGCCGGAGGAAGTGGTTGAGGCAGGGACATTGACATTTAAAAGGAATTTGGACAGATACATCGATAGGAAAGACTTAAGAGGCATAAGGGCCAAGTGCACTTAAATGGGATTGGCTTAGAGGGGCTTTTTGGTTGGCATGGACAAGTGTGGGCAGAAGGCCATGCCATACCAGCCTCCCCGGACAGGCGCCGGAATGTGGCGACTAGGGGCTTTTCACAGTAACTTCATTGAAGCCTACTCGTGACAATGAGCGATTTTAATTTTTTCATTTCATAGATTCTATGACCTCAAGATGGAAGCCAATCACACTCCCAGAAAAACACTCTAGGTCAATTATCAGCCAGATAGCCTCAGCATCCCCCCCCCCCCCCCCCCCATCCCCAAACTGCAGCCATATCCACAAACTTCAACATCATCACCCCCCTCCCTAACCCCGACACTAAGCAACCCAAAACAGTTTATACCGTTTTCACCTGTTGCAGCTCCTCCCTCCACCTCACTCCAGTTCTGAAGTGCTGATGCCGGCGTTGGACTGGGGTGGGCACAGTAAGAAGTCTTACAACACCAGGTTAAAGTCCAACATGTTTGTTTCAAACACTAGCTTTCAGAGCACTGCTCCTTCCTCAGGACTTGTTTGAAAGAAACATGTTGGACTCTAACCTGGTGTCAGCGCCGGCTCTAGGGTTGCTGGCGCCCCGGGCAAGCTGAACTTCGGCGCCCTTGGGGGGGGGGGGGGGGGGGGGGCCGGGGGGGTGGGGGGCCGAGGGGGGGGGGCCGAGGAGGGGCGGATCCGAGGGGGGGGGCGGGGCCAAGGAGGGGCGGACCCGAGGTGGGGGCGGGGGGGGCGGGCGGACACGCGGGGGGGCGGACGCGGGGGGCGGGCGGACCCGAGGGCGGGGGGGCGGACCCGAGGGGGGCGGACCAGGGGGGGAGCGGGGGGGCCGCCCTGGGGGCGGGCGGCCACCACGCATGCGCTGGTTGGCACCGGCCCAACTGCGCATGCGCGGGACCCGAGTCTCTGGCGCCCCCAAGCACATGGCGCCCCGGGCAACAGCCCGAGTTGCCGGTGCCTTGAGCCGGCCCTGTCTGGTGTTGTAAGACTTCTTACTGTGCTCACTCCAGTTCGCCAGCATTATGCACTACTGGTGAGGTCGCTCCCATCAGGACAATGAAAGGGACAAGCTCAATGCCCAACATGAGGATCAACTCTATCTCAGAACAGATGGCGACCCATGAGCCATACAATATAGAGATTCCTCCATTATCCCTTCAATGAGAGGAAACAAACTTGAACGACCGATTTTCAACAACTACATACAGCGGCCCACAACTTCTGGCTAGCGGCGGAATGCCACGGGCCACCTATTTTAAGACCGAAATGGGCGCACTTCCCTGCGCTCGGATGATGCGACGAAGCGTCCTTTCCCTCCGACGCCCGGATCTGCGCAGGCTCCGGCGAGGAGTGGGGCCCCGCCCCTTTATCACACGTGCAGCTTGGGAACGCCCAACGGAAGCCGGCATTTGAAAACAACAGATTTAGATTATTGAAAACAACAGGCAACTTTTCAAACAAGTGTTCTAAGGTATGATTTTTTAAACTCTTTCTTATAAACAGGCATTGCTGTTGTTGATTCTTTCAAAGTAATTTTTATTGTTTTATGATTAAAACATTACAAGTGAACATAGGTTTGTTTATTTGTTTTAAATCTGTGAAACTCTTTAAATCAGCGCTATATTATTGTATAACTTTACGTGTGGCGTGTGGCATGCTGAAAAATGTTTGTATGTTTTAATTTAGATTATAGTGGTAATCTAAACATAGAGGTTGGGGCTCTTTGCTGTCACTGTCCTTCTCCCTCTGTGTACCCGAACAGGCGACTGAGGGCTTTTCACAGTAACTTCATTGCAATGTTAATGTTTGCCTACTTGTGACAATAAAGATTTTTATTATTATTAATATCTTTTTTTATCAGTATTTATAGAAAAACTGCAGTGCAGAAGAAAGCCATTCAGCCCATCAAGTCTCCATTGACACTCTGAAAGAGCCCATGCCCCCGCCTCATCCCCATAACCCCACCTAACCTTTGGACACAAAGGGACAATTCAACAAGGCAAATCCACCTAACCTGCATAACTTTGGACTGTTGAAGGAAACCAAACCACCCGGAGGAAACAAGGTAGTACGGTGGCACAGTGGGTGACCCACGTGCAATTCTGGCTGTGTGGACTTTTTATGTTCCCCCTGTGACTGCATTGGTTTTCTCCAGGAGCTCTGGTTTTCGCCCACTGTCCAAAGATGTGCAGGTTAGTTGGATTGGCCATGCTAATTTGCCCCTTAGTGTCCAGGGATGTACAGGTTAAGTTCCAGGATAGGGTGTTGAAGTGGGCCCAAGTACGGTGCTCTTTCAGAGGATCAGTGCAGATGTGATGGGCCAAATAGCCTCCTTCTGCACTGCAGGAATTCTATGGTTTTATTCCATGGTTCTAGGAAACCCATGGACACACCGACCAAAAACTGTTCCAGATGTCTCCTGTCTCTGCTTGACTGAGACATTTCAGTGTAAATAAAAATGTGTAAAAACTCACCTAAAATCCGGGCACGTTAGCGCTGCAGCTGGTTTTGTCATTTACCTCCAGTGCAGCACAGGGCTTCATGCTGTCAAGAAAAAAACATCTGGGAGTTTGAACTTTGGGAGCTTTCAGCATGCATACCTATAGGCCTGCACCTCTGGGTCGTCACGCTGCACGCTGCACGTGTGCAACACACCAGCGAATTAAGTTGCTGGCCGGAGAGGAAGTTATGGACCAATAAAACCCACTACCCCTTTCAGCCCGCAACTTTCACAAGAAACTTCAAATAAAGAAATCCTCTCATTTAATTGGATTCCAGTTCATGTTTGTTGATGAAGTTCTCCACCTCTTCAGGTATCACAAAAAAATAATCCTTGGCCTCGTGTATGTGACGCGCAGCCCTGCCGGGTACACTGATCCAAAATGAACACCCTTCTTGTCAAGCATAGCCTTCACCTTGTTAAAGGCTACCCTCTTCTTCGCTAGCTCTGCACCCTCATCTTGATACACTCATATAGTGCTTCATTCCCATTTCACATCGCAGTGCTCCTTAGCACACTGCACGACCTTCTCCTTATCTTGAAAGCTATGAAACTAAATGATCAACGCATGAGATGGCTCATTCGGTCGAGGTTTCTTCCTGATCATCTGATGGGCCCTGTTGCATTATGGGGGAGGAGGAGAGACCACTATTACTCACCATTTTCCAGAACATTTGTGATAAATACTCAGTGGGGTTCGGGTCCTCCAGTCCCTCCAGCAATCCCACAACTCGGAGGTTCTGTCTCAGTGACTGATTTTCCAGATCGTCGACCGTTTATTTTTATCGGCCACCACTGCTACCTCGGCCTCCAGTGACGCAAGCTGTATCTCATGTCTCGTAAGCGCCTCCTCGACACCTTTCGGTGTCTCGCCATGTTCTTTTACCGTTCCAATGGGTTTGTCGAGCTCCATATGGACCAGGCCCAGTGCCTGCTGTATTGACTTCCTCTATTGACTTGCATATTTTGTCCAATACTAGCATCCGCTGCCTCTCAAAGTACAAGTTATATTGTTTGTTGAATTCCTTGGCCAGTGCATTCGACAACGTTTCTAGCGTGATCTAGCTGCTGCTGACTGCAGCTTTGTGGGCGCCATATTAGGTATCTAGGCGCTCCACAAGGTTCCCGAGACCAGCGAGAGATCTATTTCAGGCTTCCTGGTTTCTCTTCCTTTTCTTTGGGAATGCGATTGACACAGGGGGAATCTATTCTGCCAGTCTGTGATGTTTTCTGATGAGTATTAGCCAAAAAGAAAGGGCAAAAATGCCAAAAGAAATCGGATCCCGATGGGAGCTCCCAGAAGCGCAATCTCCCTGTTACAGGCCGCACTGGAAGTCATCGGGAGCAGACACTTCGAGGTAAATCTGTGACAGAACAGTGGGATGCATTCAAGAAGGAAACAGTGGGACTACAGAGCCAACATGTTCCTCTCAAGAAAAAGGGTGGATAAAGAAATCCAGTGGACCCTGGACATCAAGGGTTATACAGCATTGGATCAGGAGAAAAAGGGAGGCTTAAGGCAGATTGCAAGAGCTCAAAACAGCAGAAGCCCGAGAGGCTTACAGAATGTGGAGGAGGGAACTCAAAGCTATCTATGTGTTCTCAAAGCTAGCCACTTGTGTTCAAAGCTCTCCACTTGCGCTCAAAGCTCTCCACTTGCGCTCAAAGCTCTCCACTTGAGCTCAAAGCTCTCCACTTGTGCTCAAAGCTCTCCACTTGCGCTCAAAGCTCAGCCACTTGTGTTCAAAGCTCAGCCACTTGTGTTCAAAGCTCAGCCACTTGTGTTCAAAGCTAGCCACTTGTGCTCAAAGCTCTCTACTTGTGCTCAAAGCTTTCCATGTGTGCTGAAAGCTCACCACTTGTGCTCAAAGCTATCCACTTGTGCGCAAAGCTATCCACATGGTCTCAAAGCTATCCACGTGGTCTCAAAGCTATCCACATGCGATTAAAGCAAACCACTTTTGCTCAAAGCTATCCCCTTGCAAATCTATCCACTTATGCTCTATGCTATCCAGTTGTGCGCAAAGCTATCCCCTTCTGCTCAAAACTACTAACGTGTGCGCAAAGCTATCCAAAGCGGCATGTGGCGCAGTGGATAGCACTGGGACTGCGGCGCTGAGGACCCAGGTTCGAATTTCGGCCCTGGGTCACTGTCCATGTGGAGTTTGTATATTCTCCCCATGTCTGCGTGGGTCTCACCCCCACAACCCAAAGATGTGCAGATTAGGTGGATTGGCCAAGTAAAATTTCCAATTAATTGGAAAAAAAAAGAATTGGGTACACTAAGCGATCCACGCGTGATCAACCCGATCCACGCGTGATCAACCCGATCCACGCGTGATCAACCCGATCCACGCGTGATCAACCCGATCCACGCGTGATCAACCCGATCCACGCGTGATCAACCCGATCCACGCGTGATCAAACCGATCCACGCGTGATCAACCCGATCCACGCGTGATCAACCCGATCCACGCGTGATCAACCCGATCCACGCGTGATCAACCCGATCCACGCGTGATCAACCCGATCCACGCGTGATCAACCCGATCCACGCGTGATCAACCCGATCCACGCGTGATCAACCCGATCCACGCGTGATCAACCCGATCCACGCGTGATCAACCCGATCCACGCGTGATCAACCCGATCCACGCGTGATCAACCCGATCCACGCGTGATCAACCCGATCCACGCGTGATCAACCCGATCCACGCGTGATCAACCCGATCCACGTATGCTCACTTTTGCGCTTAACTATCCATGTGTGCTCAAAGTTATCCACGTGTGCTCAAAGTTATCCACGTGTGCTCAAAGCTATCCAAGTGTGCTCAAAGCTATCCAAGTGTGCTCAAAGCTATCCAAGTGTGCTCAAAGCTATCCAAGTGTGCTCAAAGCTATCCAAGTGTGCTCAAAGCTATCCAAGTGTGCTCAAAGCTATCCAAGTGTGCTCAAAGCTATCCAAGTGTGCTCAAAGCTATCCAAGTGTGCTCAAAGCTATCCAAATGTGCTCAATTTTTCTGTAGCGGGTGAATGTTGTACATGTAACTCCGTAATTCACACTGTATTGTATATGCATGAGACCATGCATTTGTAAGCGCAGTTGCGTTGCCCGACCACTAGGGGGAGTAGCGCTGGGAATGCTTAGGAATTTGTACAGGGCTCCACCCTTGGCTCTGCCCACGACTCCTCCCCCTGGACTGCTGTATAAATACCAATGCTCAGAGCCAGTCGTTCAGTTCATCGAGAGTTCAACGCGGGACAGATTGGCTCTTGTAAGTAGATTAAAACCACTGTTCATATCTTTAAGCACGTGTCTTGTGATTTGATGGTTCCATCAATTTAATCTACTTAAGAAACAGTCAGGATCAATCATGGAATCAGCCCTCAAGCCTGAGCGACTGGAACTCGACCCGCAGGATGCAGAGGCAAAATAATTTTTTTCTCATTGGCTGCGGTGTTTTAAAGCCTACCTGGCGGAAGCAAGCACAGCCGAAACAACAGAGGAGCAGAAACTGAGCCTACTGCACGCGAGGGTGAGCCACAGAATCTCTACTCAACTAAACTGCGCCGGTTCGTATACTGAAGCCCTAGCGCTACTCGACAAAATATATGTAAGGCCTGTAAATGAGGTCTACGCGCGACACGTGTTTACTACTCGCCGCCAGCGGCCTACGGAATCGCTCGCAGAATTCCTGAGAGAGCTTAAAACTTTACCTAGTGACTGTAATTACCAGGCGGTTACCGCGGCAGAACATAGACAACTTGCTGTACGCGATGCCTTTGTTGCGGGCCTGAGGTCAAATTACGTGCGCCAACGACTGCTGGAAAAGGGGACCCCAAATCTTGAAGCGACTGTTGAACTTGCTACCACTATGGAGGTCTCCTTCCGCAGCCTCACCTCGTTCCCCGCGGACCCGGCGACCCCATCATGGGCCCCCGAACAGTGACTCCCCCTGGCATGCGCCACGCGGCCGCCCAGCCACAGTGCTGCCCCAGCCTGCCACTTTTGCACCCAGAATCAGCACTCGCGGCAGCACTGCCCGGCCCGCACCGTGACCTGCAGCAGCTGCGGGCGAAAAGGACACTATGCCAGAGTGTGTCTGGCGAAGAAAGCCCTAGCCTCTAACCCTCCCAAGGCTCAAAGCACTCGTTCCCTGAATTCACAGGCCCGCAGGCCCCAAAATGCTGCAGCCTGTATGCCGACTCCGCCCCCACCCGACATGTGCGACTCATGGGGGCGGCCATCTCGGCAATCCTCCTCCATGCGGCCGGCCATGTGCGACTCATGGGGGCAGCCATCTTGGCAATCCTCCTCCATGCGGCCGGCCATGTGCGACTCATGGGGGCGGCCATAGAATATAGAACAGTACAGCACAGAACAGGCCCTTCGGCCCTCGATGTTGTGCCGAGCCATGATCACCCTACTCAAACCCACGTATCCACCCTATACCCGTAACCCAATAACCCCCCCCATAACCTTACTTTTTAGGACACTACGGGCAATTTAGCATGGCCAATCCACCTAACCCGCACATCTTTGGACTGTGGGAGGAAATCGGAGCACCCGGAGGAAACCCACGCACACACGGGGAGGACGTGCAGACTCCACACAGACATTGACCCAGCCAGGAATCGAACCTGGGACCCTGGAGCTGTGAAGCATTTATGCTAACCACCATGCTACCGTGCTGCCGTGATGGATCTTGGGATCCATCCCCTTCAAACTCTGAAACTCACCTCGACGACTACGAACTCAGAGGGCAGTCATCACGGGGCCACTCCAGCCCAGCTGATTGAGCCGCCGACGACCCGCAACTCAGCGCAGTCACTCTGGACCAATCGCGCCCGAAGCATCTGCGAAACCCGATGGCGACGGTCCAAATTAACGGGTACAGCACGCCGTGCCTTTTCGACTCCGGGAGCACTGAGAGCTTCATACACCCAGATCTGGTAAGACGCTGTTCGCTCACCATTTTCCCCGCGCAGCAAACTATCTCCCTCGCTTCGGGGTCCCACTCTGTCCAGATCCAAGGGCGCACCGCCGCGACGCTCACAATCCAAGGCGCTAGCTATGCCAAATTCCAGCTCTACGTCCTGCCCGAACTCTGCGCCCCACTCTCATTAGGCCTTGATTTCCAGTGTAATCTCAAGAGTCTCGCCCTCAGTTTCGGCGGACCCCTACCCCCACTCACTATCTGCAGCCTAGCCACGTTGCGAATCTCCCCCCCCCCTCCTCTCTTTGCCAACCTCACCCCGGACTATAAACTCGTAGCCACTCGCAGCAGGCGGTACAGCCTGCAGAATAGGGTGTTCATTCGGTCGGAGGTCCGAAGGCTCCTCAGTGAGGGGATCATAGAGGCCAGCAACAGCCCCTGGAGAGCTCAGGTGGTGGTCGTCAAGACCGGGGAAAAATTCCGCATAGTCGTAGATTATAGTCAGACCATTAATAGGTTTACGCTCCTCGCGTGTACCCCCTCCCCAGGATTGCAGACATGGTTAACCAGATCACCCAGTATCGGATTTTTTCCACGGTGGATCTGAAGTCTGCATACCACCAGCTCCCAATTCGCCCGGAGGACCGCCACTACATGGCATTCGAGGCCGATGGCCGCCTCTTCCATTTCCTCCGGGTTCCCTTCGGCGTCACAAATGGGGTTTCGGTGTTCCAACGAGCAATGGACCGAATGGTGGACCAGTACCGGCTGCGGGCCACGTTCCCGTACTTGGATAACGTTACCATCTGCGGCTATGACCAGCAGGACCACGACGCCAACCTCTACCATTTTCTCCAGACGGCTCAGAAACTAAACCTCACCTATAACAAGGAGAAATGCGTTTTCCGCACGACCAGACTAGCCATCCTCGGCTATGTTGTGGAAAATGGAGTCCTGGGCCCCGACCCGGACCGTATGCCCCGCCTCTTAGAACACCCTCTCCCTCATTGTCCCAAGGCTCTCAAACGGTGCTTGGGATTCTTTTCGTATTACGCCCAGTGGGTCCCTCAATATGCGGACAAAGCCCGCCCACTCTTTAAGGCCACACTATTTCCCCTTCTCAGCTGAGTCGCGCCAGGCCTTCAACTGCATCAAGGAGGACATCGCCAAAGCGGCCATGCGGGCGGTGGATGAATCCGTCCCTTTCCAGGTTGAGAGCGACGCCTCAGAGATAGCTCTTGCAGCTACTTTAAATCAGGCTGGGAGACCAGTCGCATTCTTCTCCCGTTGCCCCTCCGCTTCGGAACTCCGACACTCGGCAGTCGAAAAAGAAGCACAAGCCATTGTGGAGGCTATTCGTGACTGGAGGCACTACCTCGCAGGTAGGAGATTCACTCACATCAACGACCAAAGATCGGTTGCCTTCATGTTTGACAACTCGCAAAGGGGCAAAATTAAAAACGATAAAATCCTGCGGTGGAGGATCGAATTCTCCACCTATAGCTACGATATTAAGTATCGACCGGGGAAGCTCAACGAGCCCCCAGATGCCCTATCCCGCGGGACGTGCGCCAACGCGCAGATCGACCGCCTGAAAATCATCCACAACGACCTCTGCCACCCGGGGGTCTCCCGGCTCGCCCACTACATCAAAGCCCGAAATCTGCCTTTCTCCACTCAAGGAGGTAAAAGCCGTCACCAGAGACTGCCCGATCTGTGCGGAGTGCAAACCGGACTTTTTTTAGACCAGACAGGGCCCACCTGGTCAAGGCTTCTAGGCCCTTTGAATGCCTTGCGATCGATTTCAAAGGGCCACTCCCCTCAACTAACAGGAACGTTTACTTCTTAAACGTCATAGATGGGTTCTCCCGTTTCCCATTTGCTATTCCGTGCCCCGACATGACCTCCCACACAGTCATTAGGGCCCTGCATAGTATCTTCACCCTGTTTGGTTTCCCCAGCTACGTGCACAGCGACCGGGGTGCGCCCTTCATGAGCGACGAGCTGCGTCAGTACCTGCTCGACAAGGGCATCGCCTTGAGCAGGACTACCAGCTACAACCCCTGGGGGAACGGGCAGGTGGAGAGGGAGAATGCGACGGCCTGGAAGACCGTCCTACTGACCCTCTGGTCCAGGAATCTCCAAGTCTCCAATTGGCAGGAAGTCCTCCCAGACGCGCTCCACACTATTAGGTCCCTCTTTTGCACAGCGACCAATCAGACCCCTCACGAGAGGCTCTTCATTTTTTCCAGGGGCACTACCATGGGGGTCTCACTCCCAGCATGGCTGAAGACACTGGGCCCTGTACTCCTCAGGAAGCACGTCAGGGCACACAAAACCGACCCCCTTGTTGAGAAGGTGCGCCTGCTTCACTCCAACCCCCAGTACGCCTTTGTCGGGTTCCCTGACGCCCGTCAGGACACCGTATCCCTCCGGGACCTTGCACCCGCCGAGTCCAGCATCCCCTCTATCACTACAGATGCACCCCTCACCCTACACCCCATCCTGCCGCCCCCTCGGGCTCCCGAGCCCACTAGCTCGCTGCATCGGTTCCGTGCAACCCAGCCGCCCCCTCGCGCTCCCGAGCACACTGAGCCTACTAGCTCGCTCCACCCGTTCCGCGCGCCCGCACCGGCTAACCCCCAGTCGAACCAGACGGGTATGGAGCTCGGACGAGATCTTCCCTGGAGTCCGCCATCATACCCAAACCCACAACATCCGTCCAGCCACCACAAGAGGCTGCAACCCCGGTGCTCCGCAGATCGCAGCGGACAGTCCGACCACCGGACAGACTCAATTTATGAACCACCACCCCCGCCGGACTTGATTTTTTTGTAGCGGGTGAATGTTGTACATGTAACTCCGTAATTCACACCTGAGAGAGGTTGTTTTTGGTACACCATGCAACCTAGTGATTTATCTCCCTCCTGTAGTCTGATTCGTCGTCGTTTGAGATACGGCCCACCACAAGCGTATCATCGGCACATTTATAGATTGAGTTGGAGTTAAATGTTTCCACACAGTCATGGGTGTATAGGGAATAAAGTAGAGGACTGAGCACACATCCTTGCGGGGCTCTGGTGTTGAGGATTATTGTGGAGGAGGTGCTGTTGCTTATCCTGACAGATTGCGGTCTGTTGGTGAGGAAGTTGAGGATCCAGCTGCACAGGGAGGGGTCAAGACCAAGATTGCGGATTGAGATACCCTCAATTACGACACAGGAGAGAAGATTGGTAATTCAAAGGCTTTAATTACCAGAGAACGGACAGCTGCCGAGAAGTGTGCTCACAGCCTGCTGCCCAGTGAGCATCATCTTATATACCGTTTCCTGGGGGCGGAGCCAGAGGCGGAGTCCCCCAGGGTTCCAAGCCCGGTCTTAAAGGGCCAATGTATTAAAGGCAAGGTACAGTTACAGCAGTTACCGATACCATCACTTGGAGTTTGGTTATTAGTCTTGTTGGGATAATGGTGTCGAAGGCGGAACTGTAGTCTGTGAACAGCAGTCTTATATAGGTATCCTTGTTGTCGAGGTGTTCGAGTGTTGATTGCAGAGGCAGTGAGACAGCGTCTGCTGAGGACCGATTGCGGTGATAGGCAAACTGCAATGGATCGAGACAGTCTGGGAGGCTGGCAGTGATCCGTCTCATGACTAGCCGCTCGAAGCATTTCATGTTAACAGACGTTGGGGACATCAGTCGGTCATCGTTGAGACAGGCTACCTTGTTCTTCTTTGGTACTGGTATTATGGTGTCCTTGAAGGAGCTGGGGACCTGAGAGCGGAGGAGTGAGGTGGTGAAGATACCTGCGAATACACTCGCCAGCTTGTCTGCGCAGGCTCTGGGAGCTCGCCCAGGGTCTCCGTCGGGGCCCGTCTCTTTCCGCCGATTCACTTTCTGAAAGGCACCACTTACCTCTGAGGCTGTAATGATGGGTATGGGTGTGCCCAGGGCTGTTGGGGTGGGTGGCACTGATGTATTGGCTGACTGCTCAAAGCGGGCATAGAACTTGTTCAGATCATCGGGTAGGGATGCTCCAGCCCCAGATATTCTGCCTGGCCTTGCTTTATAGCCTGCGATCTTGTGTAGGCCCTGCCATAGTCGTCGTGGGTTAGTGTCGTTGGCCTGGGACTCTAGTTTGATGCGGTTTTGTCTTTTCGCATCCCTGATGGATTTCCGTATGTCGTACCTGGATTTGTTATATAGGTCAGAGTCGTCAGATTTGAACGCCTCCGTCCAGAACTCCCAGCAGGGAGTGAACCTTTTGGTTGAGCCAGGGTTTCCGATTGGGGAATACCTGTATTGTCTTCTTCGGTACACAGTCCTCGACACACTTACTTTTGAAGTCTGTGATGGTGGTTGCGTACTCTTCCAGGTTAGCTGCTGCGGCGTTGAATATCCACAGCTATACACTTGTGCTCAAAGTATCCACTTTTGCCCAAAGCTATCCAGTGAGTCTGAACTAGTTTTTCATATCCCCGATGAGAGTATGTGGCACCTATGGTATCGGCAGTCTCTTGACTAAATACAAAAAGCATCACTTTATATAGGGCAGACAAGATGCAATAGCTGGTGTTAACTTGTGAAAGCTTTTTGCTTATTTGCATATTCTTAAATTGCCATGAATGATGTAATAGATAAAGGCTTACAGGTTCAGGACTGATTTAACAAAATATCGTTGCAGAAAGAGTGGTCAATAAAAGAGCAAATTAAATGGGCAATGGAATTCTAAGATCGAGAATGCTGGAGAAAATATACGTAGATAAACTTCTCCAATCCCTCTGAGTGTTTCAAACTTGTCCAAGCCATTACAGTGACAAATTTTATCTTATTTGTTACCTAGTTGTTGCATGATGCAACATCCATCCTGATCAGGAGTCCATCTACCTCTATCCTCAACAAATGATCAGTCTAACTCTTTATTATTTTAAAAAATACTTAAATTGGCATTTTCCCATTTTAAAAGTATAATAATTTATGATGTTTCTTAAGTACAATTTTACAAGCACCCCTTCTGTCAGTTCTCTATTTCTCCCTGCTCTCCCCCACCCATCCCATTGTTCGTCGGGCTCCTTCCTGGCACCCCAATTCGCCCAGGGTGTCGTATTGCTGTACTTCATTCTTTTCTTATGCGGGGGTGGTCCTGCCCCTTCCCCTCCTCCCTCTTCTCCCCATGTCTCACTCTCATACTCACCTGGGTTGCTTCCTTGCCTTCCCCCACATGTTCCTCTCTGCTTTGTGTGCTTCTGTCTGCCCTCATTGGTTCCCTCCCTTTCTTTCTAATTGCTATTGGCTTCAAACAGGTCTTGGAACCGGCTGATGAATAGCCCCCACGCTTTGTGGAAGCCCTCGTCCTACACTTGGACGGTGTACTTGATCTTCTTCAGGTGGAGAAATTCCGGCAGGTCTGCCTGTCATTCTGCAGTTGTGGGTGGTTCTACCAATTACCATCCAAGCAGCATTCTCTAGCGGGTGATTCAGGAAGCAAAAGCCAGCGCATCAGCCCTCTTGCCCATATGTTCTGGCTAGACCAAAACCCCAAAGACTGCCACTCTCGGGCACGGCACCACCCTCACCTCCAAAACCTTGGACATCGAATCGAAGAAGCCTGTCCAGAACCTCACAATTTTGAGGCAGGCTCAGAACATATGGTGTGGTAGGCCGGCCCTCGCTGGCATCATTCAGATTTATCTTCCACCTCCAGGAAGAACCTCTTCATTCAGGTTCTTGTCAGGGTTCTGCTCTGAGCACCACTTCAAGCTGCGTGAGGCTTAGCCGTGTGTAGGAAGAGGTAGAGTTGGCCTTACTCAGTGCTTCGCTCCAGAGTCCCCAAGCCGCTACCATCCCAGTTCATCCTCCCAGTTTCGCCTGACTCCAACAGTCGTCTGTAGTTCCCTCTCTCCTTACTGTTTGTGCCCAGTAGTCACTCCAGGAAAGTGTCTCTTTAGGCCCAAGGGTACCTCGTCGCCTCCTTGCGGAGAAAGTGTTTTATTTATAGGTCCCGGAGTTCCTGTCCTTTTGGTAGCTTGGTTTGTCTAGGGTCACGAGTCTGTGTAAAAGTCTCTGACCGCTAATGTTCCCCCGTTCTGTCTCCACTTTTCCCTCATGGACAGTGGGTCGGGCTGGAACCTGGGTCCTTGGCGCCATGAGCACCGTGCCGCCTCACTAAGGAGCAATTTAGCAAGGTCAACCCATCGGATATGCGTAACGTTGGACTGTGGGCGGAAACCGGAGCACCTGGAGGAAACCAACAGTCACGGAGAAAACATATAAACTCCAAACAAACAGTGAACCAAGGCTAGAATTGATCCCAGCTCCTTGGCGTTGTGAGGCAGCAGTGCCAACCACTGTGCTGCCCTCGCTATATCAGAGTGGCTAAGATCAGTGTCTTCCCATTAACTCCACGCTCAAAAGAAACGCAAAAGGAACCAGAAAGTATTTATTTTTAATGTTTATGAAATAATGACCTCCATGGAGACTGATATTAATTTGTGTACACTAAATTCATCAAACCCATTTATATAATTTCATTCCATTTTTTTCACAACACAGGGCAAAATGCCACTGAGCAGCAGATCATACAGCGAACATGCATTAAAATTGCCCCCCTTCTCATCTTCAGAACCAAATAATGTGTCCAAATCGGCTGCTTAAATTGCATCATCATATGGATCATCAGCATCTTCATTGGCAACCATTGTCACTGACAATATCATTTCACAAATAATTATCATCTGTGCCATCAGGTGCATTGGATATCTTACATATCTTGCATGATTTGATGGCAATCTCTGTGTTTTGATTTCATCCAATGCCACTACAACTCATTCACATGGTTGCTGATATTGGAGCCGTATGCTGCCTCTCTTGGTGAATGTCTTCTCTCCTCCGATCAACCATCCAGTTGTTCCACTTTTTTCTCTTGCTATCCTTGAAGGGCTTGTTCAGAAATGTACAATGGTTGAACAAGGTTGGTTAGACCATCAGGAATCATCTCTATATCTCTGTTTTGTGATTGAACTTGAGCAACAACACCAACAAGGAGTGATCTGAACACATCCTAGATGTGAAGACTTTTGACGTCAACTTCCTGGTTCAAAGCTCCAAACTTTACTCGGCTACATCTTCAAGCCACCTTCATCCATCCATACTTCATTGTGAATGCGGATAACTACTCCTTTCAGGATTGACTGTTTTAGGATGTTTTTTCTCTTGAGTAGCACCAGCGGCTTAAGCTTTCGTATATCAGATGTACACAGCACTATGGTGAATCTACTCTTTTTATGTCTATTTGCCATCACGAACACTTCCTTTTCACCTGGTTTGACTGGTTGGTGTGTCAAAGTTTGAGAGTCTCATCCACTTTTCCAATACAGTCAATATGTATCTATTCTTTTGTCAATGTTTTTGTCAAAAAATTCTTTTGTCAAAATGCGATGACCTTATTATCAACCTGTCCTGGAAGACACTATGAAATATTGGTCTTGTGTCGCAGTACAAAATTGTTCCTCTTCTTAAACCCATTACACCATCTAGGGCTGGCTTTGAAATTCGCGATGTCCAATAATCTTGTTTCCGGGCATAGATCTGGAGAGATCTGTGAAATTGAAAGCTCATTCTGGCAACTTTCATTGCCCTACTTTGTCTTGCTTTTCCACTGTCGGTACACTTATTCTTCATCAGGTCTCTGAGCCATGTAGAGAATTTGCTCCAATCTCTGAAGTTCTTCTGTGATGTCTTAAATTCTCTAGCTGCTGTACATTCATCTGTCTGCTGTACAATATCAACATGCAGTGTACCAGTGAGGTGGTAGCCTTGCCAGTACATGTTCATGTGCACAGACACAAGAAGCTGAACTGCAGCCTTCAATTGCTATTCTCTGGTCCTGTCCAGGGCATGTTTGACTTTAATGGCAAGCAGGTGATAAGTAGAAAGATCTGGGATATTTTTGGTCAAAAGTCATTGGTTCACATTTACTCAAGATTGACCATTACTCAAATTTATACAGTCAATGTCTAACGACTAACCAAATGTCAATAGAATGAAAATGGAAACCTTCAAATTGAATTTATAATAACCTGCATTCATTCGTGACAATGTTCAAAAGGCTTGAGGTAATTCATTTGTTAGACTTAATCATATTATTATGAAAGTAGACTTTTAAGAACATATTGTTTTCATTCTTTCATGGGATGTGGGCATCGCTGGCAAAGCCACATTTGTTGCCAACCTCTAATTGCCTTGAACTGAACATTTCCGAGCACAGTTCAGAGTCAACATGTAGACCAGACCATATGAGGTCAGCAGATTTCCTTCCTCAAAGGACATTAGTGAAACAGGTAGTCAATGCTAGATGGACACTATTAAAACAGCATTTAAGCTTATTATTTGATATGTTTGAATTCAAATTCTACCAGCTGACATGGTTGTACTTGCAAAATTGCATGGTAGATCAAGCTTTTTGTCATGTGTCCTGAAGTCTCCTTTCATTTGGCACAAAGTTTATGATTTTGACAATGCTGTTCTGAAGCACGTGGAATGTTTTGGATTGGAATGGATTTGTTTATTGTCACGTGTACCGAGGTACAGTGAAAAGTATTTTTCTACGAGCAGCTCAAACAGATCATTAAGTACATGAAAATAAAATAAAAAGAAAATACATAATAGGGTTTGCCACAGTAAAGGTACTATATAAATGTAAGCTGTTGAGATAAAATAACTACAAATTTTGAGTGATTTGAGTTAAGTTGGTTCGAGTCCAAAAAAGTTTATTGGATAAGCATATGGATGATAATGGCATAGTGTAAGTTAGATGGCCTTTAGTTTTTGACTTCCCATGTCGGTGCAACATCGTGGGCCGAAGAGCCTGTACTGCGCTGTATCGTTCTATATTCTATGTTCTATACCGCTACGTCTGTCTAATTTCAAGCTGAGGTAGGATTTAATGGTCAAGTTTCACACCTCGCTTTCTCATGGAGTAAGGCAAATTAGGTAAGCAACTGAGTAGACAAGATGATTTTTTTCAGAAATAAATAGCCAGTTCAAGTGTTATCCAGCTCAACACTTTACTCTGCACTATGATTCCACCATTACCCCGCGTAGTCCATTCAAAGGTTCACCACTCGCTGCATAAAGCACTTAAATATAAACCCTGTGTGCACATGCCCTCTTTTTTAAAAAGAAACACAAAACTGTGTCTTCTAGGGTCAGAGTTAATGCAATCTCAGAAGTATTAGGCTTCAATTTATGCCATGCTGAATTATGAATGCATGGAATAATATCTCGCCTGATCCCCTCTTATCCCAAATAAACAATCCCAAACACTTCAGCCTGCCCCATTAATTCTGGAGTACCCCAGGGAGTGACCCCATCCTTTCTCAGCCATAACTGCTGCTTCACAGCGCCCGGGACCTAGGTTCGATTCCTGGCTTTGGTCACTGTCTGTGTGGAGTCTGCACATTCTCCCTGAGTCTGCGAGGGTTTCTTCCAGGTGTTCCGGTTACCTCCCACAAGTCCTTGTTAGGTATTTTGGACAATCTGAATTCTCCCTCCGTGTACCTGAACAGGCGCCGTAGTGTGGTGACTAGGGGATTTTCACAGTAACTTCATTGCAGTGTTAATGTAAGCCTAGTTGTGACACTAATAAAGATTATTATTATCAAGCATGGCTGGCGGGAATTTGTGGTAACCACAGATGGGGGCCATGGAGGACATCACGGTTAAACCAAAATGTTGTCTCATTTGGTTCCATGTCCTCAATGTGGCTATCCTCACTGGGCAGGATGTGTACTTCGTCAGGAGGGGGATGGGAGCGCTTTGTGGTGAGGGCTTGCAGGGTCGTTCCCTTACAGAAGGACTCCTCCAGCTTCACACACTACATGTTTGGTTCTCGTATCCATCCCCTCACCCTCTCGGCTGTGGCTACCCAGTGGTAGTTTTGCAGGTTCGGAAGGGCCAGGCAACACATGGTTTGTCCTCTGTTGCAGTGTAGACTTGGGGATCCTTGAGTTTTTTTCTCCTCCACACAAACGGCATGATCGTTTTGTCTATCCCTTGGAAAAAGGCCCTGGGGATAAATATCGGTAAGGATCTGAATAGGAACCTCGGCAGCACATTAATCTTAACCATTTGCACCCTCCCTGCCAGGGAAAGCGGGAGTGCATCCCAACTCTGTAGGTGACTTTTAACTTCCTCTGCCTGACTGGTCAGGTTCCATTTATGGAATTGTGTCTAGTCATTGGCTATCTGGATCCCCAGGTCGTGGAATTTGCTTTGGGCTAGTTTGAATGGTAGACCCCCCCTCCCAGCTCTGTCCCTCCCCCGTTCGTGTCCACTGAGAATGCTTCTCTCTTGCCCAGGTTGAGTTTATAGCCCGAGAAGGCCCCAAATCCTTCCACGAGCTTCATGATTACTTTTGGGCCGTTCTGTGGGTCCAAGATATAGAGGAGCAGGTCATCCACATAGAGTGAGAGCTGTGCTCTCTGCCTCCTCTTTAGATTTTGCATCTCACAGAGCGATCACCAGGGGTTCAATTGTCAGGGCAAACATGAGTGGGGACAGTGGGCATCCCTGCCTTGTGCCTCTGTGCAACTGGAAGTATTTAGAGCTGGTGGTGTTGGTCCGAATGCTTGCCTTGGGGTGTTGTAGAGGAATTTCACCCACGAGGTGAACCCTGTCCCTAGCCCAAACCGCTCCAGTACCTCAATGAGGTACTTCCATTCGACTCTGTCACAGGCCTTTTCTGCTTCCAGGGAGACGATCACTCTGGTGTTCTCTCCCTGGATGGAGTCATTATCACATTAAGCAGCCATCTGATATTTGCAGTTAGCTATCTATCCTTGACAAAGTCCACCTGGTCCTCTGCAACCACCTCATGTATGCAGCTCTCCAGTCTCTTTGCCAGGACTCTTAAGAGTATCTTCATGTCCACATTGAGCAGCGAAACAAGACTATATGATCCACGCCCCATTGGGTCTTTGTCTTTTTTGGGTATCAGCACTATTGTGGCACTATTGTTGGAGACCGAATCCATGAACGTTTCGTGGAGGTGTGGGGCCAGGGTTGGTGCCAATTTTTTGTAGAAGTCCACCGGGAACCCATCAGGTCTCGTGCCCTCCCCATTTGCATGGACTTAATACTCCATGATATCTCCCAGTCTTATTGGTACTTCCAGCTCCCCACACCTCTGGCGGGTTGAGGAAGCTGTCTCTCCCGACTTGGTTGTCCTGGCTTTGGGTGACATAGCCCGTCGGGCCCCGGCCCTTGATCCCCTCTGGCAGGCCATAATTCAAAGGTCTGGCGTCGAGACCTATTCTCCTGGTCCTCGACTTTCGCCTTCAAGCTCCCCTGGGCCGCCACCAACCTTTTGACTTCCAAATCCAGGGCGACAAATCTGTAGACGCCATCTCCAGCTCCTGAATCATTTTTTCCTGCACTTACAATCCATCTTCCCCAATCCATCGATCGCTCTTTGCATGGAGACCATCGCCTCTGAAATCGCCACCTTGACCGTCACGTGGGTTTCTACCTTTATCGGCTCTCTCATCGTGGCCAGTTCCTTCATAAAGAATGCCTTCCATCCATGGGGGGGGGGGAGGCTGATGCTCAGGTCATCGGTCTCTCTCTCTTGGGTGGTCGGGACCCCCTCGCCTCATGGTCCGCTGGCTCATCCGCCTGTTGCTCATGTCCTTTTCCTCCGCTCCTTTGGCCTCTTGAGCTCCTGTTTGCTGACATTCTGGCTCTATTCCTTTCCTTTCTCAATTAAGTATGTGCTGCTTTCGAAACTTTGGGCAAAATTCACCTAAAAGTGCCTATTTGGTTATGTTCTGGAGGAAAGCCACCTGATCATAGAATTTACAGTGCAGAAGGAGGCCATTCGGCATATCGAGTCCACACCGCTCCCTGAAAGAGCACACCGCCACCGTATCCCCTCAACCCAGCAACCCCGCCTAATGTTTGGACACTAAGGGGTAATTTAGCTTGACCAATCCACCTAATCCGCACATTTTTAGACTGTGGGAGGAAACAGGAGCACCTGGAGGAAACCCACGCAGACATGGGGAGAATGTGCAGACTCCGCACAGTGACCCAAGCCCTGAATCAAACCCGGGGTCCATGGCGCTCTGAAGCAACAGTGTTAACCATTGGATGTCTACTCAGCACATCACCATCACTGGGAGTCTAACTCATAATTCTGATGTTTATGTTGGTCAGTCCCTGTGAAGGCATGATAATACACATTTTACTGCTGCTGCAATCAGCATTATCAGCCCTTAAGGAACAGGTCTCAATTCTCTCATAAACACAGTTAACCAATGAGAATTGCAAAGGCAAAATCTTTATGAAAACCAATCGACTACATCTGAACAACAATAAATAATCAGATTGTCGAGGGAGTTTCACACTATTCAACTAGAGTGTACCTCACTCCCCAAACTGACGAGACAAAACTCAGACTTCCAGTCCAAGACCTTTATTCAAACTATTGAATGGGATCTTGTTTGCCAACACATGGCCCACAAGTTCCCCAAAGGAATACAACAGCAACTATACCTTTAGCTTATCTAACGTGTAATTTGCATTTACCAATCAAAGATGTACATTTTTCCCTGTTTCTTACAGATGGTAAGGAACGCAAGCTTCAACAACTCATCAACACCACAGCCCATCCCAGACCCCCCACCAGTCCCAATCCCTCGTACCCTATTTCTCCCAGTATCAACACCGCTGCCCATCCCAGGCCCTCCACCAGTTCTAATCCCTCGTACCCTATTTCTCCCAGTATCAACACCGCTGCCCATCCCAGGCCCTCCACCAGTCCCAATCCCTCGTACCCCATTTCTCCCAATCCCAGCCCTTGCCGTGTGTTTACTATACCCTCTGACCTTCCCCTCTCTGAGGCTGAGTGTGCTGTTCTCAGCAAAGGACTCGGCTTTGTACCCTTGCGTCCCCACTTCAATGAATTCCGGGCTCGACATGATGTTGAACTCTTCTTTCGTCGCCTTCGTCTCCGTGCCCACTTCTTTGGGCAAGAATCCTCCCCCCGTTCCACTGATCCTTTAATGTGCCTCCAACATTCTGCCTCCAAGTGGACCCTCCCGCCAGGACAATTACCTGCCCTTGATCTTTTCATTGAGAACTGTCGACGGGACATTGGCCGTCTTAATTTTTCTGCCCCCCTCACCCATTCCAACCTCTCTCCTTCTGAACTTTCTGCTCTTCATTCTGTCAGGTCTAACTCCGACTTTGTCATCAAACCTGCCGACAAAGGGGGTGCTGTTGTCGTCTGGCGCACTGACCTCTACCTCGCAGAGGCTGAGCGCCAACTCTCTGATCCTTCCTCTTACCTCCCCATGGACCATGACCAGACCACTGAACATGAAACCATTATCTCCAACACCATTAGTGACCTCATTTCCTTTGGATGCCTTCCCCCTATGGCTTACAACCTCATAGGCCCCCAACCCCGGATAGCCCACTTTTACCTACTTCCCAAAATCCACAAAAAGTACTGTCCCGGCAGGCCCATTGTGTCAGCATGCTCCTGCCCCATCGAACTTATTTCCTCTTATCTCGACTCCATCCTCACTCCTCTGGACCATTCCCTCCCCACTTACATCCGGGATTCCTCTGATGCCCTGCGTCATATTGACAGCTTCCAGTTCGTGGGCCCTAACCGCATTCTATTCACCATGGATGTGCAATCCCTCTACACCTCCATCCCACACCAGGATGGCCTGAGAGCCCTTCGCTTCTTTCTCGAAAAGAGACCCGGACAATTCCCAACCACCAACACTCTCCTCCGCCTGGCTGAACTCGTTCTATCTCTCAACAACTTCTCCTTTAACTCATCTCACTTTCTCCAAATCAAAGGTGTAGAATGGGTACCCGCATGGGTCCGAGCTACACTTGCCTTTTTATGGGGTATGTGGAACATTCCTTGTTCCAGGCCTATCCGGGCCCCCTGCCACAACTCCTTTACCAATACATTGATGACTATTTTGGTGCCGCGTCATGCTCTCGCCCGGACCTGGAAAAATTAATCAACTTTGCTTCCAGTTTCCACCCCTCCATCACTTTCACCTGGACAATCTCAGACACTTCCCTTCCTTTCCTTGATCTTTCTGTCTCCATTTCCGGCAATAGACTATCCACTAATATCCACTACAAGCCCACTGACTCCCACAGCTATCTGGACTACAGCTCTTCACACCCTACACCCTGTAAGGACTCCATCCCTTTCTCTCAACTCCTTTTCCTCCGTCGCATTTGTTCCGACGATGCAACTTTCCAAAATGGTGCTTCAAAAATGTGTTCCTTCTTCCTCGACCGTAATTTCCCATCTACAGTTGTGGACAGGGCCCTCAACAGCGTGCGGTCCATCTCCCGTGCCACTACCCTCGCCCCCTCCACTCCCTCCCAGAACAAGGATAGAGTCCCCCTCGTTCTCACATTTCATCCCACCAGCCTCCGTATGCAAAGCATAATCCTCCGCCATTTTCGCCAACTCCAGCGTGATCCCACCACCAAACACATCTTCCCTTCACTCCCTCTGTCAGACAATGCTCCTCCCTCCCTCACCAATGCTACCAGCAGGCTACTCACCATTTTCCTCACTCAAAATAACACTTAGCCAAAAAACTGGGAAAACTCTGCCCAATACATTACGAACTTCATTTGTAGTTTCCAAAAACTGTGCCAGAATACTCGTGACTAGAAAGTACAGAGGGGTGCCTGACATACAGGTCTGGAAGTTAGAGATTTTGGTGAGGTAAGGGACCGTTCCCTCCGAGACAATCTAGTCCACTCCTCCACCATACCCAGTACCTCTCCCATCACCCATGGCACCTTCCCATGCAATCGCAGAAGGTGTAATACCTGCCCCTTTACCTCTTCCATGCTTAACATTCCAGGCCCAAAACATTCATTCCAGGTTAAGCAGCGTTTCACTTGCACCTCTTTCAATCTGGTCTATTGCATTCGCTGCTCCCAATGTGGTCTCCTCTATATCGGAGAGACCAAACGCAGACTGGGTGATCGCTTTGCTGAGCATCTTCGGTCTGTGCGCAGTCAGGATGCTGACCTTCCTGTTGCTTGCCATTTTAACAAAAGACCCTGCTCCCATGTCTGTTCTTGGCCTGCTGCAATGTCCCAGTGAAGCGCAACGCAAACTGGAGGAACAACATCTCATCTTCCGGCTAAGCACGCTACAGCCTTCCGGCCTGAACATCGAATTCAACAACTTCAGATGATCAGCCATTTTAACTGTCTTTTACCATTTCTTTCTTTCCTGCACGTTTCTCCTCTTTGCTTCCCCTTTCCCCTCCCCCCACACCTACAGTTCATCCTCTGATGTTAGTTTCCCTGCTGTTTGACCTTTCACATCTTTTGTCCTCTCTGGGGACTGCCATTAGCACTCTTTCCCCTTGGTTTCTGTGGCCATTAGCACCCGGTTTCCCTGGGTTTCTGTGGCTATGACTCATCTTTCATTCCCACTCCACAGTATAAATATTTCCCACTCTCTCTGTCTGTTAGCTTTGACAAAGAGTCATCGGACTCGAAACGTTAGCTCTTTTCTCTCCCTACAGATGCTGCCAGACTTGCTGAGATTTTCCAGCATTGTCCCTTTCGTTTCAGATTCCAGCATCCGCAATAATTTGCTTTTATTAAGATGTACATTTGTTTAGAAATTATCTATGTCCATTCACAGTTAATAATTGAGATTACATAATATATATAGTTATCCAATTGCAATTTGAACAAGTCTACTTAATTATATCATGAAGCACGTATTTTCTCTAATTACCTGCTCATCTCCAGACATGAGTAAGATAGAAATATGTCTGACCAGTGTAATTTGTTTTCTATCACAGGATGTGGGCCAACATTTGTTGTCCATCCCTAATGCCCTTGAACAGTTTAATTTCAATCCATTTCAGTCAATCACATTACTGTGGATCTTGGGTCACATGTAGTCCAGAAAGGATGGCAGATTTCCTTCCCTAACTGACATTGGTGAGCTAGATGGGTATTTTATGACAATTGGCAATAACTTTATGGTCATCATTATTGAATTCAAATTTCATCATCTGCCGTGGTGGGATTCAAATTGGAGCATTACTCTGGGTCTCTGGATTATTAGTCCAGTGACAATACCACTACATCACTGCCTTCCTTTCCCATTGTTCCTTCTTTTAGCAGACACACACAATTTGCAGCTGCATAGCGATCAATTGGATTTTTGTGTGGGGCCTGTGTGACTAAAGCTTCACTTTTAATTAAACTTGGTCCTTGGAAGTTGTCTTTAGGCAGACTGGGACTGAGGCAACTGGGGCTTCATCAGAAACTTTCTCTTTTTGCAGTCTTTGAGAATTTAGCAGTTGGCAACTTGTGTGATTTTTTTTTTTGTAACCCTTTCTGAGGCACTCTCAATTACAACGCGAGAGCGAGGTCGGTAATCAAAGGCTTTAATATAGAGAACAGGACAGCATTCGAGAGAAGTGTGCTCACCACATGGAGCCTTATCCGATATACTGTTTCCTGGGGGCGTAGCCAGAGGCGGAGTCCCCCAGGGTTCCATGCCTCTTAAAGGGGCAAGGTATTAAAGGTAAATACCGTTCATCACACTTTCAAAGATGGAAACGCTAAATTTTACTTAAGAGCAGTTTATTAAGTAAGCAATGGTTTCACACATTAATGATTAGGTACCTTAAAAAATGTGGTCAAGCATTCACCCTGTCGTATGTAATGATGTCATTTTATGAATACAGTTATTAGTGCAAGCATAAGAGACTGTCCACCTATAATAGTGGTCATTTTCACATTAGGAGTAGTAAGTATGGAACATAACTAAAAGCACAGTGGAAGAATCATAATAACCTGGTCATCTGGTCATTGTTAAAACAGCATTATTTAGGCCAAGTTCACCCTTTGTTGAGCTTTCTAATAAATTATATAACAAACCTACACCATTTTACAATGTGTACCACAGATATTCATTCAGTAAATGAATCCTAAAAACAAAGATATACAAAGAGTTTATATAAAATGTAATCATCTATTTGTAAAATGCACTACTTGTCTCCAGTTAAAATTCAGTGGACATTAGGCTGTGAGTGGATTTTTAGAAAAGGTTCATCAGGAACATCTCATGAACATGGCAGGTTTCTGCGTTTTTGTTTGGATCAGGAAATCTATGAACTGGAGAGAACAAGGAGCGTTTGATGCTTTAAAATTCTGCAGAGTGAAAGAGGAATGATCTGTCACTCAGGAGTTCTAAGTTTGAATTAGAATTGTGTGGAAATCAAGCATGCTTGTCTGCAGGGTCAGCTGTATTTTATAACATGGAAAGTGCACAGACAAAACCATGCAAACAATTGCAGTTTAAATCTAAATAAGTAACAGGGCACATTTGATCATTTATACATTTAAGAAGTAACTTCATTATTTAATAAATTAGCAGTCATATTTGCATTAAACATTTTGTATCTGCAAGATTATTGTAAATATAGATGAGAACTGACCAAGGAATAGATATATGAATTCATGATCAATTGCAAATATAATTGCTCATTAATAATTCCATATGTTTGGCATGATGCACATAGTGTGTGTGTTTTGTGCACATGCATTTGCACACAATGATCTTTCACTTCTTCATGTGTGTATATTTGTACATGTATCAATTGATAGTCATTGCACACACATGAGGGAATCATTGCACACGCACACAAGGGAGTGTATAAACCCTTTAGCTGTCAACTGATAATCTTTGATCTTGGCTATAAGCAAATTCTGTTCACTCTTAAAACTTGGATAACGTTGATTGATAAAACAGAAACATAAGGTAATGCCTGCACTACTATTTTGATCCTGGACTAGGCCCCAGCAATGGTGAGGATACTGGATAGAAACCCCAATTTTCTGTTTTAATCTTGTAAGACTGTGAGGAAACGATACCTCTCTCCAGGAGTGACTTCATGCAAAATAGGGATCTGGTATATTGAAACAAACTTTATTACGAATAGAGTATTAAAATATCTTTAACATCACACAAGAAAATAGCTTGCAATTACCCCTTAAACAAAGCTAATCAATACAGTAATACAATAGCCATTAACTGCTATCTTTATTCCCACTCAAACAACAGAAACATCTCAAGATCCCAATCCACTTTTAAATACAATTAGCATTCAGAAATACTTGCTGTACAGAGATGTCTTGAATACTCCACTTTGAGAAAGGGAGACCTTTAAAGAAATAGACCTGACACCCTGTCAGAATATTGCAGAATCTCTGGCTGTATTTCTTCAGATCTTCTCAGCTTACCTTCCAGCCAAAATATAAAACTCTGAAAACCTCCATCTGATTGTCTCAACCCCTAGTCCCTCCCATTAATTACATCATCTTGCTAAGCTGAACACAATAACTCTAATTAACTACTCTGCAGGAAAGCCTATAATATAAATAAAAATCCATTCGCCCAACTTTTACAATGCCTTCATTGCATCTCTGGCTCCAAATTCCTGGCTGTCTGGCAAACCAGGATTTTTAAAAAGACTTCTGCAGCACTAACACACACACAAATCCAGGTTTTTGACCCTTACTGCATTGAATATATATAAAACAATATATCTGAAATTCCTACATTATCACAACCAAACACAGCCAGCATGGAAAAAGTGGGCCAGTTAACAAAAACAGAAATACTGTAGCACAGGAAAAGTGAAAGCTTACTTCTGCACCTCTGTATAATTCCTTCAGACAAGGGGGTGATTTCTCCGCCTGCGGGATTCTGCATTCCGCATACAGACCTCATACTCCCGCCCACAGGTTCCCTGAGGGCATGGGCAGTCTACAATGGAAAATCCTATTGGCCAGTGACGGGCTCTGCAATGTAAAGTAAAGTCACCATAGTCCCAAATGGCGCAAAAGATTTGTCCTGATTTCTCGAAATGATTGCGGGCTTGTGCAGCATGGGACGGTGTGCACTATTTTGTCATGTTTACATGATCTTATCCTGCTTTTCCCTCAGTCTGGTAGGGCTATATGAATATCTAGTTTTATCTAATGATTGTATTGAGCCTCTGGGGATGCCGTTCTCCTGTTCCATTCTGTACTCATGTATGTTCCGCTGTTTTTTCCTCTTTAATTATGATGATGTATTATTTGTAACTTTGTTGCGTTATTCTCTAAATTGTAAAATCTCAATAAATATACTTGTAAAATATAAGTTATTCTCTACAGACTAAGATTAGTTTAGATGCAGGGAAATGAACAAGATCAGATAATATAGGCCCAACAATATTTCAAAAAAGTTTACACATTTGAAATAGATGTTCACACTCATTGTATAGCCTAATAACTGGGTGAATCCCAAATTGGGCTGTAATCCTGGTGCAGAACGACACAAAATTCGCCCAATAACCTCATACACCTGGGTTGACGTCCAAGTCACCCGATCGTCATTCTGTCAAGCTGCAGGCATCAGTCACAGCCTCGAGCTAGATCGTTGCGTCCCAGGAAATACAAGGAATGGCTGGTTTAGATGCTAATCCAGGTGATGAGCAGAGTTCCGATTGAGAGGAGGGGCAAGATGAATGGGACACACATGGAATGTACTTGCATGTGCTTTCAGCCATAATGGCACTTTGGTGCCTATTTACTAATGGATGCAGGAGCAACAAATCTCTGGGCCTATTTTCATAAAGAATTGCCAATAAATTGAGAAGTAACTATCATTACATATATTTCTAATTTGTAATACAATCCGTAGATCTTTGTAATATCCCTGAGTAGTTGTCAGTTGTGTTTCCATCAGACAGTAATGATAGTAATAGTGTGAAGTTGGTGAGATGTAGTTTGATTCTTCTTAAGCTCCATCGATTTTTCTTCTGTATAATGTCAAACTTCATGATCTTTATACTAAAGAAGGAAAAAGTTAAATAATATTCAATTTTCATTCTGGATTTTGTGCCTGAAAACCGAAAATGTTTTCACTTAATTAGCAATAAAACTCAAATTACAGTGAAATACAATTTGCTGCAGGAGCAAATCTAACAGTATCTGCTTTAGTTAATTTTGTCCTTGTCATTTTAAGTTTGACAATAATATATGCTGAAAATTGCTGAAAGTGCAAGGCTGGAACCTAAATGAACAGGACAAGCAACTGTGTCTCTCCTCAACGAATTAGATTAAAGGATTGTGAAGTTATCAGTGCAAAGACTGGGAAACAAATACAAAATAGAGGGTGGCATTCAATGTTAATCAGGTGCAGAAAGAGAAATGTCGACAATATACAGAATAAAGATTGGATTAAGAGAGCAAAAATGGAAAAGGAAAAGTTAAAATTAATTTAAAATGTCAGTTTTTTCAATGTTCAATTAAAACTGGAAGGAATATGACACCAAATTTCTAACCATTAATTTGCCTTGTTCCTTGGTGTTAATTAACAATAAGAATACCATGAAAACAATCTTTGACAGATAATCAACATTAATTACATGTGTAGGGACTTTAAATGTCTTAAAATGGCTCCTTGCATTACTTCAAAGCTATTCTAACTTTAGAGTGTAAGTACAGGAACTGCACATCTCTGAATACATTTTAGTGATGGGGCAGACTGAGGCAGGCAAAGGGATACATGTTGAACAGCATTTGCAGTTTGCATGGGTTTCCTCCTGCTTCTCCGGTTTCTTCGCATAGTCCAAAGATGTGCAGGTGAGGTGGATTGACCATGATAAATTGCCCCTTGGGTTAGGTGGGGGTACTGGGTTACGGGGATAGGTGGAGGCGTAGGCTTAAGTAGGGTGCTCTTTCCAAGGGCTGGTGCAGACTCGATGGGCCAAATGGCTTCCTTCTGCACTGTAAATTCTATGATTCGTGCTATGGTAGTGATCTTGCAGAATAAAACTTGCTGCAACTTGTAAATAGTCAAAGAGATTTACACAGAGCCACTGCTTCATCTCAGTTCCACAATACCTTAAAGATTAAAAAGGGGTTGAAATTCTTTAGGTATAATGGGAGATTTTCTGCATCTATATTTTCTATCTATTATAATAATGATTAAAGAATCAAGCCTACCTGGCAGCCACAGAATGTGCTGACTAAATCCACAATGAATGACAAATCAATATAGGTTCCATATGCTACTTATGGTGAATTTGAAGATATAACATTTTATGACAGGTTGGATATTTGGCATTTAAGAGGCATCAATACTATCATTAAAAATACATTTACGCTGCACTGCAGTACCCCAAACACCATGTGGTGTGTTTAATTCACAATTAATGTGCAGATGTAGAGTTTTTTTGAAACCCATTGGACTGTTGAGAAGGAAGAGCTATCCTGAATTTTTGCACAGACAGAAAGGCTCTCCACCTTTGTGAAAATAGTGCTGGGTGGCCGAATCTTGTAGTTCCGCCCCACTCCTTTCACAAGGTGTGGAATCGGCATGAGTAGAACCTTGGACATGGAGGTTCACAGATGCAACTGTACAGTAATTATGGGTGACTTTAATCTGCATCTAGATTGGGCAAATAAAATTAGTAACAATACTGCAGCAGATAAATTCCTGGAGGATGTACAAGATGCCGTTTTAGACCAGTATGTGGAGGAACCAAATAGGGAACATGTGTTATCCTCAGTATTTTGGGTCAATTAATAATTCTGTTGTGTGGGGTCCTTTAGGGAACAGTGACCATAACTTGATAGAAGTCTTCATTAGGGTAAGTGAAGAGGTACAATCTGAAACTAAGGTCCTAAATTTAGACAAAGAAGTTTAGAAACTGCAAAGGTATGCGATTTGTTTTGGCGAAGATGGATTGAAGAACTACATTAAAAGGCATGATGGTGGAGAGGCAATGGCTAATATTTAAGGGCCAAATATATACATTGCGACAGTTATACATTTCCCTGGTGCAAAAACGTAACAAGCAATTCAACCATGGCCTACAAACAGAATTAAGGATAGTATTAGAGCCAAAGAGGAATATATAAAGTTGCTAGAAAAAGTAGAAAACCTGTAGTTTGAGAGAAGTTAGGTATTTAGCAAAGGAGGACAAAGAGATTGATTAAGGGGGAGGAAATATGTATGAGAGTAAACCTGCAAGTAACATAAAAGTGGACTGTAAAAGTTTCCACAATTATATTTTTAAAAAAGATTAGTGAAGACAAATGAGGTCCCTTAGAGTCTGAAACAGGAGAATTTATAATAGAGAACAAAAGCAATTAAACAATTACTTTAGTCTATTTCACAGAGGAACAAACAAGTAACTTGCCAGAAATGCTAAGGAATCAAGGGTCATGAGTGTAATAATCTTTAAGTGTCACAAATAGGCTATCGAGTGAGAAGGAGGAATTGAAGGAAATTTATATTCCTGAAAAAGACTCTGCACGGACAGTGACACAAGCGGGGTATTGAACCTGGGACTCTGGTGCTGTGAAGCAACAGTGCTAACCACTGTGCTACCGTGCCGCCCTACACGACCTTGTCGGAGGAAATCTAACTTACTGGAATTGCTTGGAGAGATATGGCACCATTTTGCAGAAGTAAGATACCCTATTGAATATGGTCACAGGATATGTTTTGGAGAGGTCTGGTACCCTTTAGGAAAAGTGAAGTATGCTTTGAGATTGTTAAAAGTAGAGATGAATATACATAAAAAAGTGGATAAGTGCATTGGAACTGCGAAACTCATAGAAATGGTCAGGGGCCTTTAAATCTCCTGCCATTTCAATATTTGTAGAAAAAAATTATATGTATTTTTTATAAACGTCAGTTTAGAAACCCTGTCTGTTGACAGAAGCCTGACTATTGCTATTATTGCTGCACAACTGAGTTCACAACCTATCACTATCACAGTGGGGTGCCTCTCAATTCATAATTCGATTGACAGTTTTACGTGCTTGGAGTGTTTTTGAAGTGGGATCATGATTACAGATGTTTGCTTTATAAAGTGGTAAAAGAAGTTAAATTTAGTGAATGGGTTTTGATCAATGAGAGCAAGTTTTTTAAACAAAGTGAATCCATCACTAACACTCTAGAACTTTATTTAATCTTAACATTTGTCCTGAGATCTGCCCATGGTGAACAATGGGTGTGTTGACCTGGAGGGTGTAAAGGAAAGTGGTGCTTGGTGGAGGGCACTGATTGGCATGAGTTGGCAAAGGGACCATAAAGGGCTGTGGAGCATGTGTCGAGAGGCACAGGATAACATAGAAAGTATGAAGGGGCATGGGGGTGTGTTGGTTGTATGGAATGGACAAGATGGAATGTGAGGAGTCAGAGGGTCTGAGGTTTCAGTGTGAGCAGGCTCTTATTTATTTCACTATTTATTTTGAAGCTGGGCAAAGTGCCAGAACACCAAGGTGGGCATTTCTCACAGACCACCTTTACACCCCGCAACCCTTGTGGCTGCCAGCAACCTTTTTCTGGGGTGACGGCCACCAATCCCATAAAATCCGCTCAAATTGAAAATCCAAACTTCTGGGGCACATTTTCAGCCTCAAGTTGTCAGAAATCCTCCCAACTCTACACACCCAATGCGAGAGGTGAAAATTCAGCTCACTTTATTTCCACGGCAGCAGGATATTTATTTATTGTTACAAGTTGATGGACAATTGCACATTAATAAATGTGTCTGCTATAAACTTGGTATAATTTAGGCAGCTATTTCTGTGACCAGGTTTGGGATATCATGTCATGATGTAAAGACTAACAGATCCAATGGTTGAAGTGTGACATCAGGGAACTGTGACAGGAACTGTGCAAAGATGACAGGAAGTTGGCATCAAAGGCAAGACTTTTAATTCATTATTGATAATTTGACTCCTTTCATTAAAATGCATGGTAAAATTTGTCAATCTTACCATTTGTTGATACTTTCCAAGACTCTGTTGTGGCTTTATTTCTGTTCCTTTATATGCTATAAAGTGGATTAATGTGGTAATCCTGCAAAATAAATAACATTGTTACCATTTCCATAAGTGTATCCATTTCTTGTCAATCAAAATACATTGTTATTAATACCTGTGGTACAACATGGCGAGGAACTGAATTCCCAATAGCCCAGCGAACGATATCAAGAAGAAAAGGCCCAGTGGTTCGATGGTTAGATTTTCATTTTTCGAAAAAGAGCCATTTGATAGGATTTTGGGGATCTTGATGTGTATATCTGGACCAATTGCTTGCAGGATAAATGTTGAAACGATCCAAAGAACGTTAATAATGAAGAACAGAAAAGTGGCCTGAAAAGAATGGAAGGATTTATTCAATTTATGTCTTTATAATGTCCACAAAGGTAATATTCCCATTGAATTCAATGCAATAAATACATATTTTGCAACAATATGGCTTTCTTGTAGCCCTCTCCATGCGGGAACTAAAGTCAACCTAATTAATCGGTTCAAATGCTCAATGGGAGCTCTTAATTCATTTTCATCACTGAGAAAACAGGAACTGTATTTCCTGAGATACACACCAACAATGAATCTCCAATTCTCAGTCTTGCTGAGACAAGTTTAACTCAGAGAATTAAGCCACACAAAATATATCCTTTATCCCATTATCACATAACATTTTGCTGTCTTTCAACTAGAAGACATTTTGCACAATGGTCAAGCATAGGCAAGATGACGTAGAACTAATGGCTGGGCTGTTATATTCAGGAAGTTAAACAGATCAGAGGAAGGTTGGCAATCCATTTCTAATGATAAACCCCCAAATCTGTTATCTTTTCTTGTGCCTTCTCTACCTCCTTTGTTCCCTCTTTCCACACACACAAATAATTCAACCTGGTTCAACCTTTGGGATTGAACAAGTGGCCAGATTCAGGGCAGATACCTGTAAGGAGCGTTTACCTTGTTTCTGAGAGACTTCAGTTCCTTTTCTATCTCGGTTTGTCTGTCTTTATCTTCTTCAATTGGTTTAAGAAACCGGTTGATGAGGTCATTCCAGAATGGGTTTTCCGCCTACAGGTAGGAAATATAGAACAATAAGTATTAAAAAGTTATACTCCAATTGTCTATCTGAGTGATATTTTGTTTTATATTGCAGGTGAATACATACTACAGAACAGTGTTCACATTGCACACTGAGAAGAATACACTAGGAAATAAGAGGAATGTCATTAGTCATAGAGTCATAAAAATTTACAGCATGAAATAGGCCCTTCGGCCCAAATTGTCCATGCACCCAGTTTTTACCACTGAGCTAGTCCCAATTCCCCCATTTGGCCCATAACCCTCTATACCCAGCTTTCCCATATAACTGTCTAAATGCCTTTTAAAAGTTAAAATTGCACCTGCCTCTACCACTGCCTCTGGCAGCTCTTTCCAGACAGTCACCACTTTCGGTGTGAAAAAATTGCCCCTCTGGATCCTTTTGTATCTCTCCTCTCTTACCTTAAACCTATGCCCTCTAGTTTTAGCCTCCCCTATCTTTGGGAAAGGATGTTGACTATCTACCTGATCTATGCCCCTCATTATTTTATAGATCCCAATAAAATCACCCCTAAGCCTCCTCCGCTCAAGGGAACAAAGTCGCAATCTGTCTAGCCTCTCCTCATTCAAACCAACAAGTCACGATAGCTTCCCAGTAAATCTTTTCTGCACTCTTTCTAGTTCAATAATATCCTTTCTATAATAGGGTGATCAGAACTGTACACAGTATTCCAAGTGTGGCCTTACTAATATCTTGTACAATTTCAGCAAGATGTCCCAACTCCTGTATTCAGAGTTCTCACCATTGAAACCAAGCATGTCGAATGCCTTCTTCCCCACCCTGTCCACCTGTGACTCCACTTTCGAGGAGCTAGGGACTTGTACTCCGCGATCTCTTTGTTCTGTAACTCTCCCCAATTCCCTACCATTAACTGAGTAGGTCCTGCCCCGAGTCGATCTACCCAAATGATTCACCTTACATTTATCTAAATTAAACTTCATCTGCCATTCATCGGCCCACTGATCCAATTGATCAAGGTTCTGTTGCAATCCTAGATGATCTTCTTCACTGACCATTATGCCACCAATCTTGGTGTCCTCTGCAAACTTACTAACCATGCTTCCTAAATTCTGGTCCAAATCATTAATGTAAGTAACAAATAACAATGGACACAGCACTGATCCCTGAGGCACACCGTTGGTCACAGGCCTCCAATTTGAAAAGCAACCCTCTGCAGCCACCCTTTGTCTTCTGTTGTCAAGCCAATTTTGTATCCAATTGGCTACCTCACCCTGGATCCCGTGAGATTTAACCTTATGCAACAACCACTGTTTATATTTAATCAACCTCCTCAATTGTTGGACCAGAAGATGCACCTGCACCAGAAGGAGCACCGCCAGCACAAGAAAAGCCACCTGGAGGACCGCCAGCACCTTGATATAGCTTTGTGATAATAGGATTGCAGTTTTTTTTCCAGCTCCTTCTGTTGGTGTACATACTCGTTTTCAGCAGTCTGGTTCTTATCCAGCCCGCTGATAACTTCATTGCATTTGTTCAAAACCTTTTGCTTATCAAACTGTGTGGTACCTTGTCAAAGACCTTGCTAAAGTCCACGTGGACAACATCGACTGCACTGCCCTCATCTACTTTCTTGGTTACCCCTTCAAAAAAACTCAATCAAATTCATGAGACATGATTTTCCACTCACAAAGGCATGTTGACTGACCCTAATCAGTCCTTGCCTCTCTAAATGCCTGCAGATCTTGTGTCTCAGAATCCCTTCCAGCATCTTACCCACCACATACGTTAGGCTCACCAGTCTGTAGTTCCCAGGTATTTCACTCCTGAATACACTCAACAAATTTCTGCCCAGCCAATATCCTAATATGATGGCTGTCCCAGTCAATGTTGGGAAAATTAACTTTTACCAACCTATTTTTCTTGCAGCTATCTGTAATCTCCTTATATATTTGCTCCTCAATTTACCACTGACTATTTGGGGCATATAGTATAATCCTATCACTGTAATCTCTCTCTTATTTTTCAGTTCCACCCGCAGTTCTGGTCACCTCACTATAGGAAGGATGTGGAAGCATTGGAAAGGGTGCAAAGGAGATTTACCAGGATGCTGCCTGGTTTACAGGATAGGTCTTATGAGGAAAGGTGGAGGGAGCTAGGGCTTTTCTCTTTGGAGCGGAGGAGGATGAGAGGCGACTTAGTAGAGGTTTTTAAGATGATGAGGGGGATAGATAGCGTGGACGTTCAGAGACTATTTCCTCGGGTGGATGTAGTTGTTACAAGGGGGCATAACTATAAGGTTCAGGGTGGGAGATCTAGGAGGGATGTCCGAGGTAGGTACTTTGCTCAGAGAGTGGTTAGGGTGTGGAATGGACTGCTGTGATAGTGGAGTCGGACTTTAGGAACTTTCAAGCGGTTATTGGATAGGCACATGGAGCACACCAGAATGACAGGGGGTGGGATAGCTATATCTTGGTTTCGGACAATGCTCGGCACAACATCGAGGGCCGAAGGGCGTGTTCTGTGCTATACTGTTCTACATAGTCTCAGTGAGCGAGTCCTCGGATATATTTTCTCTCAGTACCGTTGTGATATTCTCCCGAATCAAAAACCCAACTCCCCCTCCTCTCTTACCTCCTGTTCTATCTTTCCAATAGCATCTGTACCATGGTACGTTGAGTTGCCAGTCCTGCCCCTCCCTTGGTCATGTTTCAGTAATCACTATAATATCCCAGTCCCATGTACCCATCCATGCCCTGAGTTCATCTGTCTTGGCCTCAGGCCTCTTGCATTGAAATTAGCAGCAACTTACTTCATCAAGCTCTTCTTTAGCAAGCTCTATATGGAGTGACTGATCCTGCAAGTTGCTTATCCAATCTACACAATGAAAGCATAAGGGAAAGGTCATTCTCAAAATCATTGCAATCAGGTCAGTTAAGCAACAACATATCCTTAATTTTGACCATTAAACTGCAGATGACCCAAAACTCTGAACATACAACATAAAACACATCAATCTCTGTGGTTTTATCAATCTTTTGAACAGATCAAAAAACAGACAATTTGCATTTATATTGCATCTTTCTTTTTTCAGGATTTTCATAAGAGTGGCAAAGTCAACAAAGCATGTTTTGTGCAATTGCAATAGAGGAGAAGCTGCAATGAATGCACAAAGCAAAGTCTGACGAACAGCAGTGAGATAAATAATCAGAGAATCCATCTTTTGTGAGGTGGTTAAAGGATAAGGGGCGGGATTCTCTAATCCTGCGGCAGAGTGTTCACGCCGTCGTAAACGCTGTTCCGACAGCATGAATGGGCCGACCTGACGACTAATGCTGGCCCGCAAAAGGGGCCAGCACGGCACTGGACCGGTTCACGCTGCTCCAGCTGCTGAATCCGGCATGAACTGGGCGCCGCAGGATCCACGCATGCGCAGTGGCACCGGCGCCAATGCGCACATGTGCAATGGCACCGGCGCCAATGCGCACATGCGTAGTGCCTTCCTCCAACGCGCTGGCCCCGAAGCAACATGACACTGGACTACAGGGGCCGGTGCTGAAGAAACGAGGCCCCCAGCCTGAGAGGCCAGGCACATCGGAGACCCTCCCCCTCCACAGGCCTTGTTCTGCTTTACAAGCCAGCTGTTTAGCTCACTGTGCTAAACCAGACCCTGTGGGGAAGATGCTGGAAAAGATGCTTGTGGAAGATGCGTTCGACAGGCTGTTAGAGGTGGTCCGGGCTTACAGGGTGCTCATGCGTAAACCCCAGGGTTGTGAGCCCCCAAGGGCAAAGGTGGTGAGGCTGCATCGTTCCTGGACAAGGAATACATTATGAGGTGGGCCAGGCAGACAAAACGGTTCATGTGGGAAGAGGCTGAGATCCGGTGTACGAAGACTTGGGAGTAGAATTCGCAAAGAGGAGGGCGAGTTTTAATAAGATTAAGCGGCCTGTATGTGAAGGGAATAAAATTCGGACTGCTCAACCCGGCCCGTCTTTGGGTGACCTACGAGAACCGGGAACTATATTTTGGCTCGCCGGAAGAAGTGGAGATCTTCATGAAGGACAATAATCTGGTAGAGGCATAATGACTTTTAAGATCTAGCCGGTAGTGTTCTGAGTTAAAAGTTTTGTGTTGCTCTATATTTTTAAAAACTCAGCCTTTAACTTAAGCTGCGGTGATTGGGAAAAGAAGGATCTCATGGATTGATTTGATTTTGATCCATTGCTGTATGACTCCTTCATGTGCGGGAAGTGTGTCCAGCTGCAGCTCCTGTTAGACCGCATGACGGCTCTGGAGTTGCGGATGGACTCACTTTGGAGCATCCGTGATGCTGAGGAGGTTGTGGATAGCACGTTCAGTGAGTTGGTCACACCGCAGATTAGAATTGGTGAGGGAGACAGGGAATGGGTGACCAAAGGCAGAGAAAGAGCAGGAAGGCAGTGCAGGTGTCCCCTGCGGTCATCTCCCTCCAAAACAGGTATACCGTTTTGGATACTGTTGGGGGAGATGACTCACCAGGGGAAAGCAGTAGTAGCCAGGCTCATGGCACCGTGGCTGGCTCTGCTGCACAGAAGGGCGGGAAAAAGACTGTCAGGGCTACAGTCATAGGGGATTCAATCGTAAGGGGAGTAGACAGGCGTTTCTGTGGTCGAAAATGAGACTCCCGAATGGTATGTTGCCTCCCGGGTACACGGGTCAGGGATGTCTCAGATCGGCTGCAGGACATGCTGAAGGGGGAGGGTGAACAGCCAGTTGTCGTGGTGCATATAGGCACCAACGATATGAGGTCCTTCAATCAGAATTTAGGGAGTTAGGAGATAAGTTAAAAAAGTAGGACCTCAAAGGTAGTAATCTCAGGATTGCTACCAGTGTCACGAAACAGTCAGAGTAGAAATTTAAGAATAGTCAGAATGAATACGTGGCTTGAGAGATGGTGCAGGAGGGAGGGGTTCAGATTTTTGGGACATTGGAACCGGTTCTGGGGACGGTGGGACCATTAAAAATCGGATGGTCTACACCTGGGCAGGACTGGAACCAATGTCCTTGGGGGTGCTTTTGCTCACACTGTTGGGGAGGTTTTAAACTAATGTGGCAGGGGGATGGGAACCAGATTAGGAAGTTAGAGGTCAGTAAAGAAGCAGCAACTAAAGCCAGTAAGGTACTGGATAATAAACTCAATGTGACTAAGGGGAAGAGTAGACAGGGAAGAGATGATGATCGCAAAGGGACAGGTGGTCTGAGGTGCATTTGTTTTAATGTGAGAAGTGTAGCAGGTAAGGCAGATGAATTTAGGGCTTGGATTAGTACCTGGGAATATGATGTTATTGGTATTACTGAGACTTGGTTGAGGGATGGGCAAGACTGGCAACTAAATATCCCAGGGTACAGATGCTTCAGGAGGGGTAGAGAGGGAGGAAAAAGGGGTGGAGGAGTTGCATTACTGGCCAAAGATGATATCACAGCTGTGATTAAGGAGGGCACGATGGAGGATTCGAGCACTGAGGCAATATGGATAGAGCTAAGAAATAGGAAGGGTGCAGTAACATTGTTGGGACTTTACTATAGGCCTCCCAAAAGCGAGCGTGAAGTAGAGGTACAAATATGTAGACAGATTATAGAACAATGGAGGAGCAATAGGGTGGTTGTGATGGGAAATTTTAACATTGCCAACATTGAATTGGACTCATGTAGTGTTGGAGGCGTAGATGGAGCAGAATTTGTAAGGAGCATCCAGGAGAGTTTTTTAGAGCAGTATGTAAATAGTCCAACTCGGGAAGGGGCCATACTGGACCTGGTATTGAGGAATGATCCCAGCCAGGTGGTTGAAGTTTCAGTCGCCGATTACTTTGGGAATAGCAATCACAATTCCGTAAGTTTTGGAATACTCATGGACAAAGACGAGAGTGGTCCTGAAGGAAGAGTGCTAAATTGGGGAAAGGCCAACTATAACAAAATTCGGCAGGAGATCGAGGCGACTCAAAACTGATGAAGCTTTGGAGGAATATCGGAAAAGTAGGACAAATCTCAAACGCGCAATAAAGAGGGCTAAAAGGGGCCATGAAATATCTTTGGCTAACAGGGTTAAGGAAAATCCCAAAGCCTTTTATTCGTATATAAGGAGCAAGAGGGGAACTAGAGAAAGGATTGGCCTACTCAAAGACAAAAGAGGGAATTTATGCGTGGAGTCAGAGGAAATGAGTGAGCTTCTTAATGAGTACTTTGCATAGGTATTCACCAAGGAGAGGGACATGATGGATGTTGAGGCTAAGGATGGATGTTTAAATACTCTAGGTCATGTCGGCATAAGGAAGGGGGAGGTTTTGGGTATTCTAAAAGGCATTAAGGTGGACAAGTCCCCAGGACCGGATGGGATCTATCCCAGGTTACTGAGGGAAGTGAGGGACGAAATAGCTGGGGCCTTAACAGATATCTTTGCAGCATCGTTGAGCACGGGTGAGGTCCCGGAGGACTGGAGAATTGCTAATGTTGTCCCTTTGTTTAAGAAGGGTAGCAGGGGTAATCCAGGGAATTATAGACCTGTGAGCTTGACGTCAGTGGTAGGCAAACTGTTGGAGAAGATACTGAGGGATAGGATCTATTCACATTTGGAAGAAAATAGACTTATCAGTGATAGGCAGCATGGTTTTGTGCAGGGAAGGTCATGTCTTACAAATTTAATAGAATTCTTTGAGGAAGTGACAAAGTTAATTAATGAGGGAAGGGCTGTAGATGTCATATACATGGACTTCAGTAAAGCATTTGATAAAGTTTCGCATGGCAGGTTGATGGAAAAAGTGAAGTCGTATGGGGTTCAGGGTGTATTAGCTAGATGGATAAAGAACTGGCTGGGCAACAGGAGACAGAGAGTAGTGGTGGAAGGGAGTGTCTCAAAATGGAGAAAGGTGACTAGTGGTGTTCCACAGGGATCCGTGCTCGGGCCACTGTTGTTTGTGATATACATAAATGATCTGGACGAAGGTATAAGTGGTCTGATGAGCAAGTTTGCAGATGATACTAAGATTGGTGGAGTTGCAGATAGCGAGGCGGACTGTCAGAGAATACAGCAAAATATAGCTAGATTGGAGAGTCGGGCAGAGAAATGGCAGATGGAGTTCAATCCAGGCAAATATGAGGTGATGCATTTTGGAAGATCTAACTCGAGAGTAGACTATATGGTCCATGGAAGAGTCCTGGGGAAAATTGATGTCTAGAGAGATCTGGGAGTTCAGGTCCATTGTACCCTGAAGGTGGCAACGCAGGTTGATAGAGTGGTCAAGAAGGCATACAGCATGCTTGCCTTCATCGGACGGGGTATTGAGTACAAGAGTCAGCAGGTCATGTTACAGTTGTATTGGACTTTGGTTAGGCCACATTTGGAATACTGCGTGCAGTTCTGGTCGCCACATTACCAGAAGGATGTGGATGCTTTAGAGAGGGTGCAGAGGAGGTTCACCAGGACGTTACCTGGTATGGAGGGTGCTAGCTATGAAGAAAGGTTGAGTAGGTTAGCATTGTTTTCGTTGGAAAGACGGAGGTTGAGGGGAGACCTGATTGAGGTCTACAAAATTATGAGAGGTATGGACAGGGTGGATAGCAACAAGCTTTTTCCAAGAGTGGGGGTGTCAGTTACAAGGGGTCACGATTTCAAGGTGAGAGGTGAAAAGTTTAAGGGAGATGTGCGTGGAAAGGTTTTTACGCAGAGGGTGGTGGGTGCCTTGAATGCTTTGCCAGCGGAGGTGGTAGAGGCGGGTACGATAGCATCATTTAAGATGCATCTGGACAGATATATGATCGGGTGGGGAACAGAGAGAAGTAGACCTTGGTAAATAGGCAACAGGTTTAGATAAAGGATCTGGATCGGCGCAGGCTGGGAGGGCCGAAGGGGCCTGTTCCTGTGCTGTAATTTTCTGTGTTCTTTGTACCGAGGTACAGTGAAAAAGTTTTTTAAGTTGTGATGTTCTTTGGAGGGGGGAGGGGGGGGGGGGGGGGGGGAGGGGTGGTGGAATAGAAAAGATGTTTGACTTTTTGCATGCATATATCTTTTCTTATCCTATTTGATTTTTCTTCGATTGTTTTCGGCTCTGTTTGAAGGTGATGGGACTGACAAGACATTGTAAAGGGAGGAGGGGTGGGACTCTGCGCCCAGACCTTGGGGGACTGTTTGTTTGCTTTCTGTGTTCCTATTGTTTTGGGAACTTACGTTAAGTGTGGGTGTGGGAGGAGGTTGGGGGGGGGGGGGGGGGGGGGGAATCCAGCAGGTGGTGGGATGCCAGGCAAGTTGGGAGCTGCTAGGCTAGCTGGAAGAGCTGGTTCACGGGAGCAAAGTGAGTGGAGAGCTGAAGAGAGATGGAGTATGGGGGGGGGAGGGGGTGTGGGAGGAGACTGCTAACGACTCGGGGACCTTTAAGAGGTTGCAGATGGAGACAAGATGGTGGTGGCTGCCGAGGTGCGGGCCAGGGGAGGTGCGGGACATGGGCTAAGGGCTGGCCTAGGAAAGGTCATGGCTGATCGACAGAGCCCCCCCGCCCCCGACCAGACTGTTTATGTGGAATGTTTGTGGACTGAATGGGCCGGTCAAGAGGGCCCGTGTGTTTCCTCACTTGAGACAACTAGAACCGGACGCGGCCATGCTACAGGAGACACACTTGAAGCTGGGAGACCAAGTTAGACTGAAGGAGGGATGGGTCGGACAGGTATTTCATTCGGGACTGGACTTTAAAACAAGGGGGGGTGACCATCTTGATTAACAAAAGGATGGCATTTGAGGTAGGGAGGATAGAGGCAGACCCGGGAGATTTATCATGGTTAGTGGGAAACTGGAGGGAATGGCAGTGATGTTGGTAAATATATATGCCCCAAACTGGGATGGTGTCGCGCTTGTCAGGAAGGTGCTGGGAAAGATCCTGGACCTTGACTCGCACTGGTTGGCTATGGCGAAAGAACTGCAGGTGTTCATGGAGCGCAAGGGAGGGGTTGATCCATGGAGATTCGAGTGGCCACGGAACAATGAATATTCATTCTACTCTCATGTGCACAAGGCATACTCCAGGATAGATTTCTATGTACTGGATAAAACTAATAGCGGGGGTGGAGGACACAGTACTCACCAATTGTGGTGTCAGACCACACGCCCCATTGGATAGACCTGTGGTAAGCACAGGAAAGTCCCAGTGCCCGCAGTGGAGATTAGATGCATGGCTATTAGCGGATGATGAGATCTGTGAGTGAGGCCATTCGGGGGCATATAAAGAACAACGATATGGGAGAGACCACGGCTGTGGTGGTGTGGGAGGCATTGAAGGCAGTTATTAGAGAGGAATGTATTTTGATTCGGGCCCATAGGGAGAAGACTGAATGGGCAGAGCTGGACAGGTTGGTAGGAGAAATCTTACAGGTGGACAGGAGATACATGGAGTCTCTGAATGAGGAGCTCCTAAAGGAGCGTCAGAGACTCCAAATGGAATTTGGGCTCCTTTCCACAGGTAAGGTGAAGGGACAGCTGAGGAGGGTAAAAGCTGCAATATATCAATGTGGGGAGAAAGCTAGCAGTATGCTGGCACATCAGCTGAGGAAGTAGGAGGCGCGAAGGAAATAGTAAAGATAAAGGATATGAGGGGGAAGGTAGTGATGGACCCGGGGGTGGTTAAAAACGTATTCCGCGAATTCTATAGTCGATTATATGAGTCGGAACCCACGGTCGGGGAGGCGGGTATGAATCAATTCCTGGAGAAGCTAGAGTTCTCAAAGGTAGATGAGGAGCTGGTGGAAGTCCAGGGGCGCCCAATTGGGCTCGGGAGGTGATAGACGGATTGGGGGTGATGCAATCGGGTAAGGCCCGGGACCTGATGGACTCCCAGTGGAATTTTATAAACGTTTTCTTGGCTACTGGGGTCACTTCTGGTCAAGCCTTTTAACGAATCCAAGGAGCTGGGCATGCTTTCGCCAACGCTATCGCAGGCATCAATCTCTCTCATCCTGAAGCGAGACAAGGACCCGGAGAGCTGTGGATTGTACAGGCCAATTTCCCTTTTGAATGTAGATGCTAAATTGCTGGCAAAGATCTTGGCCACTCAAATAGACAATTGTGTCCCGGAGGTAATCGGGGAGGATCAGACGGGATTTGTGGAGGGCAGGCACCTGACGTCCAATATTAGAGGGGGTCTTAATGTCATAATGATGCCAGCGGAGCGGTACAATGTTGAGGTGGCAATAGCTATGGACACGAAGAAGGCTTTTGACCGGGTGGAGTGGCAGGCAGGTTTGGGTTCGGGCAGGGATTTGTGGATTGGGTCTGGTTGCTATACCAGGCTCCGGTGGCAAATGGAAGAACCAACCGAGTTGGGTCAGAATACTTTAGTCTCTGTAGAGGGACAAGGCAGGGATGCCCGCTCTCCCCAATACTGTTTGCCCTGGCCATAGAGCCCTTAGCAATGGCCCTTACATCATCGAATTCCTGGGGGGATAGTGAGGGGGAGGGGTGGAGCACAGGGTCTCTCTCTATGCGGACAAGTAGCTGCTGTATGTCACAGACCCGGTGGGGGGAATGGCGAAAATCATGGAGATACGAGGAGAATTTGGGCGATTTTCAGGCTACAAGTTAAATATGGGAAAGAGTGAGATGTTTGTGATCCAGGCACTGGGGCAGGAAAGGAGAATGAAGGAGTTACCTTTTAAAGTGGCTGAGAGGAGTTTTAGATATCTGGGGATTCAAGTGGCTAAGGATTGTGGGCAGCTTCATAAGTTAAATCTGGGCAAAGCAGTCGACCAAATGAAAAGGGACTTCTTTTCCGTAGAGGGGGAGGGGTCGGTTTGGGAGCAAGTGGAAGTGGCATCCTGCAATGGTACGAGTTTGGAGGCTTTACTAACGGCGCCTCTGTCATTCTCGCCGGCTCGGTATTCTACAAGCCCTGTGGTGGTGGCAGCCCTAAGGGTGTGGGGGCAATGGAGGCAGCACATGAGATTGGAAGGGGTGTCAGCGTGGTCACCGATTTGTGACAACCACCGGTTTGTCCCGGGGGGTTGGATGGGGACTTTAAGAGATGACAGCGGGCAGGGATTGAGAGATTTGCAGACCTAATCATCCAGGAGGGCTTTCTGACCTTGGAAGCACTAGAGGAGGAGTTTGAGTCGCCAGGTTCCAAGCTTTTCTCACCTCTCCCTGAGGGGACTACAGGTCAAGGTGATGTCAAAAACAGGGGTTGGAGAGGGAGGGGTTTCGGAGATATACAAGGAGTTGATGGAGTGGGAAGGGGCCCCTGTCAGAGAGGTGAAGAGGAAGTGGGAAGAGGAGCTTGGAGGAGAGCTCGAAATTGAACTGTGGGAAAAAGCCTTGAAGAAAGTCAATTCATCCTTGCCGTATGCCAGACTTAGCTTGATCCAGTTCAAGGTGGTCCATAGGGCCCACATGACGGCAGCCCAGATAAGCAGGTTCTTTGAGGAGGTCGAGGACAGATATGGGTAGTGTGCGGTAGCCCGGCGATTTTGGGCATGTGCGAAATTGAGGGGATTCTGGAAGGGATTTGCGGACATTATGTTAGAATCCTTGAAGGGAGGTTAACTCCGAGTCCAGAACTGGTAATATTTGGGGTATCGGAAGATCCGGGAGCCAAGGTGGGGGAAGGAGGCCGATGTCCTGGTCTTCTCCTCCCTGGCGGCCCGGAGATGGATTTTGGTGGGATGGAGGGACTCGGAGCCTCCAAAGTCAGGAGTGTGGGTCAGCGAAATGGCAGGGGTTCTCAGTCCAGAAAAAAGCAAGTTTGCCTTGAGAGAATAATCTCAGGAGTTCGCCCGGAGATGGCAACCGTTCATCGATTTCTCCAAGGAAAATTGAACGTCAGCAGTAAGTGGGGAGGAGAAAAGGAGGGGGGGGGGAAAAACAGGAGGCATGGCAATGTCAGATAAGGGAACTTAGTATCCGGGTAATTAAGGAATCGGGCGGGGATAGTCGGGGATGTTGTTTTCGGTTTTTTGTTCATTTAGGTGTTTTGCGTGTGTCGGCCTGCGCGGTTGTTTAAGAAATGTTAATATGTTAAACTGTGAAAATTACAAATGCTTCAATGAAATTTTTTCCAAAAAAATGCTTTTGAGGCCAGATCAATTGAAAATTACAAAACTGAGATAGATAGATTCTGGTTAGGTAATGTTATAAAGGGATATGGAACCACGGAGAATAAATGAAGTTAACATTCACTAATTGAATGGCAGAGCGAGCTTGAAGACCTGATTGGCCAATTGCAGTTCCTTTGTGCCTCACAGGTATGTATGTGAACAGTGGGTAAAGATAGAATTGAACTCAGTAAGGGAACGGATGGACACCCATACTGCCACTGAATGTCTTGGCTGACAGATCAAAACCTGAGGTAAAATCTCTACCATAGGTTTAACCTGAAAAGCAAGATGAGTCAGTGTTTTCAGGAAGGAAGGGGGAATATCTGAAGAAAACAATTCAAGCCTAAAGAAAACCCTGCAATTGTAATGCCAGTTATGCTTGTGCTGGAAACGTATTTAGTTCTGGGCAGGCCGGCCAATTAGCAACAATTCAGGGTTTTTTAGACCTTATCGATACTCACTATCTTTAACTGTGGGCTCCATTTCATCTTCTTCATCAACTATGCTGATGGAAAAAAAAATCAAACAATATTTTGAATAATTCTCTAAAATTGAAACAGTTTGAATATAGAGCATCACATTATATGATGGTACCAGTAAATATAAAAGGAAAACCACAAATGTACTATATCAATCTCTAGATTCCAATGTGATGACCTAATGAAAATGATCCAAGGAAAGACTCCCTCCAGGGACAAAATATTTCAAACATATACCCAGAAATCTCAAGAACACAGAACAAAACCAATTGGAAAAGTAGGAGAATGGAAAGAGCAGACCTGATTTTAACTCTTTGCAGTTGGATGGGTTTTGAATGGGTTAAAATTGGGACCCATATTTCTGAATGTCAAGTTTCAGATGTATAGAGATACCCACAGGTATACTGGGATTGAATCGTTCTTGGAGTAATTTCAAATCGAAGTTGCGTCTGTGGATCCTGAAACATTTGGTGATTTTGCTTGGACACCTGCCATCATAATTTGTGGGAAAATGTATTTTTCGTGCTTAAAAATGGAATAGCGGCTCAGATCATCACCACAAGGTAAGGGGCTGGTTTCCCTGTTCCTACGTCTTAAGTGCTGACGCCAACGGAGGATCCGTGGATTCCACAACGGAAAAGTCCGTGCCACACCCACACTGATTCTTTTGCCATTGAAGGGCTAGCACAGACGGCGCTTGAGCCAACCGCAGAACACGTGGAAAATGGTGGGAGAATCGCCGGGTCCATGCTGGATACGCGCAGGGCTGACAAACTGCAGCCACGCAAATACTATACACCCCCCACACACGCACCGATCGCGCCCAAAAATATGATGCCAGTTGTCCTGGACTGCATACCCGTCCACCCCCTAGCAAGCCCCCACTACACACACCAGACCTGGCAGAAGCCCCCCAGCCAGCGGCATGACTGTCGCCAAAGTATGGCAGTGCTGGATACTGTCCGTATGCCCACTCTCTCTATCCGCAGCCACCAGCAGATCGGTTAGCACAGCAGATATTAAAGCCCATGGCAGAAGGGTGGAGGGTATCTCTTGGCATCAGGGGTCTTAGGCCGATTGGATTGCTTTTGGGGCATGGAGGGGCAAAGCAACTGTCAAAGGGAGCTGTCAAGATATTTAGCCCTGGTCTTCCGGTTGCGGCTATGCAGAGCTAAGCCGCACGTTCGGCACCTCCCGCTATTTAGGGACTTTTGGGCCGTTTCGAGGGCCCCAAACGGAGCTGTTTCTACGCATCCCGGTGGGGGAAGGTACCTGGAAGAACTTGCCCCACACTATATGGTGCTCACCTGGAGTGGGAAGAAGAAAAAGGCTGCAGTAACTCCCCCAAAAAAACGGGGGAAGAAAAACAAAATGGCGGCCGGCACTCCTGCTATTTAGGGACTTTTGGGCCGTTTTGAGGGCCCCAAACGGCGCTGTTTCTACGCATCCTGGTGGGGGAAGGTGCCTGGAAGAACTTGCCCTACATTATCTGGTGAAAAAGGCTGCAGTAACGCCCCCAAAAAAACAGGAGAAAAAAACAAAATGGCGGCCGGCGCTCCCGCTATTTAAGGACTTTTGGGTCGTTTTGAGGGCCCCAAACAGTGCTGTTGCTACGTATCCCGGTGAGGGAAGGTGCCTGGAAGAACTTGCCCCACACTATATGGTGAAAAAGGCTGCAGAAACGCCCCCAAAAAAACGGGAGAAGAAAAACAAAATGGCGGCCGGCACAACACCCGAGGACTGGTGGAAGTGGGCGCAGGAGCAACAGGCCTCGCTCCTACGTTGTTTTGCTGAGCTGAAGGCTGAGCTGCTGGACTCCATGAATGCAACTACGACCAAGCTGCTTGGGACCCAGGCGGCACAGGAGGAGTCTATTCGGGAGTTGCAGCGGCAGGCCGTTGAAAGAGAGGAGGAGGCCGTGGTCCTCGTTGGGAAAGTGGAGTTGCACGAGGCACTTCATAAAAAGTGGCAGGACCGCTTGGAGGAGCTGGACGTTCGCACGAGGCGAAAGAGTCTGAGTATCCTGGGCCTGGCGGAGGGGCTGGAGGGGTCGGATCTCCCGGCGTATGTGACCACGATGTTGAGCTCGTTGATGGGAGCGGGGTCCTTCCATTTGCCACTGGAGCTCGAGGGAGCGCACAGAGTGATGGCCAGGAGGTCCAAGGCAGGTGAGCCCCCGAGGGCGGTGCTGGTGCGGTTTCCACCGATTCAGTGACCGGGAGTGTGTGCTGCGCTGGGCCAAGAAAGAGAGGAGCAGTAAATGGGAGAATTCGGTAGTGAGGATCTACCAGGACTGGAGTGCGGAAGTGGCTAAGCGGCGGGCCGGGTTCAACCGGACGAAGGCGGTGCTTCATGCTAAGCAGGTCAGGTTTGGAATGCTGCAGCCTGCGCGCCTGTGGGTGACATACAAGGACCGGCACCATTACTTCGAGTCCCCGGAGGAGGCGTGGGCCTTTGTACAGGCGGAGAAGCTGGACTTGAACTAGGGCCTGGGAACATACTTTGGCCGGCGTTGTTTCCGCTGTGGCTGTTTTGTTCCAACTGTTTCAACTTTTTCAACTTCGACATGTGTGTTATGTATGCTGGTTTTCTTTTTGCTCTGTTTACGGGTGGGTTTGTCTGTTGGGTATGGTTGTGGGGTAGGTGGGGAGTGTTGGGGGTTTGTGTTCTATATGTTCTCTTCTGTACGGGGCTGGGGATTGAGAGGAAACTGGATTTTGGGGAACTGCGTCAGAAGGGTGGGGTGTGGCAGTGTGAAAGCGCGGGCTTTCCTCTGGTCTCCCGCGCTGCGGGGCAGGGGGGTGGAGCTTGCGATGGGGGCGGGGCCTCTACGGGTCTTTTTTCCCGCGCTGCAGCAATGCCAAGGAGGTGTGGCAAGAGGGGGATGACCCCAAGCCGGGAGGGGATAGGTTTTGGCGGGAGCTGCCGGGGTCAGCAGAAGTCAGCTGACTCACGGAAGTACCATGGAGGGTGCGTCGCGGCTAGGAGGGGTCCTAGCCTGGGGGGGGGGGGGGGGAGGGGGGGGATACCGGGTTGCTGCTGGAACGACTAGGAAGGAGCCGATGGGGGCGGGGGGGGAAGAGGAGAGGCGCTATCGCCATGGGGAACGGGTCGAGCGGGGATGTGCTGGCCTGGGGCGAACATCTGCCAAGCTATGGCTAGTCGGCAGGGGAGGGGGGCGGGTTGCCCTCTGATCCGGCTGATTACCTGGAACGTGAGGGGGCTGAACGGGCCGGTTAAGAGAACCAGGGTGGTCTCCCATCTAAGGGGATTGAAGGCGGACGTGGCTATGCTCCAGGAGACCCACCTGAAGGTGGCGGACCAGGTCCGTCTGAGGAAGGGGTGGGTGGGGCAGGTTTATCATTCAGGATTGGACGCGAAGAACCTGGGGGTGGCGATTCTAGTGGGGAAGAGGGTGGCGTTTGAGGCGGCTGAGGTGGTGTCGGACAAGGAGAGCAGATATATCATGGTGAGGGGTAGGCTGCAGGGAGAGAAGGTGGTGCTGGTGAACGTATATGCCCCGAATTGGGATGATGCCGGCTTCATGAGGCGATTGTTGGGCCGCATCCCGGGCCTGGAGGCAGGGGGCCTGATCATGGGGGGAGATTTTAACACAGTGCTGGATCCCACACTGGACCGGTCCAGTTCAAGGACGGGTAGGAGACCGGCGGCGGCCAAAGTACTGAGGGGATTCATGGACCAGATGGGAGGGGTGGATCCCTGGAGGTTTGGGAGACCGAGAGCGCGGGAGTATTCCTTTTTCTCTCACGTCCATAGGGTTTATTCCCGGATAGACTTTTTTGTCCTGAGCAGGGGATTGATCCCGAGGGTGCAGGATGCCGAGTATTCGGCCATAGCGATTTCGGACCATGCCCCGCACTGGATTGATCTGGAGATGGGGGAGGCACGCGTTCGATTCCCGGCTGGGTCACTGTCTGTGTGGAGTCTGCACGTCCTCCCCCTGTGTGCGTGGGTTTCCTCCGGGTGCTCCGGTTTCCTCCCACAGTCCAAAGATGTGCGGGTTAGGTGGATTGGCCATGCTAAATTGCCCGTAGTGTCCTAATAAAAAGTAAGGTTAAGGGGGGGTTGTTGGGTTACGGGTATAGGGTGGATACGTGGGTTTGAGTAGGGTGATCATGGCTCGGCACAACATTGAGGGCCGAAGGGCCTGTTCTGTGCTGTACTGTTCTATGTCTATGTCTATGACCAGCGCCCGCTCTGGCGCCTGGATGTGGGGATGCTGGCGGAGGAGGAGGTGTGTGAGAGGGTTCTGAGAAGCATTGAGGGGTATCTGGATACCAATGATACGGGGGAGGTCCAGGTGGGGATGGTCTGGGAGGCTCTGAAAGCAGTGATCCGGGGGGAGCTGATCTCCATCCGGGCCCACAGGGAAAGGAGGGAGAGGAAGGAGAGGGAGAGACTGGTGGGAGAGCTTCTGGAGGTGGACAGGAGATATGCAGAGGCACCGGAGGAAGGGTTGCTGGGAGAACGGCGCAGGTTGCAGGCCAATTTTGACTTGTTGACCACCAGAAAGGCGGAGACACAGTGGAGGAGGGCACAGGGCGCGGTATATGAGTATGGAGAGAAGGCGAGCAGGATGTTGGCGCATCAGCTCCGTAGGCGAGATGCGGCTAGGGAAATTGGGGGAGTGAAGGATGGGGGTGGAAATGTAGTGCAGAAGGGGACAGAAGTAAACGGGGTCTTTAGGGACTTTTACGAGGGATTGTACCGGTCGGAACCTCCGAGGGGGAGAGAGGGGATGGAGAGCTTCATGAACAGGCTATGTTTCCCAAGGGTTCAAGAGAGGCTGGTTGAGGGGCTGGGGGCACCGATAGAGTTGGAGGAGCTAGTCAGGGGGATCGGGCAAATGCAGTCAGGTAAGGCCCCGGGGCCGGCCGGGTTCCCCGGCAGAATTTTACAAAAAATATGCGGACCTGGTGGGTCCCCTGCTGGTGCGAACTTTCAATGAGGCGTGGGAGGGGGGGCTTTGCCCCCGACGGTGTCGCGGGCACTGATCTCTTTGATCCTAAAACGGGATAAGGACCCCTTGCAGTGCGGATCATATAGGCCTATCTCACTCCTTAACGTAGACGCTAAGTTGCTGGCGAAGATCCTGGCTACCAGGATAGAGGATTGTGTGCCAGAGGTAATTCATGAAGATCAGACAGGGTTTGTCAAGGGGCGGCAGCTCAACACGAATGTGCGGAGACTGCTCAATGTTATTATGATGCCGGCAGTGGAGGGGGAGGCGGAGATAGTGGTGGCGCTGGATGCAGAGAAGGCGTTTGATAGAGTTGAGTGGGGGTACCTGTGGGAGGTGCTGGAGAGGTTTGGATTTGGGGAGGGATTCATCAAATGGGTGAGGCTGCTTTACGCAGCGCCGATGGCGAGTGTAGTCACAAATGGAAGGAGATCGGAGTATTTTAGGCTTTATCGTGGGACCAGGCAGGGATGTCCCCTGTCCCCCCTGCTCTTTGCACTGGCGATTGAACCGCTGGCCATGGCGTTGAGGGAGTCAGGGAAGTGGAGGGGTCTGGTGCGGGGGGGGGGGGGGGGGGGGGAGGAGCACCGGGTATCGCTGTATGCGGACGACCTGCTGTTATATGTGGCGGACCCAGAGGGGGGAATGCCAGGGGTGATGGAACTGTTAGCGGAATTTGGGGGCTTCTCGGGCTATAAGCTGAACTTAGGAAAGAGCGAGGTATTTGTAGTGCACCCGGGAGATCAGGAGGAGGGAATTGGGAGGCTCCCCTTCAGGAGGGCAGTGAAGAGTTTCAGGTACCTGGGGGTACAGGTGGCCAGGAGTTGGGGGGCTCTTCATAAGCTTAACTTCACCAGACTAGTGGAACAGATGGAGGAGGAATTTAAAAGGTGGGACATGGTGCCGCTATCGCTGGCGGGCAGAGTGCAATCCGTCAAAATGACGGTTCTCCCGAGGTTTTTGTTCCTCTTCCAGTGCTTGCCCATCTTTATCCCTAGGGCCTTTTTTAAAAGGGTGACCAGCAGCATCATGGGATTTGTTTGGGCGCATGGCACCCCGAGGGTGAAGAGGGTCTTCTTGGAGCGGAGTAGGGATGGGGGGGGGCTGGCGTTGCCCAACCTCTCGGGGTACTACTGGGCGGCCAACGTGTCGATGGTGCGTAAGTGGGTGATGGAGGGGGAGGGGGCAGCATGGAAACGGATGGAGAGAGCGTCCTGTGGGGATACAAGCCTGGGGGCCCTGGTAACGGCGCCGTGGCCGCTCCCTCCCACGAGGTATACCACGAGTCCGGTGGTGGCGGCTACCCTCAAGATTTGGGGGCAGTGGAGGCGACATAGGGGAGAAGTGGGGGCTCGATGGAGGCTCCGTTAAGGGGGAACCATAGGTTGGGGGATTTCGGGGATGGTATAGAGCGGGCATTAGACAGCTGAAGGACCTGTTTATCGACGGAAGGTTTGCGAGCCTTGGGGAGTTGGAGGAGAAATTTGGGCTCCCGCCGGGAAACATGTTTAGATATCTGCAGGTAAAGGCATTTGCTAGACGGCAGGTGGAGGGATTCCCTGCGCTCCCCGCGAAGGGGGTGAGTGACAGGGTGCTCTCGGGGGTCTGGGTCGGGGAGGGGAAGATATATCCGATACCTACAAGCTTATGCAGGAGGTGGAAGAGGCGTCAGTATAGGAGCTGAAAACGAAGTGGGAGGGGGAACTGGGGGAACAGATCGAAGACGGGACATGGGCTGATGCCCTGGAGAGGGTAAATTCTTCCTCCTCGTGTGCGCGGCTTAGCCTCATCCAATTCAAGGTGCTGCATAGGGCCCACATGACTGGGACGAGGATGAGTAGGTTCTTTGGGGGTGAAGATAGGTGTGCCAGGTGCTCGGGGAGTCCAGCGAACCATGCCCATATGTTCTAGGCATGCCCGGCATTGGAGGAGTTCTGGAAGGGGGTGGCGAGGACAGTGTCAAGAGTGGTGGGATCCAGGGTCAAGCCAGGATGGGGACTCGCGATCTTTGGGGTTGGGGTAGAGCCGGGAGTACAGGAGGCGAAAGAGGCCGGTGTGCTGGCCTTTGCGTCCCTAGTAGCCCGGCGAAGGATTTTGCTACAGTGGAAGGACGCGAGGCCCCCAAGCGTGGAGACCTGGATCAATGACATGGCGGGCTTCATTAAGCTTGAGAAGGTTAAATTCGCCCTGAGAGGATCGGTGCAAGGATTCTTTAAACGGTGGCAACCTTTCCTCGACTTTCTGGCTCAACGATAGGGTACTGGGACAGTAGCAGCAGCAACCCGGGGTGGGGGGGTGGGGGGGGTGGTGGGGGGGGGGGGGGAACGTTGATTATGTTGGCTTATTTTATTTAAATTTGATTTATCTAATTTTAATTTATGGTTAAGTTCTCTTGTTTGGGGGGGGGGTGGGGGGAGTGTGATACATGTGATGTTACGGTATGGGGGGAATTGTGGGTGTTATGGGGCTGTTAGTTGCATATTACTGCTTTTTGCTATACTTGTTATATTTTTATATTTTCTGTAAAAAATTCCAATAAAAATTATTTAAAAAAAAAGATATTTAGTCCTGTTGCTCAAATTTTTCAAATAAATGTTCGGAATGTTGAAAATGAAGATTGTTTGCTTTTTGTTGACATAAACTGAGAGCAACCATCACTGGATTACTGCTAAATGACTGATTTCACAACCATCCATTTTCACAGTAGGGTGTGTCTGCCATTTCACAGTGTGATTGAAGTGCGAGTGATTATAGAGGTTATAGACTCTGATGTGGGACTATGAATTCAGCTGCTTCTTGTTCTAAGGGATTGTGCATATGGATGGATGGTTTTTGTTATAAGGCTTAATGCAATTGAAGGAATGTAAATGGAGCAAATAGCTTTTTATGAATGAGGGTGTTCTTTTTGAGGTAGTGAGTTCTGCAATAGACACTTAGAATTTTATTTAATAGAACTTTATTTATCTCATTGCTGCATTGCAATCCGAGGTGTGTCCATGGTGAATTCTGCATGAGTTGGCATGGTACAATTAAGGGAGAAGGATGGTAGTAGTGCGGGGGGGGGGGGGGGGGGGTGATCATGGGTTAGCATGGCAGATATTAAAGGACATGGCAGAAGGGTGAAGGGTATATCTTGGCATCGGGAACCTTACGGCCCATTGGGGTTGCCTTTGCGGCATGGAGGGGCCAAATGAGGTGGAGGGGAAGAGCTTGCTATGGGATGCATGAGTGTCCTCAGTATGGGTGGGTGGGGGGGGGGGAGCATGGATGGTGTGTGGGAGGGGGTGAAGGACAAGTGCTCGAGACATGGTTCATGCTTTATTTTTACACTTTGGGCACAATGCCAGATCCCCAAGGTAGACCCAATCTGCCTCTACACTCATCAGCCTCCCCAGTTCTTCCAGAGTTGCCCACCCCAACATGTAATCCAGCATGCGGCCACCCCCTCACACCCCTCTGCACCATTAGTCCAGACCAAAAATCTGACGTTCAGGCATACCATTTTTAAAGGATGGGTTCATGGAGCCGGGAACCCTCCCGACTTGGGAATGAAAATCTGGGCTAGAATTCTCGGAGTTTGGAAAACAAAATTTTCTCTCCCTTTCCCACACACAACCAAAAACATAACTGAAGGAATAGAATTCCATGTAACATCAAGATACCAGCTTCAATTTACAAAACCAATTCAAATAAATCCCATTGCCCGCAACCAGAAGGTGGGGTGGGGAGAGCGGCAGAGGGTCACTTGAGAATCCATCACCAAGTAGCTATCGCCAGAGTCTGGGCAGAATGGTCAGCCCCTAACAAATCAAGGCCACATAAAGCTTGCTCTCTAACCAACCAGGAAGCCACCCTTCTCACTACAGAAAAAGAGAAGCACATGATAAATTTCATAAAGAAATCTGTGATAAAGTCTGAGCTCTCCATCAAGGAAGCATAAAGATCAAGTAACAATGGCTGGAATATTTGCCATGGAGACAGGAAACAGGGATCTGCGCCAACCTCTGATTGTAAATGATTAAAGTTAATATTTTCTCATGGGTGCGTCTTCAGTTGTAATGGATACAAGTTTCCTGTACAATTAAGGTCAATGGATGGACAGCCAGAGACCTACCAGTTGGAAGGAATACTTGACTGAATTGCAAGGTATTTACTGCAGAGGGCAGCTCAACAGAAAGGTGCTCTCTCCGTCACATCTTAAAAAAGAATTAAAATCAGCCAGATTACCACTGTAGTGCAAGGAGAGGATGGTCCTTTTCCAGGGTGCTCTGTGACTACACCTTGCCCAAGCAAGCAGGAAGGGTTCTTCAACCTGCCAGAAACACTAGAAACCCAGCCTGCCTCTAATCAGTTGGTCTACAACTCGCCATGTTAGGAAACTGGAGGCTGAATGGAAAATCCAACTCAGCCTTGTCAATTGACCTTTCACACGATTCTTAATGAGCCTAATTGCGTGCCCACCTCAGTGAGAGAGGGTGGTCTTGGCCTTTGCCAGAAACCGGTCAGGAAGTGGCACATTGTCCGGCCTTGTAATTTCCCAGCCTTGTCCTCTGTTCCCAACATCAACAGAACCTGGAAATTCAGCTCTCTGTGGCCGGGTGTCTCCATTCGGGAGTCTAAGTGCTCCCACTATCGGAGAATCATGGCAAGATTTCGCTGCCCCTGGGAGCGGGGCCAAAGTGCAAGTCTCACTTCTTAACCATTCAGATGTATGCACCGTGGAGAGCTCGTTGCATTCCCTCGAAATCCCAGTATCGACTGTCATTTTGAATAGTCGGCCCAATCACAAACTCCGCAGGCTGGCCCCACGCCCCCCACAATGCAAATCTGCTCCTCCTGACAGCGCTTCCCATCAGTCAACACCCTTCAGTCCCCGACGCTGACGTTGCTAATGGTGCACTGTGCCATGGCACCTACACTCTGGCAGTGAAACCTGTGCCTGTCGTGGCGGACCCCAAGGGGGGTTAGGTGGGTCAGGGCACTGATAAGTTGCCCCTCTGCCCCTGTCAGGCTACAGATGGGGAGGACCCTAAGGGTACTGAGGTTTGATGTATGAGGGCTGTGAGAGAGGGATTGACCCCAGGATTCCTTCCCCCACTCTAGCCCTGGGCAACCTGAGAATTACCCTTAGCATGGTGATCTCAACAGGCCTCTGCTCAACAGCATCCTCCTGATCTGAGTGTGTTAAATCTAAGAATAGCCTCCGCAGCCTGAATTTTTCTGCCTGACAGCTGAAAAGCAGTCCAGGCAGTTCAATGAGTAATCAGAGCAGATATACGTCCCCTTTCCTAAAATCTGCTGCCTCAGCCAAAAATCTTTAAAATGGCAGCTGAACTCTTTTTTTAAAATTTATGAGTACCCAATTCATTTTTTCCAATTAAGGGGCAATTTAGCATGGCCAATCCACCTACCCTTCACATTTTTGGGTTGTGAGGGTGAAACCCACGCAAACACGGGGAGAATGTGCAAACTCCACACGGACAGTGACCCAGAGCCGGGATCGAACCTGGGACCTCGGTGCCGTGAGGCAACAGGGTAACTCACTGCACCACCGTGCTGCCCAAGCTGAACTCTTGAAAGGACTTCAAATTCCCTAACAGCCTTTGAAATGCAAAACTAGAAAAGCCTTTCACTAGTATGTGATTGGCAGTTTTATGGAACGAAAGGGAAAATGCTGGAAAATCTCAGCAGGTCTGGCAGCATCTGTAGGGAGAGAAAAGAGCTAACGTTTCGAGTCCGATGACTCTTTGTCAAAGCTTTGTCAAAGTTTTATGGGTTGGTTTCATGAATTTCCTGTTGATCTTTCCCTTCACACTTGAAGCATCTCACGTACTCTTTGATACGAACCATAACGTTTATAAACAGTTGTGCTATGATTGACAGCTCGTCCCCACAAGAAAAGGAACTAAGCGGATTCACTGCCTCTTTTGCAAAAGCACAAAGTAAAACCATGAAAGAACCTTTTGATGGGTTCTTGGTGTTCACAACATCAGGAAAGAGCTTGGCCAACCTCACACCTCGCCCATGGATTTCCCGATGTCGGGGTGGGAGCATCACGCTGGTCGGGGGTTCGGTTGGTGGGTGGGTACAGAATTGGGCTTCTATCTTGTTAATTATATGCTGAACATGTACTTGCATTTTCCCAATGGCGCGGGACGGGTAGAATGCCATGGCTGGCTATGGGGAAGTGAAGAATGGCAACATGGCTGGTGCTTGGCGCTGAACCCATCTTTCAGGGAGCGCTCAATTCTCCACCTGATCAGGAATCCCTGTCACAGCTGCAGGGAATGGAGAATCCCGGCCTATATTATCTAATTTTGTTTTCTGTGAGGGGCAATCTAAACCAAAAAAATTAATAACTAGTTCTATAGTTCAGAAGTAATCACAATCACAGAGAACTGGGAAATGGTACTGTGAGCTGCTAGAAGAATTTTAGATGGAGACTACAGGAAATAATAACATTGCAAATGGAAAGCAAGTTACCTGTCTGCATATAGAGTTCGTTCCTTGTTATCCTCTTTGATTGAAAATTCAATATCCCAGCAGATGCATTTACATTTCTTTTCATATCGCAGAAGCTGCTCAGGCTTCTTTTTCTTCTTTTTCTTCGGAGTGGCTGTTTCACGTGTGCCCCATGAAATGTTATTCATGTTTACCATGGAGTAAATTGGCAACAGCAAGTATCCACTGGGGATACAAATGATGTACAGCAGTCCATAAATAACAAGGGGGAATTCCTGGGGATGCAGCATTGCTGTTGAGACGAAGAGGATTATCATGGAGATGAAGAACAAGCCTGTCGGAGTGATAAAGGAGTTTTCTTTGACCATTTCACCTAAAAGCACAGAACATGATGTTAGCAATACAGAAATAGTTTGTGGCTCATCTTTCCCACCTTATGTTCACGTGAAACCCCTCGTTTAGTTTAAGAATCTCTGCTGAGGCCATTCTCCATCCATTTACACCAGAATTTACCAATCAGTGTCTGACAAACAATGCCGGATCCCAAATGGCATGTCTAATTGTTCCTGTCCTCTTTTAGACAGACAGTTTGTTCATTTACAGGCCTGTCTAAAACTGGCAGGGTGTCCAAAGTGTTCATCCCCGTCCAGCCTCCCACAATTTGTAACAACTGTCCACACACTTTCAGACATGAAATGGGTAGATGTGAGTTTAATTTCTCCACTCAGCTTATCTTTGTAACTCAACGGTGCGCTTGCTGTCATTTGGTCTTCTTAAGTGGGTACTTTATTGTTTTGAATTGAAAGCTTACTTGAAATTTAAAATAATAAACACGAGAAAAGATAATCTTAGAAATTACAAACTTAACAGCGCCGCACCTGGACCAATTCCGCTACCATTAAGGGGCTAGCTCCGGCATCACGTGGAACACGATCGATCCTCACGGGAAACGGTGCGGGAATTGCCGGTTTCGCGATTGACACCCAAAGGCTGACAAGCTGCAGCCGCATATAAAAAATTCTCCCCCCCACGTACACCATCCCAGCCAACAAGATGGCAGCGAGGAGAGTGGCCCCGAGGTTCATAGACGCTGAGCTGGAGACCCTGTTGGACACAATGGAGGAGCGGCAGATGACCCTGTACTCCGGCCCAAGAAGGAGGCTGCCAGCTTCCGGCATCCGTCATGCCAGGGCGCAGGTGGCAGAGGCTGTGACCGCCACCAGGAACACCGTCCGGGGGGCCAGTAGTGCCGGAGAAAACAACATGACTCCCTCTGGGCAGCCAGCGTGCATAGGCAGCAGTGTGCCCCTGCCACTAACTCCGTCCCACACACACATAACGCTACCCCTTCCGAGGACAGCCAAATCCCGAACCTGCACCGCACGTGGGAACCCATACAGGCTGCCATAGTTGGATGACCTGGCCACTGAGGCCATCACCTACCCACCGCCTGGGCTGCATGCGTCGGATTGTTTAACCCTGTCGCCTTATGTGCTCCCCAAACCGCCCCCCCCCTTCCCAGAGAAGGCTTCACATAACCACTGGGAGCAGGAGAATACTGTCGGGGGACCACTGGACCTGTGGCCCCTCATTGTGGTTGACAGCGTCTTCAGCCAAGGTGTTAACCTGGAAGGGAGTTGTCCCCAAAGTCCACTCGAGGGCCACCCTCCCCCCACAAATCACGACCTGGTACCCCTCCCCTACCAGACTGCCCTACCGGCTCCCTAGAAACCTCTAAACCAGGAGGCACACCCCGAGATAGGATGACCCTCCACAGAGACCCTCTGGATAGGGAGACTCCTCCAGAGACCCCTGAGATTGGGAGGCACCCACAGAGTTAAGCGCATTGCAATCACCCCCTCTCCCCTTCACGCTCAAGTGATTTTGAAGTGCTGAGTGGAAAATTGACAGCACTTAACTCACTTTGAAGTGGTTGATGTTTGCAAATATTGTGGTTTCAGAACTTCAGAGTTAATCATCCATGAAGGTCGATGATTGAAGCAAGGCTGACAGCTATGTTCGTGGAAGTTGTCAATCACAACCCACAAAGATAAATTAATGAATGGCTTGTAGCCAAACGATCTGATGGGTTTAAACGCAGATCACTGCTTTTCTCTTTCTATGATGTGGAGATGCCAGCGTTGGACTGGGGTGAGCACAGTAAGAAGTCTTACAACACCAGGTTAAAGTCCAACAGGTTTGTTTCAAATATGAGCTTTCAGAGCACTGCTCCTTCCTCAGGTGAATGAAGAGGTATGTTCCAGAAACATATATATAGACAAAGTCAAAGATGCCAGACAATGCTTGGAATGCGAGCATTTGCGGGTAATCAAATCTTTACAGATCCAGAGATGGGGGTAATCCCAGGTTAAAGAGGTGTGAATTGTCTCAAGCCAGAACAGTTGGTAGGATTTTGCAAGCCCAGGCCAGATGGTGGGGTGTGAATGTAATGCAACATGAATCCAAGATCCCGGTTAAGGCCGCACTCACGTGTGCGGAACTTGGCTATAAGTTTCTGCTCGTCAATTCTGCGTTGTCGCGTGTCCTGAAGGCCGCCTCGGAGAACGCTTACCCGGAGATCTGAGGCTGAATGCCCTTGACTGCTGAAGTGTTCCCCGACTGGAAGTGTTCACTTCCTGCCAAGTGATTGTCGCGCGATGCCCGTTCATTCGTTGTCGCAGCGTTTGCATGATCTCGCCAATGTACCACGCTTCGGGACACCCTTTCCTGCAGCGCATGAGGTAGGCAACGTTGGCCGAGTCACACGAGTATGTACTGAGTACCTGGTGGGTGGTGTTCTCACGTGTAATGGTGGTATGGGGGTGTGGGCAGCACGGTAGCATGTGGTTAGCATAAATGCTTTACAGCTCCAGGGTCCCAGGTTCGATTCCCGGCTGGGTCACTGTCTGTGCGGAGTCTGCACGTCCTCCCCTGTGTGCGTGGGTTTCCTCCGGGTGCTCCGGTTTCCTCCCACAGTCCAAAGATGTGCGGGTTAGGTGGATTGGCCATGCTAAATTGCCCGTAGTGTCCTAAAAAGTAAGGTTAGGGGGGGGGGTTGTTGGGTTACGGGTATAGGGTGGATACATGGGTTTGGGTAGGGTGATCATTGCTCGGCACAACATCGAGGGCCGAAGGGCCTGTTCTGTGCTGTACTGTTCTATGTTCTATCCATGTCGATGATATGGCACGTCTTGCAGAGATTGCCCTGGCAGGGTTGTGTGGTGTCGTGGTCGCTGTTCTGAAGGCTGGGTAGTTTTCTGCAAACAATGGTTTGTTTGAGGTTGCGCGGTTGTTTGAAGGCAAGTACTGGGGGTGTGGGGATGACCTTGGCAAGACGTTCATCTTCATCGATGATGTGTTGAAGGCTGCGAAGAAGATGTCGTAGTTTCTCCGCTCCAGGAAAGTACTGGATGACGAAGGGTACTCTGCCAGTTGTGTCCCGTGTTTGTCTTCTGAGGAGGTCGATGCGGTTTTTTGCTGTGGCACGTTGGAACTGTCGATCGATGAGTCGAGCGCCATATCCCGTTCTTACGAGGGCATCTTTCAGCGTCTGTAGATGTCTGTTACGCTCCTCCTCGTCTGAGCAGATCCTGTGTATACCGAGGGCTTGTCCATAGGGGATAGCTTCTTTAATGTGTTTAGGGTGGAAGCTGGAGAAGTGGAGCATCGTGAGGTTATCTGTCGGCTTGCGGTAAAGCGAAGTGCTGAGGTGATCGTCCTGACCGTCGATTACATTTTTTTCCTTTGGACCCACGGCGAAGAATCACTGAAAGAACTACACGGTGACATCAATAAGTTACATCCCACCATCAGACTCACCATGGACTACTCTCCAAAATCAGTTGCATTTTTGGACACACTCATCTCCATCAAGAACGGTCACCTCAGCACTTCGCTTTACCGCAAGCCCACAGATAACCTCACGATGCTCCACCGGATTGAATTCCATTTGCCACTGATCAGCACATCTGACCATCCCATCTAGATCCTCCTGTAATCGAAGGCTATCTTCCTCAATATTTACCACACCACCAATTTTCGTCTCATTCGCAAACTTACTGATCAACCCTCCTAGATTGATGTCTAAATCATTTTGATAAGCCACAAACAGCAAAAGCCCCAACACTGATCCCTGCGGGAACCCACTGGGCACAGGTTTCCTGTTGGAAAAACACCCCTCGACCATCACTCTCTTCTTCCTGCCACTCAGCCAATTTTGGATCCAATTTGCCAAATTTTCTTGAATCCCGTGATACCTTTGCTATCAGTCTCCCATGTGGGATCTTATCAGAAGCCTTGCTGAAGTCCAAATAGATTACATCAAGTGAAAACAATTCCCATTCAGTTCTTTGCTGGAAAGCAGGTTCAACCCCACTGCCACAATCTCCACCATGGGTAGGAGGCATATCTTAAATCCACCTTAAATAGAACAGGGATCAAACTCCATGTTGGTGCCACTAATTTGATCCACACTGATCATGCAACCAAATGAGCCAACCAGGCCCCAAAGAATCTGAGTTCCTACAGCAACATGTTTTACATTCATGTTTTAGTCCGGACAGCGATGGTTGAGGTACCAATTTTCTTTCCATCACATGGTTGACAAGAAGTACTCCCACTCTTACCACCTGTCATTGACTCATGTTGGAAGGATTTGACTTTAATCTGTTTGGCTGCGTTATAAAAACTTTGTTCTTGCCCATCAAATCCTGGAGTGGGACTTGAACCCAGCCCTTCTGGTTCAGAGGCAGCAGCACTACTCACTGCACCACAAGATCTCCAATGTTTCCATTAAATCTTTGGAAATAGGAATTTATTGGAAAATAACAAAGTGTGCATAAGTTAAAGATTTTCATTATATTGTTAGTCCTAAAATTACTTAATTGCTCAAAAGGTAAGAGGGATACTTGGAGCACTATTAAATTAGCACAATAGTTTGGAACCAAGATAGATCAGTCACAGGCTAACTGAATGTGGAACAGGTTTTAGGGACTGAATGGCCTACTCCTATTGTTATGTTCTTCAGTACCATGCATTGCGCTTTTATGTTTCATTCCACTTTCTCATCCGTCAATTTTGGTTATCAAAGGAATGCTTTGATTACAGATCTTTTATATGGTGATTCGTAACAGCATGCCTTATTAACTAATAAATTAATATCAACATGAAAAAGTTATCAATATTACAAGGTTTTAAACTGATTAATTTCAAAGGTTTGCATTGATGAAGTTAGTTTCTGTACAATATGAAATTTATTTCTACAAGTGTAATGAAAGAAATACTCACCAACAATGGACATTATTGTTGCAATCATTAGAAAGGCATAAAATATGCTCATTACAGCAGCAATGGTGATCTGGGTATCTGATTTGACTTTGTAACAGATCAGTATGTAGATGGCAGGAGGCAAGATACCAAATGCCAGAGCAACATTTCCATTCCAGCCAAACACAAAAGTAAATGATCCTGTGAAAGATATTGTATAGTTAAAAAAAAAGGAACATTAGAAAGAACGTTTGCACTATTACCTCTGTATAAATTAAATAACAATAGGATAAATTAAATCCTATGAGCTCACAGTTGCTAGCCTTATGTATGTAGTACTAATCCATATTTGAGATATACTTGGTGACTTTACTGTTTTCGTTATTTGATGTTGACTACAGCTTCAAGATTCATTGTTAGATCAGAGTCTGGTATATGCTCAAATTTTACAATATACAGTTTACAAGATTGCTTCACTTGTGAAGATAGATTTGAGAGATTGGGATTGTTCTCCTTGGAGAGGAGAAGGCCGAGAGGAGATTTGATGGAATCGTGAGGGCAGCTGAACAGAATAGATAGGGACAACTATTCACACTCACTGTAAAAGGATCGAGATTGAGAGGGCACAGTTTTCTGATCATTATAGAGGCTGTGATGTAGAGACAGGTTTTAGACATCGGCTTTTTGTTCAGGACTTAAAAGAAAATCTTGTTTCATTTTCTTTGGACCTCTGCTGGACATTTGCTTTCTTCACATCCACTTTTATATCTTTGTGGTTCATAATCTCAGCAAGTTTGTTTATTTAGTCTGTTACTTTTCCTTGTACATTCTTGGTTAATTATCTTTATGCAATTATCTTTTGTGTTGTTTAAATCTTCCTCCCTCTCTGGGTTCAATTACATTTGATATCTCAGTTCCTCTTCACTAGAGTCTTGCTGCACTCTTTGAAATGGTCAACCTGACCAGAATGATGGTTATAAAGGAATTTCAGGTGGTTAATTTATGCATTATTGGCATATGGTAAGTTTGCCAAATAATAATTCTAGATTAAAATAAAAGCAAAAAATGCTGGATAAACTCAGCAGGATCTGGCAGCTCGGGGAAAATGACTATTGTATCGTACCTAAGGTTTAAGCTGGCCAAGGGTAAGTACAGGGAACAATCCAGACTAATAATAATTAATAGGGGGAAAGGCAACTTCAGTGGGGCAAGAATGGATTGGGGTTGAATAAATTGAAATCAAATATGGGCAGGACAAATGGTAACTGAATAATGGGCTACCTTCAAAGAAGAAATGTATCGGCCACATTCAAGATATAGTGCCAGAATAGGAAAGGGAGGGCAATCAGAATCCAAACTTCTTGGATAATAAAAATGATAGAAATTATGATAAAGAAGAAAGAATGTGTGTTATGATAGATATCAAGTAGAAAGTACAGTTCGGATCCAAGCTAAATAGAGGTTGAGATGGGAGGTAAAAAAGCAAATATGCAAAGGGGGAGCGTGAAGAGAGTTTTACAGGTAACATAAAATGTAATCCCAAAGGCATGTAAATAGCATATGGGAACTAAAAGGGAGGAGTGGGGCCGATTATGGACCCAAAAGGGGATTTACGCATGGAGGCAGAAGGCATAGCTGAGATAAAGAATACCTATGCAAGGGCTGTCTTTGCCAAGGAAGAAGTTGCTACCCAGGGCATGGTAAAAGAGGAGGTAATTAAGACACAAGAAGGGTTTAAAATTGATCAAGAAGATATAATGGACGGGCTGTCTGTTCTTAAAGCCGAAAAAGCACCAGGACTGAATGTGAGAGTGGAAATTGAGGGAGCACTGGCCATAATATTTCAATCATCCTGAAACTCGAAGGTGGTGCTGGAGGACTGAACAATTGCAAACATTTCACTCTTGTTCAAAAAATACTGTAAAGATAAGCCCAGCAACTACAGGCCAGTCAGTTTAACTTCAGTGGGAGGGAAACTTCTAGAAACAATAATTCAGGTCAAAATTAATAGTCGCTTGGACAAATGTGGGTTAATTAAGGAAAGTCAGCACGGACTTCTTAAGGAAAAAGTGTTTTTAATTAACAACTTTTTGAATATACTTCCAAAAGATAGTTGATACAGTGCCACATGATAAACTTGTGAGCAAAGGTACAGCTCAAGGAATAAAAAACGTTGTAGCAACATGGATATGAAGTTGGCTGAGTGGTTAATAGATGTTTTTCAGGCTGGAGGAGGGTTTGTCGTGAAGTATTGTCAGGTATTGGGACTCTTGCTTTTCCTGCTATATCTTATCGAACCAGACCTTGGTGTAAAGAGCACATTTCAAAATTTGAGGCTGATATAAAACTTGGAAGCACTGTGTATTATGAAGAAGATAGTGCAGAATCTCAAACAGGCATAGACGTGTTGGTGGAATGAGTGGGACAGGGAGCAGGTGAAGATAATTGAAGAAAAATGTGAAGTTATTCATTTTGGTCGGAAGAACATAGAACATAGAACAGTGCAGCACAGAACAGGCCCTTCGGCCCTCAATGTTGTGCCGAGCCATGATCACCCTACTCAAACCCACGTATCCACCCTATACCCATAACCCAACAACCCCCCCCCCCCCCCTCCCCCCCTTAACCTTACTTTAATTAGGACACTACGGGCAATTTAGCATGGCCAATCCACCTAACCCGCACATCTTTGGACTGTGGGAGGAAACCGGAGCCCCCGGAGGAAACCCATGCACACAGGGGGAGGACGTGCAGACTCCACACAGACAGTGACCCAGCCGGGAATCGAACCTGGGACCCTGGAGCTGTGAAGCATTTATGCTAACCACCATGCTACCCTGCTGCCCCAACATGGAGAGACAATATAAAATGACGAGGGTGTATATATGCATAAGTCACTGAAGGTGGTAGGACTGTGTTATATTAGAGAGATGTGATATATATATTATTCATTTGTCTTGCCGAGTTGTATTTAACTTGATGATAAACAGTCAAAGTCTTCCAGTTGATGACAAATTATTTATTGAGTAACAAAATAGTATACTTGTTAGTTCTTTTTCTTTAATTCTTTGACTAGTAATAGAATTAACTAAGATTAGATTAAATTAACAATGAATATAATAAATTCAATTGCTTCACAATGTATACACCTTTCTCCACTTTTCCGTTTGATTGAGGAAAATGGGGACTTGAGGTAATGTGGTTGAAGCCATATGTTCCTGAAAATGCCATCCAGTCCCAGCTTGCAAAGCACGGATCATTATCTGACATAACAATTTGTAGAATGCCATGCCTCGCAAAAATTTCTTTTACGCTTTGATCACTGCTCTATAGGCGAGATCAGGTAGTCTCATTACTTCCGGAAAGTTGGAATAATAATCAATGATAAGAATAGTCTTTTCCACTTGCATGGAACAGGTCAATGCCTACTTTCACCCACAGTGACATAGCAATGTCATGTTGTTGTAGTGTTTCTTTACATTGCGCCGGTTGATGACGTTAATATGTCACTTCTATCCTCCAGCTGCAATACACACACACTAAAACTAAGAAAGAGCGGGAAACTCTTTATATAGTTCCTGTTAGTGTTGCCATCTACTGATCATCTGACTGTACTGACTGCACATTAACTAATCATGTATTAACATATACAGAGATCATGACATCCCTTTTTTGTGTTACATTTTTCTATATGCACGACAAAGTAAATTGTACATAAGAAATGAAGTATTCTGTCATTATATAGTACATCAGTTATGAATCAATCAATTGATGTTCATAAGTTCAAACGATTCGGTTTTCTTCGTCTAGTTGATCTTAATTTGTTAGGAGAAGTCGACACTTTAGTATTCTTCTGTTCACTTTCAACAGATTGTTTGATATTCACACGTTGACTTAAAGATTGACTTAAATTCAAAGTTGGAAAGACAGGTTGACGAATCTGCACTTTCAAAAGATCTCGCCTATTTCTTTCAATCAGTCCACCTTCTGCAGTTTTGACTATGTAGGAGCATGGTGATATTTGCCTCATAAACATAGCAGTATCAGACCATCCTCTGTCAGAAGGTCTGATTCTAACAATGTCATCTGCTGTTAGAGTTGTCAGTGGTTTTGCGTGCATGTCATAATAACTTTGTTGTTTTTCATGTTGCTGTTGAATTCTTTCAGAACACCCAGTTGATTGGGATCACCAACATGAATTTTCGGTAGAGTTCATATTTCATGATTGTACAACATTTGAGCTGGAAATAAACCTGAATTTCACAGATAGGCTCTGTATGATAGCAAAGTCAAGTAAAAATCCGATTGCGAATCTCTTGCTTTGCTTAACAATTGCTTCACAATGTATACACCTTTCTCCACTTTTCCGTTTGATTGAGGAAAATGGGGACTTGAGGTAATGTGGTTGAAGTTATATGTTCTTGAAAATTCCATCCACTCCCAGCTTGCAAAGCACGGATCATTATCTACATAACAGTTTGCAGATGCCATGTCTCGCAAAAATTCCTTATACGCTTTGATCACTGCTGTCGAGGCGAGATCAGGTAGTCTCATTACTTCCGGAAAGTTGGAATAATGATCAATGATAAGAATAGTCTTTTCCACTTGCATGGAACAGGTCAGTGCCTACTTTCACCCATAGTGACGTAGCAATGTCATGTTGTCGTGTTTCTTTACATTGTGCCGGTTGACGACCTTGATATGTCGAACACAACATTATCATCTCTGCAATGTCTTTGTTTATTCCCGGCCAATACACAGCTTGTCCAGCTCTTCTTTTGCACTTCTCTATGCCGAGATGTCCTTCATGAATTATGCTGAGCATTTCTGACCTGAGATTTGATAGAATGACAATCTTGTCATTTCTTAATCGCATGCCATCTACCACAGTAAGTTCTGCTTGAATACTTTGATACTGAGGACAGTGTTCCTTTGGCCACCCATGCTATAGATGATTGATAACTTTAAGAAAGATTACATCTTTTTGTGTTTCATCACGTATCTGCTTCAACTTTTCATCTGATGCAGGAAGTGTTTCTCTACATAACTGCAGTTGAGCTTCTACGTCATTGATGGATTCAAACGATAGATTCTCAGTATTTTTTAAAATAAATTTAGATTACCCAATTATTTTTTCCAATTAAGGGGCAATTTAGTGTGGCCAATCCACCTACTCTGCACATTTTTTGGGTTGTGGGGGCGAAACCCACGCAGACACGGGGAGAATGTGCAAACTCCACACAGACAGTGACCCGGAGCCGGGATCAAACCTGGGACCTCAGCGCCGTGAGGCGGTTGTGCTAACCACTAGGCCACCGTGCTGCCCTAGATTCTCAGTATTTATAGATCTTGAAAGTGTATCTGCAATTACGAGATCTTTGCCAGGAGTATTGATTAATGTAAAATCATACCTCCTCAACTTCATCATCATTCTCTGTAATCTTGGTGTCATATCATTAAGGCTTTTCTCTATGATATTTACTAGAGGTCGATGATCAGTCTCAACTATGAACTTAGGTAGACCATACACATAGTCATGAAACTTAGTGATGTCTATTATTAGTCCTAAACATTCTTTTGCTATTTGCGCATACCTGCACTCTGTGGCAGTCATCGCTCTAGAAGCATATGCTACAGGAATCCAATTTGGCTGGATGTCTTGCTGAAGTAAGACTGCACCAATTCCATCTTGACTTGCGTCTGTCGTGATTTTTGTGGGGTTGTTTGGATCAAAGAAATTTAAACTTTGAGCTTTTATTAATTGCTGTTGGAGGTCCAGCCATTCTGCATGGTGGAGTGGAGTCCACTCAAATTCAGTATTCTTTCTGATCAAGTTTCGTTGAGCAACAGTTTTTGAAGATAAGTTGGAGATGGATTTCCCCGAGGAAATTTACGAACCAAGAAATCTAAGTACAGCTTTCTTATCTTTTGGTTGCTGCATTTTCTGTATGGCTAATATCTTTTCTTCATCCGGTCTGTCACCTTTAGCTGAGATGGTATCACCTAAAAAATTCAACGATGAGGTAGCAAATGCTCATTTAGATTGGTTCAATTTTAAACCATATTGATGTATTTGGTGAAATACTTTCCTTAGCTTTGCAATATGCTCTTCCTCAGTAGTTGGCCATATAATTATATGATCCACATAGACTCTAACACCATCTATCTTTTCCGTCATCTGCTCCATAATTCGGTGAAAAATCTCTGAGGCGGATATGATCCTGAAGGGCATTCTATTAAAACAGTACCTTCCAAAGGCTTATTGACTGTGCAGAGTAGCTTGCTGGAGTCGTTGAGCTGCGTCTGCCAAAAACCTTGTGATGCGTTTAACTTTGTAAAAATGATTGCGTTTGACATTTCAGAAGTAATTTCTTCTCGTTTGGGAATAGGGTAATGTTTCCTACATCTGTTTTTATGTAGATCTTTGGGATCCATACAAATTCTAAGATCTCCTGAAGGTTTTCTGACACAAACCAATGAGCTGACCCAGTCAGTCAGTTGTATGACTTTGGAAATTATGTCTTGAGATTGTAATCGCTGCAATTCAGCTTTTAATCTCTCTCAGTAGAGGAGCTGGAACTCTTCTTGGCGGATGTATGACGGGTTTTGCATCCTTTTTGAGCAAAATTTTGTACTGGTATGGCAATGTGTCCATACCGCAAATATACTTCACTTAGTAATTGTTGAATGTCTTCTTTCAGTCGTGATGTCTCAGTTGTGTGCATGAAGATTCTTTGAATTAACTGCAACTCCTTGCATGTTTGAGCACCTAATAAAGAAGCTTTGTGATCATCCACAAGTTTTCTGCTCTTCTTTGTTGACAACTTATAAATGGTACGATCCATGTGACACAATTTGGTTACCATTATAATCTTTTAACTTGCATGCTGTAGGTACAATCTCATAATCTCCTTGATTGATGAAAGATCCTTGCAATAGCACACAGGGCTAAATCGCTGGCTTTTAAAGCATACCAAGGCAAGCCAGCAGCACGGGTCGAATCCCGTACCAGCCTCCCCGAACAGGCGCCGGAATGTGGCAACTAGGGGCTTTTCACAGTAACTTCATTTGAAGCCTACTCGTGACAATAAGCGATTTTAATTTCATTTTATTTCATTTCAAGTTGGCGGAAGCAATAGTGTCAAGCTTGAATAATATTGGGCTGTTATTCACATGTACTGTCGTTGTCCATTCATTGTTGTTGTCAATGAAGTTAATTCAATGAGGAGCCTTTGTTGTTGATTCAAGATTCTTTGATGTTGATTGAAGATTATTTGATGTTTATTGAAGATCCTCTGATGTATCAATGATACGAACAAAAAACATATTTTCCAGAGAAAACTTTTCATCATCGTCTGAGAAATTCTTTTGTGACTTTTTGTTTTCTGTTTTATCGATGGGTCTAACATTGAATGCTTTTTCTGTGTTGTATTGAGACAAATTGCTGTTGATTTACACTGAGAAGTGAAATGGTTAAATTATGAGCACTTTAAACACCGTTTTCCCTGAGCAAGACAATTCCCCTATAAGTGGGCATTACCACCTCTGTAACATGTCATGACGTCGTCTCTCTGACTTATGAGTGGCGTTCGCGCATGCGCAGACTTCTTCTGTTCAGCCTTGCATTTCTGAAAAAACTGTGCATGTCCCGAGTTGGAATGTATGCGCAAGATAGCTGCCACCTTGAACGTGCTTCTTTGCTGCCTGCGACACCATTTTTACATTCTCAATCTCGTGGTGGATTTTCGCGCCCTTTTCTCGGTGGTAAAATTCCAAGTATTGATTTCTACTCTGCTCATTTGAAATGCATTTTTCTATTGCTATTTTGAGAGTTAAATCATTCTGTATTAGTAATGCTTCTCTTAGGCTTTCATCATCTAGTCCATAAACAATTTGATCTCTTATTAAAGAGTTGTGTCAATCAACAAAATTACATGTCTGCGCTAGTAGTTTTAAGTCGGTGACAAAACTGTGATAGGTTCACCATTTTTCTGTAACCTCTTATGAAACCTTAAATGCTCCAGTATTTCATTTGTCTGCAACTTGCAGTGGTCATCAAAATTTGCAACAATCACTCCAAATTTGCTTTTGTCTTCGCCTTTGATGTGTACAAATGAATTCTATATTTCTATAGCTTGCTGACCTGCCATTGACAGTAGCAGTGCTATTCTTCTAGCTTCACAGGGTATATTTAACCCATCAGCTTCCAAATAGAGTTGGAACTGCTGTTTAAATAATTTCCAATTTAAATTTAAGTTACCGGTAGTTTTCAGGTGCAGTGGAGCTTGAATGTAGTCCATCAAATCGATTTGTTCTTGAGGATCTATTTGCTGTGAGGACTTCCACAGTTGAACAGTCGGTATCAGAACTTTTTCTTTTCTTTCCTAATCTTACTACTAGTTGTTCTTAAAGCACTTTGTACCTGGTACCATGTTATATTACAGAGATGTAGAAGATATATTACTCAATTGTCTTGCTGAGTTGTATTTAACTTGATGATAAACAGTCAAAGTCTTCCAGTTGATGACAAATTATTTATTGAGTAACAAAATAATATACTTGAGAGTTCTTTTACTTTAATACTTTGACTAATAACATAATTAACTAAGATTAGTTTAAATTAACAATTAATATAATACACTACACTCTGAGCTGTTCACTTCTATCCTCTAACTGCAATACACACACACTAAGAAAGAGCTGGAAACTCCTTTTATAGTTCTGTTAATGTTGCCATCCAGAGATCATCTGACTGTACTGACTGCACATTAAATAATCATGTATTAACATATACAGAGCTCACTTCAGACTGTTAAAACAATGAATAAAACATGGTTAGGTCTGTCATGTGAGAGTACCTTAAAGAAATGGGTGTTTATAAATGGGTGTGTATATAAATATCTGTTGTGAGAGTACCTTTAAGAAATGGGTGTTTACTACTGCAGTGATGTCAGAGAGTGGGTGGAGCTGGGCTGTCGTCAGCTTTTTACTTTCGTTTTAGGCTGTTTGCTGCAGGGTGTATTTTAGTTTCGTTTTCAGAGCTGGATTGCTGCAGTCACAACCAGAAGGGGTATTAGTCTCTCTCTCTCTCTCATCTAAAAACTGTAAATCGATCCTTTGGTGATTGAAAACTAATAACTGCTCTCAGCAGTGACTTTAACCTGATGTACTTCTGTTTAAAGTTTTTTAAAAGTCTTATGGATGTTAAAAGTACAGCTTAAGTCTTACTTAGTGTTGTATTCTTTGGGGGTTGTATTTGAGTTCATGGTTGCTAAGATGTTCACTGTATGTTTTAAAAAGGGTGACTTGAGTTCATAGAATAAACATTGTTTTGCTTTAAAAAATACTTTTCCATTTCTGCTGTACCACTCCTGTAGAGTGGGCCGTGTGCTCCCCATACCACAATCTATCAAAGGTTTTAGGTCAGGTGAACTCCATGATACACTTTGGGGTTCTGTAAACCCTGGCCCATAACAGGTCCCATCTGGTGTACTGCATGCAGTCCTGAGCTCTGCACTTTAGAAAGTATATGAAAGAATTGGAGAGATTGTGGAAAAACTAGGCATTCTCACAACATGTGAATGCATTACAAGAGGGCCACAACATACTGCGAAGATGGACGTGACATCATGACACAAGACATTGGGCATGAGTGGAATTGTTGATCAAGTATTTGGCAGGCATTGTCAGCATAAAGAGGTCCTGTAACCTCCGCAGAGGAGCGGAGGGGTGGATGTGGAGTGGTGTGATGGGTCCCCTGGGGGGGGTTGTGTTTGTGCAGGGTGTTCCATGCGAGGCAAGGTCTTGGTTTTTTTAATACTTACTCTGGAGTTCGAAATAGTTTTATTCCTCTAACACTTTCAGAATAACTTTTCGGATAAAACTGGCAGAACCATCCAAAGTTAGGGATTCAAATTTCTTCTGTCCGATGGTTCAATAATAATAATCTTTATTATTGTCACAAGTCGGCTTACATTAACACTGTAATGAAATTACTGTGAAAATCTGCTCATCGCCACACTCCGGCGCCTGTTCGGGTACACAGAGGGAGAATTCAGAATGTCCAATTCACCTAACAGCACGTCTTTCGGGACTTGTGGGAGGAAATAAACCCACGCTGACACAGGGAGAACATGCAAACTCCACACAGACAGCGACCCAAGCAAGAATCGAACCTGGGACCCTGGCACTGCAAAGCAACATTGCTAACCACTGTGCTACCGTGCCATCCACGACCAATGGCTCAATGCATCAATGGCTCCGAAGTAAGATGGTCGATAGCTTTAAGTTCCTGGAGGCCACCATCACCAACAGTCTGTCCTGGTCCACTCACGTTGATGCAACAGTTAAGAAAGCCCACAACATCTCTACTTCCTACGGAAGCTAAAGAAATTTGGCATGTCTGCATCGACTCTCACAAACTTCTACAGATGTGCGATAAAGAGCATCCTATCTGGCTGCATCACAGCCCAGCATGGCAACTGCTCAGTCCAAGATCGCAAGAAACTGCAGAGTGTGGTGAACTCATCAACGCATCACACATGCTTGCCACCCCCACATTGGTTCTGTGTACACCTCCTGCTGCTTCAGGAAGGCAGACTGCATTATCAGAGCCCCCTCCCACCCAGGCATTGCCTTCTTCCAGACCCTTCCATCAGGCAGAAGGTACAGAAGTCAGAAGACCCGCACATCCAGACATAGGAACAGCTTCTTCCCCACAGCTACAAGACTCCTCAACGACTCCCCCTCAGACTGATCTGTTCCCTGTAAGAACACTATTCACGACGCCCTATGCTGCTCTTGCTCATGTATTTGCTTTGTTTCGCCCCTTGTTGCGGACGGTAACCAATCACTGTTTGTTGAAGTACCATTTGTCAATGTTACCTGTTGATTATTCTTTTGTCTACTATGTACGTACTGTGTATGGTCCACCGGCTTCAGAAAAATACTTTTCACTGTATTTCGGTACATGTGACAATAAATCAAATAAATCAATCAATCAATGTACCGTCCAGAGGAATTGAGCATTTTTGGGCAATTACCAGGTAAACCATTACGTGGGAACTACCTGGAAGGAGTCCTACTGTATTGGAGGGGTACCCCTGAAATGCGAAGCTGGGTAACCCAGGCATATGGACCGAGGTGTTTGGTAAACATAATCTGTTTGTTTGTTGAGGATGAAAAACTATGATGGTGACAGATGCAAATTACACCATTATGTGTTTCAGTCTGATTTATGTCAACAGTATCTTGACAAACCTACATCCCGGTTGAGATCCTTGCTGAGGAATCAGTGTGACAGATTTTTAAGTGATCCACATTCCCAGCAAATGACATTTCTTCTTGGGAGCACAGGATTTCTGAACTTGCCCTCATATTTGTAAGTAATTGTAACCAGGTGTTCCAAATCATATTTTCCCAAATCATATTTTAATGAAAACTGTGACCCTATGTATAATTGCTGGATAATTAGGGATGTACATCCCACTCTAAGGTTGCACAATTAAATCAGAAACCTGTTCATAGTGTCATTTCTACAGCTGATGCCTGATTATTTTGGCAGATCCTGATGTGGCATATCAGTAGATGACCGTGTGTCAGCACATCTTTCATACTGCTTCCGAAATCTGCACTGCAATCATGAAGGTAAATATGCTTGTGTCCTTACATCTGCATGCAGCTAAACACAATCACTAATGCGTTTGCAGCACTGATGCTATTTTATGATAATACCACAGAAATGAAATAAAGCTAATAATTATAGAATCATAGAATCCCTACAGTGTAGAAGGAGACCATTCAGCCCAATGAGTTTGCACCGACCCTCCAAAAAAGAGCATCCTACCCAAGCCCGCTCCCCTGCCGTATCCCTGTAACCCCATAACCCCACCTAACCATTGGACTCTAAGGGGCAATTGATCATAGCCAGTCCACCTAACCTGCACATCTTTAGACTGGGAGGAAACCAGAGCACCTGGAGGAAACCCACGCAGGCATGGGAAAAATGTGCAAATTCCACACAGGCAGTCACCCAAGGTTAAAATTGAACCATGTCCCAGGTGCTGTGAGAAAGCAGTGCTAACCTCTATGCCGCCATGCCGCTATTGAAATATCAGTTCGACGTGAGAAAATATCAGAATATGGTAGAAAGCCATAGTCACCTGCTATCATCAAAACCACAGTGGCAGGACCCAGAATCGATGCTGCTGTTCCAATTATCTGGTACAGAATGTAGAGTTTTGAAATGGAGGGGTTTCTCTTGGAGGTTTGTGCTCCACTGTTTAAGAGGTCAATTGTATTTGCCAAAGTCGATGGCACCCAACGCCGTCGTTGGTTGTAGAATTCTTTGAACTCCTGTGGTGCGTTTGTGAAGGCATCTGAAGCTGCGTTGTATTCGACACGCCAACCCTGTTGCAGTAATAATGTACATAGCCAACGGTCTTCTCCTGTAAGAGTTGATTAATGCACATCACAGTTAAAAGTACTTACTTGCCCATCATACTATGACTGCTCATTTAAATCATTCAAAAATATGAGATTCTCTTGGTACATTGTATTGAGACGATGTTTTCTAAGCTGTTGGGGGAGGAGGTCCAGGACCCCCGCATCAAGCTGGATAGGGCCCACTCATCGCTCAGGGTGAAACCATGCGTGAATGAGCCACCATGAATGGTCAGGGTGTGCTTTCATAGCTATTTTAATTGAGACGGCTGAAAAAGCGGAGGCTTTCATTAAGGCTCAAAGACGTGAGCTGAACTGATGGGGTTTGACTGGGACCTTGATGGTGGTTGGGACCAGGCTGTTTGGTGAAGTTGTTTTACTATAGTGTTTTTTATTTCTCTTTTTCCACTTTGTATATGGATGTTGTTAATAGAGATCTTGTGCAATTTGTGTTTTTGTATTGTGGGGGTATATGGGCCAGGATTCTGCTAAATCCTGGCCACGTGTTGACACCGGCATCAAAACTGTCGCGAACGGCACCACCGCCAACGGGCTTCCAAGCCTAGGCATTCACACCTTCCTCAGGGGGCTAGAATGGCGGCGGTGGGCTGTGCGCTGCTCCGGCACCGAATGCCGACCCACTGCACACGCCACAGCCGGCGCGGGTCCGCGCATTGGCACCGTGGCTGTCTCTGTGCGGCCCTCGGGCAATATGGCAGTGCCCGACAGGGGCACCGCACGGTGGAACATAGGCACCCCCTGGAATGAGCCCGCATGCCGATCGGTTGCCCCCGATCACAGGCCTGGCCACCGTGGAGGCCACCCCCACCCCGGAGTCGGCTCCCCCCCGTCCCCCCACCAGAACGGCCCCCGCAGCAAAATCGGCGAGGTCCCGCCGGATAAGACCATACACAAACGACGCCGGCGGGATTCGGCAGAACTCGCCGGGCACTCGGCCCGTCGAGCACAGAGAATCGCCCGGGGGGGGGGGGGGGGGGGTCATTTTCTTTTTAAAAAAAATATTTTTCTTGAAATATTTGTCAATTTTGTAACAAGAACAGAAAAGGAACAATAGGCGTTAAACATTAACATAGTGCAAAAATAGATATTTCCGGCTCAGACCCCCGGAGGGGGTGAATGAAGTTCGGGGCGTAGACATTCACGAGCATCACTCGGACCCCCTCCAGCTTCCAACTCACCATGATATACCTACCCCTTTTATCAGCCACTATTCTCCCAGCCTCAAATGCCCTTAATAATTTTTTCTATCTCGGTCGGTGCTCCCAGCCCCTCCACCCGGCCTTCCTCCACCCTCAGGAACTTCAACTGGTCCAGAAATTGCCTCATCCCTTCCGCACCCGCCAGGGGTTCCGACTCATATAGTTTGCTGTAGAATTCCTCAAAAACTTCATTCACCCCCTCCGGGTCTGAGACCAAGTTGCCTCCTTATTCTTTACTCCCACAATCTCCCTGGCCGCCTCTCTCTTCCTAAGCTGGTGCGCCAGCATCCTGCTCGCCTTCTCCCCATATTCATACACCGCACCCCGAGCCTTCCTCAACTGTTCTACCGCTTTCCCTGTGGTCAACAATTCGAACTCCGCCTGATGCTTGCGCCACTCCCTCAGGAGTCCCGCGTCTGGGGCCTCCGCATATTTCCTATCCACCCGGAGTAACTCCTCCACCAATCTCTCCCTCTCCGCCCTTTCCGTCTTTTCTCTATGGTTCCCCTTTAGTAACTGCCTTCAGGGCTTCCCAGACCGTCGCTGCCGAAACCTCTCCAGTGTCGTTTGTTTCCAAATAGTTCTGGATACCCTTATTCACCCGCCCGCAAACCACCTCATCCGCTAACAACCCAATGTCCAGTCTCCACAGCGCATGCTGCCCTCTCTCCTCCCCAATGCACAAATCTACCCAGTGCGGGCATGATCCGAAACTGTAATTGCTGAGTATTCCGTTCCTATCACCTTTGGGATCAATGCCCTGCCCAGAACAAAAAAATCAATACGGGAATAAACTTTGTGGACGTGGGAGAAGAAGGAAAACTCCTTTACCCTCGGCTGTGTAAACCTCCAGTGGTCTAACCCCTCCATCTGTTCCACAAAGTCCTTCAGCTCCCTTGCCGCCGCCGGCCTCTTCCCTGTCCTGGATTTTGAGCGATCTAATTCAGGTTCAATGACCGTATTAAAGTCACCTCCCATGACCAAGTTGTGTGACTCCAGGTCCGGGATTTTACCTAACACACGCCTCATAAAATCCACATTGTCCTAGTTCGGGGCGTAGACATTCACGAGCATCACTCGGACCCCCTCCAGCTTCCAACTCACCATGATATACCTACCCCTTTTATCAGCCACTATTCTCCCAGCCTCAAATGCCACTCACTTACTGATCAGAATTGCTACACCCCTGGTCTTCAAGTCCTGCCCTGAGTGGAACACCTGACCCACCCAACCCTTCCTTAATCTCATCTGGTCCATGACCTTCAGATGTGTCTCCTGGAGCATTGCCACGTCTGCCTATAGACCCTTTAAATGCGCAAACACGCGTGCTCCCTTCACTGGCCCATTCAGACCTCTCACGTTCCAAGTAATCAGCCTGGACGGGGGGTTATGCCCCCCCCCCCCCCAACGACTAGCCATCACCCTTTCTTGGCCAGCCCAGAGCCCGTGCCCCCCGTTTCCCCGCGCACCCCCTCAAGCCGCGGCTGACCCCAACCCTCCTTTTATTTCCTGAAGAACATTTCTCCCTTGCCCGCAGAGCAGCCATCCCCTCCCCGCCTAACACCAAAAACCTGATCTCCCAAATCCAACTGCAACTAAACACTAAGTCACCCCCCACCACATTCCCGAGAGTCAACTAATCCTTGCTATCCAGACTGACGCTCTATTGTTTGGGTCACTCTCCCCACATAGAAAAAACCTATTTACAAGATCACATTCCCCAGTAAGTAAACATCAGCTCTCCAAAATCCATTAGCATAACCATAAAGCCAAACAGACACACTCACTTAAAACAGAACTCGGTCCCCCGAAGGGTAGTGCTAGCTTCAGGTTTTAGGGCCCATCTCCCCCCCCTCCCCGCCGTATCGACCACCTTCTAAACAAAGCTGCCTCCAACTGTCCCCCAACCCGCTCTCTCGCCCATGACTAACCACAATCTTATTTAAAACAGAACACAAGTACAAACATTGCCTCCTCCCAATTTCGACGCATTCAGTGTCTCTTAACTCGAGTCCAACTTCTTCTCTTTAATAAATGTCCAAACATCACCTGGCGACTCAAAATAATAGTCTCGGTCTTTGTCCACTACCCACAGTCTCTCTGGGTATAAAACCCCAAACTTCACCCCCTTCTTAAAGAGGATCGCCTTTGCCCGGTTGAACCCCGCACGTCTCTTGGCCAGCTCCGCACCCAGGTCTTCATAGATGCACACCTCATTATTCTCCCACTTGCTGCTCCGTTCCTTCTTGACCCATCACAGGACGTGCTCCTTGTCTGAAAATCGGTGGAAACGGACCACCATGGCCCTTGGCGGGTCGTTCGCTTTGGGTTTCCTTGCAAGAGCTCTGTGGGCTCCATCCAGCTCTAGGGGTCGAGGGAAAGCCCCCACTTCCATCAACAACTCCAGCATACTCGCCACATACGCTCCCGCATCGGATCGCTCAATACCTTCAGGAAGGCCAACAATTCTTAAATTCTGCCTCCTGGTTCCAGCACCTCCACCTTATGCTCCAGCACAGTTATCTCGTCCTCTTGGTTGGAGAGTTTTAATTCGATGTCCTGGATTTCTTTCCCCTGGGCTAGCAGAGTTTGGGAGGGTTGGCAATACTAACTAATAAAAAGAGTTTGGTTTCAGATGGGGAAGGTGATAATGACCCTGGGAGGTCTGTATGACATAGTCATGGGGATGTTGGTGGGTTAGTTGGTGGTGTTGGCGAATGTGTGCGCTCCAAATTGGGACGATGTAGTGCTTATGAAGAGGATGCTGGCGGCCATACCAGACATGGACATGTATCAGCTGATCTTGGGTAGAAAGTGAATTGTGTTTTGAGTCCCAAGCTGGATCGGTCTAAACCAGTCATTGGCCCTATCATGGGGAGGAAAGGTATTGACGGTGATTATGAAGGAAAAAAGTGAATGGATCATTGGCGGTATTTGCAACCGGTGGTGGAGGGGGGGGGGGGGGGGGGGGGGGGGGGGGGGGAGCTTGGATGTTGAGCTGTAATTTGGGGTTTTGTGTGAGGATGGCCAGAGTATGTGGAGTTTAATAAGAATGGGGAGATTTCGCCCTCGGTTTGGTGGGAGGCCCTGGAGGCAGCGGTGGGAGGGGAGATCATTTAGGATAAGGGACAGGCGGACAATGATGCAAGGGGGAATGTCAAAGTTTGGTGGGTGAGATCTATGAGGTAGATAGTAAGTATTCGAGTGACCCCCACCCCAGAGCTCCTGGCTAACAGAAAGAAGCGGCAGATGCAGTTTGATCTTTTACCCACTGATAAGATGGTGTGCCAGTTGCAGCGCTCAAGTGGGGTTAATGTACGAATATGGGGAGAAGGTTAGTCATCTTTTGGCTAATCAGTTGAGACAGCAGGCAACCTCTCGAGAGATTGTCCAGGTGTGAGATTCGGGTGGTGGCTTAGTGTCTGCACCAGATAAAGTTAATGGGGCATTTGAGATGTTCTGTAACAATGTGTGTGGGTTGGAGCCACCTGGGGAGGAGTTGGATATGGTGGAGTTATCGGAAGGGTGGGAGTGTCCTAAGGTGGAGGAGTGCGGGGGGTGGATGGTTCACGGTGGAATTTTGATAAAACGTTTTCTGATCGGTTGGTTGGTACCATTTTTGGTGGAGATGTCGAGGATTCAGTATCACGGGGGGTCTCTTCTGGAGATAATGATGGAAGCGTCCATCTCACTGCTATTAAATAAGGATAAGGATCCTGTGGAGTGTGGGTCGTACCGTCCGATTTCCTTATTAAATGTGGGTGCGATGATTTTGGTCTTGAACGGTAATGGTCTTCTGTATTTGACTGATCCGATCTGCAGAATGGGTGATATAATGGCGCTGTTGAAGTGTTTTGGCACTTTTTCAGGGTATAAACTGAATTTGGAGAAATGTGAGTGTATCTTGGTCACTCCGCCGGAGAGGGGAGCCAATTTGGGGGTGTTGACGTTCCGGTTAACAGGTTCACACTTTAGGTATCTGGGGGTTCAGGTAGCTTGGGATTGACTCTGGCTCCCTAATTTGAACTTTACGAGCTTGGTGAGTAGGGTCAAGGCTGATTTGCCCAGATGGGATTGTCTCTCTCTTGGCGGTCAGAATAAGGTCGGTCATGATTTTATCACTGTTTCTGTTTCTGTTCCATTGTTTGCCGGAGTTTCTGTCAAAGTCCTTCTTTGGGGAGGAGGGATGAAAAGTTGATTTTGACCTTTATTTGGATGGGTAAAATTGCAGGGATGTGAAAGATGGTCCTTCAGAGAGATCATCAGTCAGGGGGTTTGGTGTTGCTGAGCTTCATATATTACTACAGGGCAGCGAATGCTGAGAAAATGTTGGGGTGGTATCACGATCCTGAATCTATATGGGAGCGGGTGTAGTCTATATCATGTTGGGGGTTGGGATTCAGAGCGTTGCTGGAGCCTTCACTCCCGTTTTCTCCGGGGAAATATTCGGCTAAACCGGTGATGGTTTCCACCATGAACATCTGGAGACAATTTCGACCAAACTTTAATTCGGGGGCAGTGTCGAAGTTGCCACTGATTTGTCCAAATTGTTTGAGCCTGCGAGGTTGGTGCTAGGTTTAGGGGATGGGAGGAGAAGAGGGTGAAAGCCATCGGGGATTTGTTTTTGGAGGGGCAATTCGCGAGTTTTGCAATTTCGGCTCTTGCGGTCTGACGCATTTGGATACCTACAGGTACGTAATATTGTGCAAAAGATCTTTCCAACATTCCCTGTGATGCCGCCATTCTCGTTGCTGGAGAGGGTGTTATCACTTGCAGGGGCGGAGCAGGGGAGTACATCAGGTATCTATGGAAGGATTATGGCAGTATCGGTGAACAGAGTTACGGCCAAGTGAGAGGAGGAGTTGGGACAAGAACTGGAGGAGGCGGTGTGGAGTGAGCCCCTGCGGATGGTGAATGCCACCTCTTTGTGTGTGAGGAATGGATTAATACAGCTGAAGGTAGTGCATAGATATCATTTGACTCGGTTCAGGATGAGTAGGTTGTTTGTGGGACTGGAGGACAAGTGCGAGAGCTGTGGGAGAGGTCCGGCTAACCATGTGCACATGTTCTGGGCGTGCCTAAGCTCGTGGCGTTCTTGGTCTCCAACTTCAGCACCCTGTCAACGATTTTGAAAATTGAATTGGAACCTTGTCCATTTCGGGATGACATTTGGGCCAGAGCTGAGAGCTGTAGATGGGAGCCGGGTTGGTGTCCCAGCCTTCACTGGTTGCTGGAAGGCAAGTGCTGCTGGGGTGGAGGTCAGCTTCGCCAGCCAGTGCCTCAGTATGGCTGGAGGATCTGATGGAGTTTTTACCCCTTGAGAAAGGAAAGTAAAGGGGGCAATTGAGGGGTTTTATCAAAGATGGCAGCCATTTATTTTGTCCTATTAAGAGCTGGTCGCTGTTAGTTTCTGGCCACGTTTTGGGGGGGGGGGGGGGGGGTTCTGTCATGTTTAAATAATAGGGAGGGGTTTGTGTTGTTTTGTTATGTATAAAATTGAAAACGTTTGAATAGAAATATATATTTTTTGATTGCCAAGAATTTGCCCTATTTTCCACCATACCTTTTATGGAAGAACATCAGAACCTTTTGCACACACTATAAACAATCATTTACAGCGTTCCCAGGATTATGGAGGGAAATCTATGGAAATTCTAGCCCAATATAGAAGGCAACGCAGTTACATACCTTGATCATATTGGACAAAATGGTGTCCTTCAGTGGCTTTGGTTGTGTATTTTTTCACAACATTGTCATCCATTAAGGCTGCAGCCCTGTACAAACTAAAGCATCCTGGACTGCACAGTACGCAGCCTAGCACGTGTTCAGCCGTCTTCTGTAGCCAGTGACCAACAGCGTATTCAAACTTCTGGTACCAGACCACAGGACCTTTGAGAGGAAGGAGACGTGAGGAAATATACACTTTACTGTTCTACACAGAGTTAATACATTTCAAAATTTGATGATTTACTGTGAGAAAATATGGAACAAGAAAAGGACATTTGATTGGTCAAGCCTGTTTGTTCCATAATCATAAAATCAACTATACCCTGCCTGCGGAGAAACTCAGGGCTGAATTTTACCAGCCCATTGGAGGCTTGCTGGAAGGCAGGAGGTGACAACATTGAGGCTGATGGCAATGGGATGGGAGCCTGATGCTTTCACATCACAACTGACTGGTCGCAATCTACCAGCCGTGTTGTGTCCAAAAGGCAGCACGGCATGGAGCGGCATGGCTGGTAGATACCGGGCAACCCCTCTTCCTGGACCTACCCGACTCGTCATGCCTCATGACGTAACGATCTTGTGAGACGTTATGATGTGAATCCCTCCCTTTGTGGGTGGGATCACTTTTTATTAAATCTGCATCATAGAGCGAGACAGCTGGTCTCACTCTAATATGCTCCCCCATGATCTAACCAAGGTTTTAGGATCTAACCCCTTTGCCTTAGAGACTTTGGGTGAGCAGACGGAATGGCAATCGCGGACCCCTATATAGTTGGGGCTTTGCGGGTGGTCGGGGCTTTCATTAGCGGCTCAAGAGATCTGGACAACATGTCCCAATCTTATTCTGCACTGAGGAGTTCTTCCATGCAGAGAACGGGAATAATTGCAACCTTGTCAGGTAGTTCCCCGAATCAACCGAAAGGGAACAGTGTCCTGTTCGATAGTGTCGGGTTTCTCAACACTCCGAACTCTGGGAAATACCCGGCAAAACGTGCTCTTTATGGGACTCTGACGCATTTGGGTAGGTTGCGCCCAATATTGCTAAAGGCAGCTGGGTCGGTGGGAGGAGGGTAAATGTAATATGCTGGGAAGTTAATTAAGTCTGTTGAGCAATTTTACCATTTTTTCCTATTTTCTGCTTGGGTGGACAGGAACACTGGTGTTTCAATGCTACACCAGAAATAACCAGGTGAAGCCCAAGTGGGAGGTCAGTATTAACAATCTGCCTTCCTCTTTTTGCTATCAGAGTGGATCACTCCCATTTATCCACATTGTTGGTGGCAGTCGGCAGCTATTGTGAGCAAAAGTGTGTCTTGGCAGGCAACACAGAGCTCCTTGGACACTGGAAGTTGCAATCTGAAGCAAGGACTAACTTGCCTGAGATAAGGGGCGGAGGTGGGGGGGAGGGGCGCAAGGGTATGGTGGCATCCTTAGTCTTAGTGCCCTCTCAGTCTTAGCATTGTGTCTGTACAGAGCAATGGAGAGGCCCTGAGATCTGAGAGGAGCTATTTGCCATGGGCCAGTAGTGTCTATATTACATTGTTTTCATATATATTAATCATTTGAGTCTCCAAATGTCAGTAAAACTATCCTTTCGAAATGAAAAATATTAAATGCTGGTAGTCATTTTATTTCCAACCATGTGGTATATTGAATCATGAGCATAATAGTGTAATTATTTAATCCAAGCCTATGAAAGACATGAATTATAGAACATTTACTTACTTCTGACAAGGAGGGGCTGGTGTATGGAGAAATCACTGCTTTTCTTGATTTATGTTTACAACATAGACCGAGGTGTGTGGGCAAAATTTCAAAATCTGAAGATGATACAAGACTTGGAAGTATTTTGAACTGTGAGGAGGATTGTGTGAGAGTTCAAGGGGAAATAGACAGGCTGTTAGAATGGGCAGGCATATGGCAGATTAAATTTAATGTAAAGGAGGATGAGAAAGTGAATTGTGGAAGGGAACAGAGAGGAAGGGTCAAACGGGGCATGGAGAGGGAGAATGTGAGGTGGGAGAGGAAAGAGCCAGGGGGAGGAATGGGGTAGGGAGGTGAAGTGCGGTGGGAGTGAGGAAGGAATGTGAGGAAAATGGTTGGGGATGAGGAAAGAAGGGGATCGATTCGGACCAGCTTCCCCAGGTTACTGAGTTGGGGTGTGTGGAACAGCCTCTGCGAGGGTGCATTTAAATAGAGGGCACAAATCATTCAGCCAGGAGCTAGGGCTGAGGAGCTGTCACCAAGTTACCCTGGTGAAGGTAGTCACAGTGTGCATCAAGGATGTTGTTTCTGCTGAAACTGTCTCCACTGGAGTGGGTTCTCTGCTTCTCAGGTGGTCTAGGTGTTTTTTTCCTGGCGTTCCCAAGCATTTGTAAGAAACCAGACCAGAATTTTCCAGCACAATCCTGGGATCCATTGGGAGCCATCTCCAAAGTTCTGCCCATAGACGGCATCCCCGTTTCTGAAGACACTTTTGGGTTTTCTAGTGTTGTAGTTCCTATTTTGGGTCTCCTGCTTTGACTCCATCTTTCCCACCAAGTTGGGAAACAGTAGGCTGAGCCTGGTGTGCAGTCGTCATCCCATGAACAATTCCGCTGGTGCAACTCTTGGCATGTGCGGTGTGATTCTATAATCAAAGGGGCACCGGGTCAATTTAATATCCAGGGAACCAGCAGGCTGTTTATTCATTCCAGTTTTGAATGTTTCAACTGCCCATTCGGCCAGGCAATAGACGAAGAATGTTACAGCGCTGTTCGGATGTGTTTCATGTCATTCAACTTCATGAATACTTGAAATTCTCCACTGGTAAAGAGGGTACCATTATCGGATACGAGGACCGCTGGTGTGCCATGGTTTACAGAATCTTTGCTGGAGTTTTTCTGTTGTTACATGAGAAGTTGTGGAAGGCATATGATGTACTTCTAACCATTTTGAATGTGCATGAACATCAATCCCAAGAATGAGCCATCGTGTGCACCCGTACGCTTGGACTTCCTGGCCATTCCCATGGATGCGAATAAGCTGAAGGTGGGAGCTTCTGGTTCTCTTGGCACAAGGAGCACTGCTTCGCCAGATTCTCGAGGTCTGGATCGAGCCCAGGCCACCAGATATAGCTCCTTGTGTGCATTTTCATTTTGGATATCCCGGGGTGTCCATTGTTTACTTCCGTCAGGATTGGGTGCCAAACTGGCGGGGGATGATTACTCAGGCTCCCCACAGGATGATGCCATCTTCTACATTCTGATTTTTTTGATGAGGAAAGACTTCATGTCATCTGCGGGCTGTCACTGAGGATCATACGGTACAATTTTGCAAATTGCTTTTCGGTCCACACTTGAATCTGTTTTGTGGAAACTGGAAAGTTATTCAGGAAGTTCAAGGTCATGATGACTTCTTCCAATGCTGGCAGAGGGGCAAAGCTTGTGGGAAACGGGAGAGGACTCAGAGCATCTGCATTCGCAATGTGCGTACCTGGGTTGTGCTTAAGAGAGTATTCATAGGTCTCTCACAATAATGCCCAATGTTGGTCCGAGCCTTAGAGCCAGTCTCTGCTGGGTACAGAACAGTGCCTAGATGGACCATACATAAAGCCAGCCAGTTTAGGCACCAGCTAGAGAGAAGATCCAGTAGGGAACTACTGGAGCCCTTATATAATCATAATTGTAATATAAAGTCTGTTTTTGTTTTCAACTCTCGTGGACTCTTTGTTGCCCTTTCAAAATCAAATGGCACAAAGCAGGGTGAGCTGTGAAGAGGATTCAGAGGTACTTCAATGTGATTTGGACAAGGTGAGTGAGTGGGCAAATGCGTGGCAGATGCAGCATAATGTGGATAAATGAGAGGTTATCTACTTTGGCAGCAAAAACATGAAGACAGATTATTATCTGAATTATATACATTGAAAGAGGGAAATGTGCAACGAGACCTGGGTGTCCTCGTACACCAGTCGCTGAAAGTAAGCATTCAGGTTCAGCAGGGAAAGAAGGCAAATGGTATGTTGGCCTTCATAGTGTGAAGATTCATGTACAAGAGAAGTGATGTCTTGCTGAAATTGTACAGGACCTTGGCGAGACGACACCTGGAATATTGCATGCAGTTTTGCTCTCCTTATCTGAGGAAGGTTACCTTTGCTATAGAGGGAGTGCAGCAAGGGTTTACCAGTCTGGAAACTGGGATGGCATGTGATGAGAGATTGAGTCAGTTAGAATTATATTCGCTGTAGTTCAGAAGAACGATGGAAGATATCATAGAAACCTATAAAATTCTCACAGGATTAGATAGGGTCAATGCAGGAAGGATATTCCAGATATTAGGACTGTTCAGAACCAAGGGTTACAGTCTATGGATACGGGGTAGACCATTTTGAACTGAGATGAGGAGAAAGTTCTCCACCCAGAGAGTGGTAAGGCTGTGGAATTTGCTACCACAGAGAGTATTTGAGGCCTAAACATTATATGTTTTCAAGAAGGAGTTACGTGCAGCTCTTGGACAAAAATAGTTCAAAGATATGGGGTGATGGTGGGAATAAACTATTGAGTTGGATGATGAACCATGATCATAATGAGCAGGCTCAAGGGGACCAATGGCTTCTTCCTGCTCCTACTTTATATGTTTCTATGGTGAATCTTTCACATGTGACTGGGTATTCTGAAGCAGTGCTCCTGCTATGCTCACCTTTCTGCTTTGTGAAGACCATGACAGTTATCCTTTAGTTACCGGAGGTTTTGATACCCTTGAATACTGAGGGCCTCCTCCACTGTGCAGGAGCCCCTCAATCTCCGCTGCTTTGTGAGGTGTTGGTGTTACTGTCAGAGGAGCTGCTACCCATGTCAGGAGGTCCCTGAGAAGATCCCACCAATGCTGAAGACAGCCACTGCTCCACTCGGTTAGAGCACACTTGTCTCTCCCAGCTCAACTGAGGAGCCCGAAAACCAAATGGTCATTCCATATGTCTCATCCCCCTCTCATCCAGCCATTGAACCACAGAGCTCAAGGAGTGAGTGCACGTCTCTGGCATTCATTGGGTGATCTGCAGGATATGGTTCTCCATGATGGGCGACAATCTCTCGAGGAAGGTCTGTGTGTGCACACCAGAGTCATGTGGTGCTCATGGCCTGGATGGGCTCCTTTATCGTCCACACATCTGTGCTCACAGCTTCTGGAAATGCTAGATGTTCAGGGCTCCAGCATCTGCCTCCTAGTTGATTACTCCAGAGGCATGCCATTACTTGGACCTCTATGTGAGCAGTGGTGCAAACATGGGCACAATACTTTGTGATCACTACATGGACCCTTGTACCCATCCATTAGGTCATTCACTCTCTTAGGGCTCCACATCGCTTGCACCATCCATTCTGCCCTGCCTCCATTCCAACCAATTCGCCATTTCTATAGCAATTCATCCGTGGGAATCAGGATGATCATGTAAGGCACACAGCCTTCAATTCAGGACAACTCTTGAGAATTCTGAGCTCTCTTCTGCAAGCACATACAGTCACCCATTAAAGAGATGCACAGCTCCTATGCTGGTGGCAGCCTGGACTGTGTAATGAAGTTCTATAGTCAAACCTTCTGCATTCGGCCAATCTGCACCTACTGGAGTCATATCTGCCTGACCAGTATCCTGCACAAAGGGTCTGACATATATCTGATAGCCAATGTTGATGCCTGGGTATCATTACCCCTTCTCTTATTGACCGTCACATTTAAGGCGAAAGCTGAATATTTGGTGCTGCACTGACCTTTCCAGAATACATTTCGTCATTGACCTTTTTTCAGCAATGTGCCCAGGTGCAAGGGACAAACCCATGGAGGCTGACCTCTTTTGTACCCTCCATCCAATCCTGCTTAATCTGCCATGCCATCCTGAGGGAATAGGACTTCCCTCCATTTGCTTACAACCTTGAGTGTTTCATATTTATTCAGTAGATCTCAAAAAGAGATGCTGGGTCCTGTAAGGTTACAACATTCAGAGTGAGATTTTCCAAACACCCCCCCCCCCCCCCCCCCCCCCCCCGCAATGTGTATTGCAGTGGCAGAGGCATCCCGACATTGGCTGATGCTGGGAGATTCCAGTCTCACTGCTGTCAATGGCTTTTCCTCTTGTTCATATCTCCACTGGAGAACCCACAGCGGGAATGGCTAGAAAGTTTTGTCCTAAATGTTTATTGGTAACATCTCTGCCCAGTCTCAGGTCTTGACCAATCTCAGGTCCTGACTCACGTCTCATGTGTCGCTTTACATCACACTGTGGATGGTACTGTTTCCTGTCCCACATTAACTTGATATGTCAGGTACACTCATATTTCATAGAGCAAGTGCAGAGAGACATCCTTGAATCTGGGGTGAGCCTTCACTTCACTCTGTATTGATGCCAGGGCTCTGCTCCCTCCAGTGTCACTGCAATATAATGTGCTGCTCGCTGTTTTTCAAATGGCCCCAGCATTTCAGGATCTAGAACTTGCCCCCACCACCCCTGCAATTGCCCCCCCCCCCCTCACCCCTGCCCCACCAACTTTGCACCATCACTCCACATTGTTCTTTCCGCTAGCCACCTCCCCCTCTATCTGTGACCCATGGTTTAGAGGCCCTAACATTATCTTTTTTTATTAATGGGGTATTCAGCAATGGTAATGCCATTGAATGTCAAGGGGTGTTGGTTAGATTTTCTCTTGTTTGAGATGATCATTATCTGGCACTTGTATGGCACGAATGCGACTTGCCACTTGTTAGCCCAGCCTGGATATTGTCCTGGTCTTGCTGCATTTGGACATGGACTGCTTCATTATCTGAGGAGTCGTTAATAATGCAAAACATTGTGTCTTCATCAGCAAACATCCCAATTTCAGACCTTATTGAGGCAGGAAGGTCATTGATGAAGGAGTTGAAGATGGCTGGGCCTAGGACACTACCCTGAGGAACTCTTGCAGTGATGTATCGAGCTAAAATGACTGATGTCCAACAACAACAACAACCAACTCCTTTGTCATTAGTACAACTCCAATCAGCAGATACTTTCCCCCTTGATTCCCATTGACTTTCGTTTTGCTAGGGCTCATTGATGCCACATTCGTTAAAATTCTGCCTTGATATCAAAGGCAGTCATTCTTACCACACCTCTGGAGTTCAAATTGTTGGAACCAAGGCTGCAATGAGGTCAAGAGTTGAGTGGCCCGAACAGAACCCAAACTGAGCATCAGTGAGCAGGTTATTACTAAGCAGAAGCCATTTAATTGCACTGTTGTTAGCCCTCCCATCACTTTATTGATGATTGAGAGGGGCCAACAATTAGCAGGGTTAGATCTGTCCTATTTCTTGTGCACCTGGGCAATTTTGCACATTGCTGGGTACATGCCTGTGTTATAGCTGAACTAGAACAGCTTGGCTAGGGCCACAGCAAGTTCTGGAGCACAAGTCTACAGTACTGTTGCTGAAATATTGTTGGGATCCATAGCCTTGTGTAGTATCCAGTGCCTTCAGCCTTTTCTTGATATCATGTGGCATGAATCGTATTAGCTGAAGACTGACATCTATGTTGTTGGCAATCTCCCAAGGAGACGACGATGGATAATCTACTGGGCATTTCTGTCTGACGATTGAACCAAAGGCTCAGCCTGATCTTTTACACTGAAGTGCTGGCCTCACTCATCATTGAGGATGGGATATTTGTGGAGCCTCCTTCTCCAGTTAGTTTAGTTGTCCACCACCATTCACGACTGGATGTGGCAGGACCTCAGAGCTCAGATCTGATCTATTGATTATGGAATTGCTTAGCTCTGTCTATTACTTGCTGCTTATGCTGTTTGGCATCCAAGTAATCCTGTGTTGTAGCTTCACCAGATTTCCAACTCATTCTTTAGGTATACCTGGTGCTGCTCCTGGCATGCTCTCACTGAACCAGGGTTGATCCCCTGGCTTGGTGGTAATGACATAATGGCAAAATATGCTGGTTCATGTGTTTACACATTGTGGTCGAGTAAATTCTGCTGCTGCTAATGGCCCACAGCGCCTTATGCATGCCGAATCTTGAGTTGCTAAATCTGTTTGAAGTTTGTCTCATTTAGGACGGTGGTAGTGCCACACACCACGATGGAGGATATCCTCAATGTAAAGACTGAACTTGTCTCCGCCAGGACTGTGCGGTGGCAAATCCTACTGACACTGTCATGGACCAAACCATCTGCAGCAGGCAGATTGATGAGGATGAGGTCAAGTATATTTTTTCCTCTTGTTGGCTTCCTCACCACCTGCCACAGACCCTGTCTAGTAGCCGTGTCCTTTCGGATATGATCAGTTTGGTCAATAGTGATTCTAGCAAGCCACACTTGGTGATGAATATTGACGTTCCCCCACCCAGAGTAAATTATGTGCCCTTACCACTGCTTACTACAAGTGGTGCTCAACATGGAGGAGTACTGATTCATCAGTTGATGGTGGCCTGTACGTGATAATCAGCAGGAGGTTTCCTTGCCTATGTTTAATCTGAAGACTTCATAGGGTACAGAGTCGATGTTGAGGACTCCCAAGGCAACTCCTTCCAGACTATATACCACTGTGCCGCCACATCTGCTGGGTCTGTCCTATTGCTGAATAATTTCTCTCTCTGATAGAATTTGTGGCAGAGTCATTTGTCAGACAGCGGAGAGGTGCTCAAATGGAATGGTGCTGAATCAGCCTTTGTCTTGTGGCTGATCTGGCCTGTTCATCATTTTGAGGCCTGCATGGGATGGCTTTAGCGGTCTTCCTCCAATAACTGTGCAATTGTGGGTTTTTTTATTTTTAAAATGTTTTTCCAATAAAGGGGCAATTTAGCATGGCCAATCCACCTTCCCTGCACATCTTTGGGTTGTGAAGGTGGGACCCATTCAGACACGGGGAAAATGTGCAAACTCCACACGAACAATGACCCAGGGCCAGGATCGAAACCGGGTCCTCTGCATCATGAGGCAGCAGTGCTAACCACTGTGGCACTCCGCAATGGTTTTCTTGACAGCTCCCCCATTGTCCCCCTCTTCTTCCTTTGAGGCAGAGTGGCATTCCAGGTCCTTCTATTCATCCATCTCAAAACCTCATTGACTGGTCACAAGGTGCACTGTGCAGCAGATCACCACAATATGATACCACCTGTCTGGCTTGTATTGGATGATACCACCTGACTGGTCAAAGGTAAAGTAAATGCATCTACAAGTTTCTAATGGACTTTTCAATGCAGCTTTCTGTTAGTAGATGGTTTTCTTGGTGCGCCTCTCTCCTGTGTCTCGATTCTGGACAGGCATCAGGTGGTTGCCAAAAACCGTGCTGCTTATGTCTTAACTTGCTTCAGGTCCTGTCCCATTATCGTCCCAAGTTCACTGAATTACACTGGCTTGCAGATAAGAAATGTCTTGGCCAGAATCTCCAAGGAATGGCAATCACAGTCGGATTACCAGTCCATTCCATTTTACTTACCTTAGTTGGAAGCTGCACATTTTACACCCAACCCTCCATCCCGGGCCTCCTCAGAAAAAGTACAGTGCAGTGGGTTCCCGAGACCTTCAGTCGCATACCGCAGTCTCAGATGAAGGGAAGCCATATCTCCTTTTTACAGCACAAAAGCCATAAATCAGGGATGTTGAAAGGTCCCAGCTATTTTGAGAAGCCAGGGAGAAGGTTAATGTGTAAGGCAAGTGGGCAGGATGAATCAGATGGTCAGTCAGGGATGGGGTGCAGTGGGTGGTCGGTTGGAGGGAGTGTCAGGTAGTCAGTTGGGGGTAGGATGAGTCGGGGTCCTCATGTGGTTAGTTGGGGGGTTTCTAAAACCATTTAAGCAGGCAGAGGGGGTAGCTAGTGGGGTCAGGAGAGTAGTCAGGATTGGTATGGGGGTAAGATGGTGGGTGTGGGGGTCTGCTGCCAGTTGGTGATGCGGGTTTGTCTGCTGGGTCAGGAGGGTAGTCAAGGGTGTGGGGTAGTAATCAGTAGGTTGGAGGGCATAGTCGAGGGGTCAGGGGACTAGTTGTTTATGTAGTATTTAACAAGGGCTTTGGATAGCTGAAGTATAACTTCTAGTCTTGAGATACAAAGACCAGCAGCGGAATTCTCCTCCGGTCTGCGGGCAGCACAGGCATGCCAGTGGGTTTCCCGATGGTGTGGAGTGGCCATAATGGGGAACCCCATTGGCTGGCTGTGGGAACAGAGAATCCTGCCTCAATAGCATTTTTGATTATTTTTTCGACTTGCTTCAAACATTTTCATGATCCATAAACTTAGACTAACAAGTTTATCCACTGTATCTAGCTATTCACAATTTAGAAAGTAGCTCATTCTATTCTTTTTAGGTCCAAAGTGAAGGATTTAACTTTTGCCCACATCAAAATCCATTTGTCAGTCTTTTCCTCGTTCACATCTATCAATGTCTTTATAATTTTATGCTTTCATCCAGACTTGCAATTTTGTCTATCTTGTGTCATCGGCAAATTTGAATGTGTGGCGTTCTCTTTAATTGTCCATGTTGTTAATAAATAGTGAATAACAGATTCCCCAACACAGATCCTTGTAGAACCCGAATCACATTCTGCTAATTAGAATACCTGTCCATAATCCGTTTCCTGCCTCTCAGCCAATTTTTTAATCAGCTCAATAATTACCTTCAACTCTTGAGTATTGCAAATTCAGTCCACTGTCATTAAACCCAAAGAGCTGCTAAAATCTGAGGTATCTAGCCTTATCAACATAAAATCACTGACCCTGCCTCTCAGGAGTAGATTATTCACCTGCTCCACAATTCCCCGCCCACTTCACAGCTGCAGGTCGTGCTTGCTACGTGCTTCTGCTGGTGGCTGCAAATGCCGAGAGGCTGCTGTTGCCATTTTGTCCCTTTTTCTGTAGCTGGAAAGAAGGACAATTTTTTCTAAGATACTTGGGACCTGGAACACCGAGCTCAGAGGATGTAGGAGTCCAGAAGACAAATGGGCCACCTGCTGATGCCATTGAAGAAATGCTTTTGAAGATTGCTGATGCTTTTGTTGCTGGTGTGGAGAGTGCTGCATCTAACTGGCACATCACCGCGGGTTAAACACGCTGAAAGTCCAGGATGTTCAACTGCGCCTTGCTCACCAGTAGAATATGTGGATGCCAGGATTTGGTTCTAGTGATATTGAACCGTGTGGCGGGCCTGACCAGCTGCGGCTACTGGACAGAGAATAGCATTGATACATGAAACAAGTCACACATTGATGGACAGATTATTTCTATGACAAAGTTCTGGACCTGATAGAATATTCTCTGGATTATCCTCCGTTTCTGTTGAGGAACCTGCTAGGGGTGATACCGTGTGTCGGTTGTTTTGTGAAAATGAGCTGATATAGCTTTGTATTGGTACAAATATGGAACGGTAATGTTTCCTTGATGTTTAATGGTTAGTGTGAGATGTGGAATGTTACGCAGTTGGTTTTCAAATCTTTGTTACAGCTGACCATTGAATAAACCAAATATTCTCTACTCCAATTTCCTCTGTTTAAATTAGTCAGCACACTCGCAGTAGGTTAGGATTAAATTTCCAATTTATAACAATTTTAACCTCATCCCAGCCCCTCTCAAATTTATCCAGTGCGATTAATTTCCCCCAGACAAACTGACCTGCTTCAAAGTCCTCAGCAGATAAATTTATTATTTAATTAATCAAATGGAAGTAAAAAATTAATGACACAGTTTAAATACTGTGGGCGAGATTCTCCATTTTGGGGACTATGTCCCCACGCCGTCAGGAAAACTGTGGTCTTTTACGCCAGAAAAACTGGCGTCAAAAGGCCACAGATCCCCCATTTTGCTAGGGGCTAGCAGGCAGCTGTCGTAGAGCTCGCAGCTCTAGCTGCCGATACAGACCCCACACTTCCGGGTCAGAGACCGCGCATGTGCACAGCGGTGGCCTCCAGCGGCCGCGCCATGCTCCATGACGGACTCAGCCTGCAGACCTGGACATGCAAAATAGTGCCCGCATTAGCCGCTTGCGCGGCCCGGACCGCCCGCACACATTGGCCCAGCCTCAAATGAAGTACCCCAGCCCGCCAATTGGCCCTCCCCCAACTGTGGCGGCCCCAGACTGAGTCCGCAGCCACCACACAAGGATATAAATAAATAATACAGGAGACTTTGGATATAATCCGACACAAAACATCTTTTCAAAGTTTAATTTCAAAAGTTTAATTTAAAGGGATAAGTCATGGCAGGACAGCTCCAAGCTGTGGTTTGCTCCTCTTGCTCCATGTGGTATGCTGGGGACAGTTACAGTCCCCAGGGTCAGCATGTGTGCAGGAAGTATCTCCAGTCACAGCTCCTGGAAGCTCGGGTTTCAGAGCTGGAGCGGTGGCTGGAGACATTGCAGAGCATCTGTGTGTTGGAGAGCATCGTGGATAGCAAGTACAGAGAGGTGGTCACACCGCAGGCTCAGACTCCACAGGCGAGAAAGGAATGGTGACCCCCAGACAGAGCAAGAGAGCTAGGCAGGTACTGCAGGTATCTCCTGTGGCCATTTTGCTGCAGAACAGATATACCATTTTGGATACTGTTGAGGAGAATGGCCTCTCAAGGGAAAACAGCAACAGCCAAACTCATAGAATCATAGAAGTTACAGTGCAGAAGGAGGCCATTCGGCCCATTGAGTCTGTACCAGCTCTTTGAAAGAGCACCCTACCCAAGCCCACACCTCTACCCTATCCCTATAACCCCATAACCCAGTAACCCCACCCAACACTAAGGGCAATTGTGGACACTAAGGGCAATTTAGCATGGCTAATCCACCTAACCTGCACATCTTTGGACTGTGGGAGGAAACCAGAGCACCCGGAGGAAACCCACGCACACACTGGGAGAACGTGCAGACTCCGCACATACAGTGACCCAAGCCGGGAATTGAACCTGAGGCCCTGGAGCTGTGAAGCAATCACGCTAACCACTATGCTACCGTGCTGCCCTCGTGGCACGGTTGCTTCTGCTGTAGAGGGATGGGGTAATAAGTGTAACATTGCAATAGTTATCGGGGACTTAATTATAAGGGGAATAGACAGGTGTTTCTGTGGCCGCAAACGAGGATGTCTCGGAGTGGGTACAGGACATTCTGGAGAGGGAGGGTGAATAGCCAGTGGCCATGGTACACATCGATACAAACGACATAGGTAAAGAA